>NC_056726.1:870118513-870433513 GCF_019279795.1 Protopterus annectens
GCTGTCCAAAGCATTCATTCATAGGGTATCCGCTGGCTGTCAACGTGTGCTTACATGCTAGGGAAGCCACAATGATGTGCAAGGGGCAGCTTGCATATGACACCCATGGCCCAATGTATATTGGCGAAGCTCCTTGATACACACATACTGCCTTATGCTGCAGGACACGGATTACATAGCCACCTCCATGGGTATCACACAGGTTAGGACACTAACAATGCTGCTACACAACACCAGCAGTGTACACCGCAAGATGCATGCACTGGACACTGTCCTCAGCATGGTGAACTGCAATGTCTGTGCAGTACCAGAGTCCTGATTCATGGCTCACAGGTGCAACCCATCACTGCCAGGTTATGCCTCATACCATGCCTGCCATCCCCTACACATGTAACACACATGGACAGGGGGGTGGTATCCCAATGCACCACAGATACACACACCTCCAGGTTGTTGGCACAGCACAAATCATCAGGGCCTATTCATGTGCAGCTAACAGTGTGTCAGACTGCTGTCTGGTTCATAGCCTGGCACACACAACCCTCCCATACACAGGAAAACCACCTATCCTCCATAACAACACTGGCAATATGACAGTCACAAGAACTGTCTTTATATGGCTGGACTGCATCCAGCCAAACATTGTGCGTCAGCATTACTGTAGCTACAACACACTAGTTGAAGGGTTCCCAGCATGTGGTCACTGAATTGCAGTGGAATGACATGTTAAGACTCCCACAACAGGTGGGAACATGCAGCGCCTGTACATTGACTACATGTAGACTATATGGCCAAGACCAGATGTGTATTCCCTGCTGTAGGTATTTTACCATATACACCCACACTGTATAGACACATACCGCGTGCGGCCCCTGCACAGTAAGACACAGTCATATTGTTATGCATTGCAAATACCATTTATCCACTCGAGGCATGTGTCAGACATGGTAACTACTGCAGGTCACAGGTATTTATGTGTATGTGTCACACACATACATCATGTGTGCAATGCCATTGCTGGTTTAGGCAATGGCATGCATTGTTATGCACAAAGACCCACACAAGGTCATAATGTGTGACACAACCACACGTGGCAGTTGTGGGTTACCAAACATACCTATCTGTACTCTGACAATGGTAATAGACCCAGTAGCAGAGTGCACTATTGGCATTACAGGCCAACTAGCCCTGTTTGGCTGTGCTGATAGTGTGGTGACATCCCTTGTGTTTACTGGGGGAATATGCAGCATCTGGTGTATTGTAGTATTTGCCAAAAGGATCTGTTCTCTCATGCTTGCATTTACACACACCCTACTACCCCCACACACACACACGCACACTTGCCATTTGCAGGATTTATACCCCTATCTAACTAAGTCACAACACGTGAGAGAGATGCATTAGCGAAGCGCACTATTCGGATTACATGATGGTTTCTCTTCTCTGGCTGTACTTATAGGGTGCTGACATCATCAGTGTTTTGAAAGGGTAATGTGCATCAGGTAGTGTGATCTCCTGATTGCCAAAACTAACATGTTTTTCATACAGAATTGCAAACACACAAACTCCCCACATCCGAACACACACACACTTGCAGGTTTCAAACCCCTACCTAACTATATTATGACACTTGAGAGTGACGCTGTAGTAGATTGCACTATTCGGATTATTGGTAGATGTCTCTTCTCCAGCTGTATGTATAGGGTGCTGACATCATCACTGTTTGGAAAGGGTAATGTGCATCATGTAGTGTGATCTCCTGATTGCAAAAAAGCACATGTTTTTCATACAGAACTACACACACACAAAGTCCCCACATCCAAACACACACATATGCCATTTGCAGGTTTCAAACTCCTATCTAACAATATTATGACACTCGAGAGAAAGACGCATTAGCAGAATGCGCTATTCGAATTACTGGGAGATTTCCCTTCTCCTGCTGTACTTATAGGGTGCTGACATCATCCGTGCTGAGATAGGGGAATGTGCATCCTGTAGAGTGCTTTCACAGTTGCCAAAAGGGACATCTCCCTCACACAGACTTGCACACACACTGGGCAGTTGTAGGATTCCAACCCCTACCTAGCTATATTATGACACTCGTGACAGATGCATTAGCCGAGCGCACTATTTGAATTACTGGGAGGTTTCCCTTCTCCTGCTGTACTTATAGGGTGCTGACATCATCTGTGCTGAGATAGGGGAATGCGCATCCTGTAGAGTGCTTTCACAGTTGCCAAAAGGGACATCTCCCTCACACAGACTTGCACACACACTAGCCCCCCTCCACACACACTGTGCAGTTGTAGGATTCAAACCCCTTCCTAACTATGTTATGACACTCGTGGCAGACGCATTAGCAGAGCGCGCTATTCAAATTACTGGGGGGTTTCTCTTCTCCTGCTGTACTTATAGGGTGCTGACATCATCCGTGCTGAGATAGGGGAATGTGCATCTGTAGAGTGCTTTCACAGTTGCCAAAAGGGCCCTGTGCCTCACACACACACTAACCCTCCTCCACACACACTGGGCAGTTGCAAGATTCAAACCCCTACCTACCTATATTATGACACTTGAGGGAGACGCATTAGCAGCGCGCGCTAAACGAGTTACTGGGTATCTGGTCTGCACCTGCAGTATTTATAGGGTGCTGACATCTTTATTTCTACAGAGGTATGTACATCTAGTACTACCTGTCAGGTGGGGGATAGCATATAAATGCATTTGCAGCCCCCTATGTCAGGGTCAGATATGCACATCGCACTGGCAGGTTATGTTCTATACCATGCTTCGTGACCACAGGACCTGTAACACACAACACAACCAGTCCAGAACACCACACCCACATCCAGGACACACACTTAGCTTCCCTGGGAACGGTGCCGGGATATGCATGTGTTCACATACACCATTCCAGTTGTTAACATCAGGTACAGGCATATTGTGTGTGAGAACTACCACTTTACCTACAGCCACTACAATTTGTGGGTCCATGTGCTATGGCAGAACCACACACCACAGCCACATGGGGGAATACATGTTGCACCTGTCCATCTGCAACATGGGTACTCACTGTTCCACACCAGAGGTAGACCACCATTGTTGATATCTGACCATACCCACCTTTCCCTGGACATCCATATCCCATCTCCACCCCCAGGCAAGGTTGTCACTGCACACAAACTGTATTTAGCACAAGCAGACTCTACACTTGTGAAGACTGGGGTGGACGACTTCAAAGGACCCATGCTGGGGGACTATACTGGCCACTCAGCATAATCCTTGACAATTGCATTCTATGAGCATGTGTACGGTTTGCATTGATCATGCTATCCCACATATACCCATGACTGCTCCACAACAAGACACCTGCCAGGTGTACACCAGCCATATATGAGCTGTACAACAGACAGAGTGAGCTAATACATTGCAAAGCTGTAGCCCACAGAGGGAGGACATCTGTGAACAGTTCTGGCACAGCACTTCATTCGCACATAATCATCACAACACAGTGTTGACAGTGGAATTGTCCAGAGAATGCAGATAGGGCTCCCCTCAGTCTGTTATTGACGGCCACTTACTGTTAGAGATCCTCAGCAACCCTCTTCCAGCACACACCAACAACATGGCTGTTGCTTAGCACATTCAAACCCTGGGATATCCACTGTGCCCCTGCTTGACAGAGTCACAGCTCACTAGCCTCACACGTTGCCTTATGTGACCTACTTTACAGTGGCATAGTAGCCTACTGTACTGGGGATGCAGATGCCAAGCACACTCTGGCTGAGCTGTCATTCCCTAGGGCAACAAGCCTAGTATTGACCTCTACACCCATATGTTCAATTGTCAGATGCACAATATTTGTTGTGCTGTTCTACTGTTTGCAGGTCTTTATTGCCATAGCATTCCCTGTTCCTATGACTAACTTGTGTATCTGTGGAAGATGTTTGCATATGACGGTGATCCACTATATCACTTATGTCTCTGTAGTCATTTACTGTGTGTACTGGGCAGATTCCTATGTTGTGGTTGGTTCCTGGAATGACACGTACAAATACCAGATATGTGTGGCCAACTGCTAAATGGAGATATGGCCTAAGTACATGAACATGCCCAGTTCAGCCTTTCCATGGCATGTTGTCTGACATATGCCTCATTTATCAAAGTGTGCGAGCATGCCCAGTGTGAGCTTTCCATATGTTGCACTCTGAAGTCCACCACATATTTGGGTGTGTGTGAACTTCAACAATATCTCACGTTTATGGTTGTGTGTTGGGTGCCATGTTGTGTACTAACTGGCCAACTGCTTCGTGTCTGCCACAGCAGGGATTACACTGTGCCTGCAGGGATTGCATGGGATACTTTGCAGACAGTTGTCAACATACTTTCATAATGACCTAACACTGTAGTACTGTATAGTGTACTGGTTCAGTACTTTCACTGTGGTGGACAGTATCATGGGCTTTAGTCCTATCACTGCTTGACATCTTCATAGTGAGCACAACAGACTGTGTAGGGGCCAGTTGTGCACATATGACCATGTTGCATTATGTTCAGATATGGACTACCTACACCAGGCTCGTCCAACATTGGTAGTGTATTCCACAACATGGGTGGACATTGGCAAACACTAGCGATGTTCCCTAGGCCATTTCTGATGCTAGTCACAGGGTGTGTTTGTCCTTTGACACACATTGTAACTGGAGTTTGCCATGACATATGTCATGATTAGTATACTGTGCCTCCGTCTACCTCTGACATAACAGTGATACCCAGGGTTAGCCTACCATCTCCCATCCACTCATCAGGATTCCTCTTGAGGGGTGTCGATAGGTGACTCTCTGGCTGACCTGTACCGGGAGTTTACTGAAGAGTGGGGGTGCCTTCTGTGTTATGGATCATTCTGTACAACTGTTCCTATGTATGTCAGTGCTGGGGTTCAGGTCTCTCATGTGCATAGCTCACTACCATTCAGATTGTACAAGGTGCAGCATGTTCATTGATTCCAGGTTGGACATGGCTTCATACATCAGGCACAGCTTCCCTATAGCTGGGTAGTATGGCAGTGTGTGGGGCTGCAGTTTGTTTACTCAGGCAACACATGGCATCTGTTCATGCTCTTTGCTACTCCTGGTAGGGTACTGTTGTGGACCTTACAGTTGATGGAGGTGTCTGCTGAGGTATATCCCACAGGGGCTATTGTAGTCAATTGTGACACTGATGAAGGCTGACTGCAGAGCCACAGTGACCTCCCCTTATCGGCATCTGCCAACCTTCATGATTGGGTGGGTATATAGTATGCTTCTGCAAACACTACAGCCACATGTTTGTCCAGTGCAGGATATCTATCACCTTTTGTCCCCAGGTCTCTCATTACATGTTAGGTACGTAATGGGTTAACACCTGTGTGGCAATTTGTGGGCGCTTACTGTATATCCACGGTGGTTGTCTATACACAATTCTGCAATTAGTTTGCTGACATGGCTATGGCTCCAGTTGTCTGTTTGTAGGTGGCCCTTTTGTGGGTTGCTTGTGTCAGCTGGGGGTCAGATATGGTGGGCTGTTTGTACTCCTCTGCATACATGTTCAGTCACAGTCCTTCCATGTTGGCCTATACCTATGGGACATATATACAGAACGGGGGGGGGGTGCCCAGGACCAGGCCTTGTGGGATGCCACTCATATCTGCTTTGTAGTCTGACATGGATGCAGCATGTCTGACCATGTCAGTTTTGTCCTTGGTCTGGTTTGCAACCCCTCTACTGACATAGGGGTATATATTTAAGCTGGTGAACATATCCATACTGAACTCGTAGGGTATTGTCTAGAAGCATATGCAGGGTCCAGCTACGCTGTGTGGACCACATTGCCCTCATCAATGACGTTAATGACTGCTTCAAATGGGTCAGACATGTTTAGGGGCAGGATCTGCAGTTACGACAGCCACACTGTGTAGGGTCCAGTATCAGTAGGTCCACAATAGCTTTCTGTCTGCAGTACATACTGATCCTTTCCATAGCTGTGCAGACCAAGCTTGTCAGGATCCTGGGGTGGTAGTTTGCAGTATCCATTCAGGCAACACCTTTGTTGTGAAGGACCACTGTTGTTGTACACTGCTCTTTGGGTACATATCCTGTGGTAAGGCTGACATTGGGCAGTAGTGTGATTTGGCATTCCATTATTCTTGGAGTCCATGTTGGCCTCAGCCCAGGACACCATCACATACCTTTGCTGCTGTGTGTTTTGCTTTGCAGATGATGGCTGTTACCTCAGCCTCTGCAATGTCAGGGGACCAGCAGTCTGCTGGGATAGATATTTTGCATTCTGGGGGGGGGGGGGGTTGCACTGCACCTGTCAGGTTGTATGTTAGCAATATGTGTGTGTGTTTGGTATGTTGTTTGTAATATCTGTGTGATTCAGAGCATATCTGTGGATGCCCAACATGGTTCCTACCATCAGTTAAGTAAGCCTTGTGATTATCCTTAGTGTCCAGTACAATTTGTATCTTCATAGGTTCATGGGTTCATACTAGGCTATCCACCCTAGGGCATTAGTAAGCCTAGCCAGGGTGTCTGTGTCTTTCACCGCCCCTTGCTATGTGACTATTATGGCCATTTATGAATTTCTTTACTGTGCCTCTGTCTGGTCGTGACACAGTGAAGACCCCCAGTATACATGTACGATCATCCATCCACTTGGTAATATTCCTGTTGAGGGGTGTCAGTAAGGGGCTCTGCCTAACATAGATTGGGATCCTGTTTCTGGGTGTGCCGAGCCTCTGGGTTATGTATCTGTCCCTCCAGCACATCCTATTTCATTATGTGTTGAGGCTGACATCTGTCACTCTCACAGCTCCAATGGCTTTGATTTCCTGTGGTGGAGCATGTCCATTACTCCTGTGTTGGGCATGGCCTTGTACAACAGACATACAATGCTCTGTGTAGGCGGTCTGTGACTGCATTCAGCTGGGGTGTCTACAGCCAGGCAGCATATGACATATATTTCACACCCTTTATCCTCTTGGTGGGGTAACTATGAGGTCTTCCAAACCTCTGCAGGTGTCACGTACCGTACATCCCATATGAGTCATTGTACTAGATTATGGGTCTGATAAGGGAACAGTACAGCGGCACAGTGATCTCTGTTGATGTAGATGTGAATCCTTTCATGATACGGTGTCCAATATCGACAATCTTCCTAGCCACATTGGCATTGTAAGTGTCACATGACAGATTACTGTTGACTTGTGTCCCTAGGTCCCTGATTACTCCTTGCATACATAATGGTTTGCCACCTATGTGGTAATTTGTGTGTACCTTGTCTGGTATTTGGTGGGACATTCATATTGTCCTGTGTCTTCAGGATGTCTGGGTGGAGATCTTGTGTGTGAGAGTGTGGTCTGTCGCATTCTACAGACTGTACAGCAGTTTTGACTACACTTAGGTGCACATGGGTGGTCTCCGCTGCTTTGTGCATTGTCAATTACCTGGCCGTATGGGTGTCTGTGCTGCATATGGATACTCCCCCTCCTTTGATGTTTTGGTCCAGGTGTTGGGGCCATAACGCATGATATGTGGTATAACCTGGTAGTGCTGGTATGTTATCACTAGGCTTGCAGCAGGCTTCTGTCACTGCACAGACATCGATGTTCTCCATAATGGGAAGTGCCTCAGGGGCATGCATATTGCAGTTTACACATCTGGCATTGGTCAGCATTACCCTTATGTTTCTTACCACTTATGTTTTCTAGGGTGGTGGGTAGTCTTTTTGGCCTTGCCTACATACGGCTCTATGGAGGTGGCAAAGGCCTTATCCAGTATCCAGACGCACAGGGTAACAGGTGCAAGCCATCCCTGGAACAGCAGCATGGCTTGTCATGCTTGACATCTCAAGCAGACAGACATTAGACCCTCTTGGACCGACAGCTGTAACTGTGCCACCTGTTAAACATGATCATTCTGTGTTTGTACTGTGGCATCATTCTTGGTGAGGGTTGGATGCTGCACACGGCCAGTGTCATACCAGCCTGGGGTACATACTCAGAGAGCTCATCCATGTCTCTTTTCATGTAGACCAGGGAGGTACATCTCAGGTCATTCACACCAGCATGGACATTGAGTGCATCATATTTCTGCTTGCTTTGGGGAGACCTGCGTACTTGTGTTATGTGGCATATTGTGGCAGCCTATAGGCAGCTTACTCTACCCTTTCCCTTGTTCAGTCTGGTGAGTGGGACAGCAGTGTGTCTGCCTATACAGACACCTATTACAACTATATCAGGCATGTTGTTTCTCCTTCTGGCCTGTGACTGTTTGGCACACCAGCTTTGTGTACTATGTGTTGCATGTGCTATGTTTGGAGGTTGTGGTTGCTTGTGATCTGCTTTGGAGGCTTCTGTTGGTGTGGTGTGTTTGTAATTAGGGCCTCCGGGAATGTTTTTCTGTGTTTATGTGTTTGGTTTACAGTTGCGGTAGGTCTATGTGGGACTGGGTTTGTGGTGTATGTGGTTACCTTCTCCTCCTGACTAGTTTTGACAGTACTGAGTTGGGGGAGCTCAACCTCCGGTTTGGATACATGGTTGCATCTATCACATATATTTGTATTTATTGGGGGGAGTTGTGGTTGTCTGTGTACTTGGGACAGGTGTCACATTGCCTCTGGATTCACAGATTCTACTTGTTGTGGCTGGCCTTAGTGGATTGTATGTGTGGACATATGTTATTGCCATACTACTGATCAGTGATTACTTACCTTTTTATGTTTGCTCTATCATGTGGTAGCTTCCTCATTCTCTTGCATGGTTTGGTAATGGCTGGAGTCCAGCATGCCAGATGCCTGCGTGTATGGCATTGTGTCTTGTTGTTATTTGTGACTGCATACTCCAAGCATTCCTGGCTGTGTTCATGGAATGCCTGTATAACATGTTCTGCGGTGTGTCCCATATTCTGCACTTGCACAGGGCCTTTCGTGGATTCCACATTGGTTTGGAGGGGTGCAACCTATGCTTTACATATGTTTTTCACTGTGGTATTCTGGCCAGGGACTGGGGTCGGGATGTGTATATCCAGTGTGATTACTCTATGGTCTGGTCTTACCAGTGAAGGATACACTTCTCATCTTGCCATCCAGTACACATGTTGCTGATTATCACATCCAGTATGCTTACCCCTCTTGTGGGAGTGGTATGTTGTTCCTGGGCATTTTGGTTTATGGATTCTGGGAACTTTTCTTCGACTGTGTTGGTGCTAGTATAATGCTCCCGGTGTATGTCTGGGTATTTTCAGTCAAGCAATATAATGTGGTTTGGGGGGCTTGATATATTCATGTATTCCAACATAGGCCAGGTGCAGTTCCTGGTATTAGGACAGTAGTCTGCAGCAGGCTATATACTGGGAGGCGGTTTTAGCCATTGGTATTTGACCATGGCTAATCCATGCTGCTTCTTGTTGTGGTACCAACATGGGGGTGTGGTTATCCTTGACATTTATTGCTAGTCACCCTCCGTTTGTAGCTTGTTCCATGTTTTGTGGCTGTACAGCACAGTATGAGGTGTGACCTGGTAGTGTTAGGGTGCTGATGTGAGCCTTGACCCAGTTCTCTATTACAGGACTGATATCTACATTCTCCATACTGTGTGCGTTTACACTGCACACATCTTGCTGTTTAGACTTCTGGCATTGGGTAGCATTACATCTAGGTTCCTATCCCTTGTGGTACCTATGAAGGTGGGTTTGTGTTTTGAGACTTACCTATTCAGGGCATGCTGTGGGTACTGACAGCCTTTGCCAGTATCCATGGGGCATGGACTGATAGGTGCATGCCACCCCCAGCAGGTGGTGCATCTTGTCATGCTCCGCATGTCTTCCCAGCCTGAAACACATTGGCTCCCCTTTGACTAACTGCATTACTTCAGCCAGTTATTGCACTTGATCATCCCATCGTCATTTTGTGGCTTCATGCTTGGTGAGGGTGGATGTTAGTCAGGGTGCTCAGGTGTGCATATAGTACATGGTGTTACATTACTTAACACATGGCATTCATGCCTCAGGTGGTGCTGCAGGGCTGCCTCTGTCGGATGCACATATTACACTCCCTGTACATGTTTGTGAGCAGGTCATGTCATTTTAGGCATCCCTGTTATTATTTGAGTGAGTCAGAGGGGGTATCATTCCCAGGGTTCCTACTGAGCCAGTGTATGTGCTATGCGTTGCCTCTTTGCCAAGGCCAGGGCATACTGGGCACGCCTCCTTCTGCCTACTGGGGCAGGCTCAGGTTGTTCCTCCTCCGAGTCACGGTCTGACTGTGATGGCCTTGGCAATGGTGGGGGGCTGTTTGGCCCAGCCCTATGCTGGTCTTGCTGCAGCTGTTTTCGCAAGATCATATTATGTAGCATAGCACATACCATGACAATTTGGGTACATGTAGTTGGTGTGTACTGCAAGGCTCCACCAGATGTGTCCAGACACCGGAACCGTGACTTCAGCAGCCCAAACACACGCTCTATTACATTACGTGTTTGTGCATGTGCCTCATTATGGCGTTCCTGTTCAGGTGTGAGTGCGTTTCTGATGGGTGTCATCAGCCACGGCTCCAGTGCATAACCTGCATCCCCCACTAGGTGTCCGTGTGGGATGTCCCCACTGGCAAATGTCTGGTACAGCTGCGTCAAATGCCAGATGTGGGAATCATGGTAACTCCTAGGGCAGCCAGCACATACATTCATTATTATGCCCTGGGCATCACACATGACCTGGCAGTTGATGGAGGGGAAGCCCTTGCGATTAATGTAGGCCCTACACCACTCACCGGCTGGTGCTTTGATGCGTATGTGCATGCAGTCTATTGCACCCACTACCTCAGGGTATTCCGCTATTTGCTGGAAGAGACGCATATTGCTGGCCAATACCTAACGGGCATTGGGGAAATATACATGATCACCGACATGTGCTGACATGGCATCCAGGAACTGGTGCAGTACCCTGGAGGCTGATGCCTGTGATATCCCCATCATATCACCAGTTGGTCTCTGGAAGGTACCTGTTGCTAGTATTCTTAGGCCAACACATACCTTGGTTTCCACTGGGATGGGTTCCCTCTGTTGGTTCTGTGTGTGAGGCGTGGCCTGCACAGCTCAACTATTTGCTGCAGGAGCTCTCTGTCCACTCTATAGCTCTACTATCTCCAGCTCATGTAACCCATGGTAGGTGACCCTGGGCCTGTACACTCTTCTCCATCTCCTCACTGTGGGTTGTCTGGCACCATCTGCATTGTCACCACCCTCAGCAAGTCGCCTATGTCTCATTATGACAGCTATGGCAGCCCCTAACATTTCTGCTCTGAGTGAAGCTTTTTCAGTTTTCACTTCTATTAGCTTACTCCTGTCTTGCAGTGTCTCTTGAGAGAAACATCCTGCACTGCTGTTTGCAGAGTTTTAAGTGCTGGGCTGGGCTACTATTCTGCCTGTGTAATTGCCTGCTTCTAATTGTTTTCACCTGCTAGCTTCAACAGTATTCCCTGCTAGCTTCCTACTAATTCTGTTGCTTCCTTTTTCCTTTCTGTTTCCTCAGGGGGGAGCAACGTGCATACCAGCAGAAACACGCTCACAGTGGCTTACAAGTGCGCACACGTGCTTACACGGTTCAGAATCTACTTATTCGTGTTAAAACGCACGCACACCCGTGCAAACAGAGTTACAAGTCTGCCAACAGCCTCCTACATGCTCAGCCTGCCCTACACGTGCACACACCAGCGCAAACAGTGGTAAACATCTACCAACACGCTCCCACATGCTCAGTCTGCCTTACACGCATGCACACTGCCCTACTCGTGCTTCATGGTGCTCACACATGCACATGCACGCCCAGCAAGAAACTTTAGTGTAAGTAACAGTGTGCACCTTCCATTTCTTGACTTTCCCAGACTTATCTTGTGGCACTCCTCTTTCCCTGATCTGTGTCTGTCATCTGTCATGTTACACTGACCTCCAATGAACTGCATTTCTTTCTACCATTCCCCCCTGTGATGTCACCTATCTCCTACTCTATTCCTCCCCCTTATGTAACTCTTACACTATTCAGACTGTACTCATTTGCTATGTGACTGTGAGATTCAGTATCCTAACCCTCATTTACATGAGATTGCCTACTAATGCTAAGTTACATTTCTTACACTCAGCTTCCCCCCTTAGCAACTACTACACGGTGGCCATGTTGTTTTTGGTCTGCTGGTCCCTGCATTGTCATTCCATGTATTGCATAAAACCCACATTTGTGGGTTTATAACCTTTATTTTTATGTTTTATACAGCGCAGCCCGTTTGCGCGGGGCTGCGCTGGGTTTAAGATCGCCGAAAAAAAAAATTATATTTTTATTATTTTTGCATCGGGTTACCTTGCCAATGGCCACATATTTGGCCATTGGCATGCTGCCTGACACATATGCACCCTTTATTTGGAGCTGACATGGCTCCGTTGTGAAATTTGCAGAAACGTACTCAGTTGTCAACTGAGTACATTTCTGCAGCTAAAACGTCTCTTACACGGGCTGGTTTCTGCTTCGTGGATCGCTAATATACCTCATTTGCATACCTTTCGGTTGCAAGTGAGGTATTTAGAATGTCCACGCCCAGTCCGTGTAAGAGACGTTTTAGCAGGTCTCTTACACGGAGTTTAGGGCTGTTCCTGTATCTCGAGGCTTGCATGGAGTGTTACACGTCTCTTACACTCCGTGCAAGCCTTCGTGAATCCTGCCCTAAGTCTGTGCAGTACTTTTGCTGTGGCAAAGATGAAAAATCAACGCTGTGGAAGAAAATGTTTTGTTCCTTTTGCTTATGTTTAATCCCACAGTGTAAAATCAATTTTTTCAGTGTATCAAGGTAAAAACAAATGTGTCAGGTCATTACATTTATGTCCCATTGCATGTCTGCAACCCTAACTCAGTGAACAATTACCTTCCAATTTCCAATATATATTTCAAGACTACCTCAATAGACATCCCTCAAACTAAGGCCAACAGTCAAATTAACCTTCCAATTGCAGTTATTTAATTTCTCATTGTTTAGCACTGCTGCTGTTTGCTTAACATCTCACATTTCTCAGGTTTGGGCACTACCAGTAAACACAATAACTGGAATTGGTGGGAAAGCATTAGTCTCTGTTGCTCTAATTCTGTGGTAGACATGATTGGCATAAGACGGGAAGGTGCCAGGATTATGACACAGAGGTGTGGTGTCCAGGAGTCCAGGATATTTATTAAACTCATGGTAAAGCACCACAGCCAAAGGCTTCTGAAGAGGGACTGTTCTGGCTCCCAGTACAAGTCTGAAGTATGGAATAGTTGTCCCAGGCTGTATCCATTGCCACTGGTATCCTGCTCACTGTAAAGCAATGTAAGAATCATTTTAATGACCTACACAGGAGAAAAAGGGATACTCTCAACTATCGGTTGATGGAATTTGAGACTGAGGCCATCCCACAGCTGTGTTAATATGAAATGACGGGGGTACTTATAAGACTTAGAAAGCTTAATATAGGCAAGACACATATGCATAATGCTGTTTTGTTCTTTTTTGTTCTTTTCTCAGCTGCCAGGGAAAATGAGTTCAATGTGCAGGCCGATGTGGCTCAATTGGAGAGACTGAGGGAAGCAATTGGTATGTAAGCAGCAGAAGAGAAGTGTTATTGTAGCATTAAAAGTTAAAGATAGTGTTTTGGTGTTTTATAGAATTGTATCAAATCGAGCATGCCTATCGCAACTGTAAAAACATGTATGCATGCCTTAGTCTGTACCACAGACTAATTGTAAGAGTCCAGTATTAGACTGTAGTCAGAGTCCGTGGATTCAAATACCACAATTTACAACTATAAGTATCATTTCTTCAATAATATTTGCATTCATTAAAAAAAAACTATATACCAGTGGCACAAATGCCCTGCTGCAAATTGTAATCTGTATAATTGGAACACACATATGTGCAATGTATGCACATTTCAAGGATTGCTTTCAGCAATTTGCAGTATAGTGTGTATTTGTTAGGAGGTATACTTAAATGTAATACTTAAGATGAATGCTTAAGATAAAAAAGTTGTATAATTGTATTAATGCGTTGTATGTCACATTTGATGGTATTATTTTTATCTCTTTTTTTCTATCACCCTGTGACACCCTTGCACTGGCCCAGTAATCAAGGACCCTCAATCCTCACAACTAGCACCAGTGAGGGACGTACGCATTGGGAGGATGAGAAGTACACACACAGTAAAGTACAATTTCCCATAATAGCACACAAATATCACAGTAAGTCTGGGGCTGGTTTCTTCCTCTTTTTCCAGATCCCTAATAAGACACCTCACTGGCACAGCTATAGAGTTAAGATCTCAGCCAAGTGGTCAAGCCAAAACCTTCAGCACCCTCTCTGTCCAACCAGTGTTTTGTGTCCCTGCTCAAGCAGCTGACACACACACACTTTGAGATCTGATTTATATACAAACACACACACACACTCCTGGGAAAGGCTGGCACAGGTTAACTTGCTATGCCCCCTTCTGCCCAGACTAAAAGGTAGTTATCACTGCCACCAACCAGCTCTTTATCAGATACTATAAGGCCCTTACCAGGGGTGACCAATCCTACTGTGTAATGTTACTACTATCCAAATGGTAACCAAGGCCAAGGCTATTTAGGAGTGGCCTATACAGTGTCACCAGCTACATATGCAAGTACTCTCAGAGCTTAAGTATCTCTAAACAAACCAGCCACAATTAAAAGTGTTAAATATATTTAATAATAAATAATAAAAGAACAAAACAATACTCAATCAATACAGTAACTAGAGTTCAGAACCACAAGAAATATTTTAATACAATATTGCAGGACGTTCTCAAATAAATACAGAAAACATCTAAACTAATCTTTACTATATGCCTAGCTATATCTAAGATAAATTACTGTACTCTATAGTTACTTACTATTAGAAAGATGCAGGCAAAAGTGCTGATGAGGGGGATGTTTCTAGGTCCAAAGACAAATACAAAATGCATAGTCTTTGAGAGAGTTCCCAAATTAATATCAAAACATTACTGCTGGGTTAGCCTATATGACATCACTCTTTGTCACCCGCCTTCAGTTCCCAGGCTAATGGAAACTTAACAAAAAATAATATTTCTCTGTGAAAAAATACTTATCTCTCAGATGTGTAGCTACTAGAAAGCCACAGAGCAACAAAACACTTTACATTTTAAACCTAGTAATTATTTCTGTTTCAAGACAATAGAAAGAAACCTCTATCTCTAGACATCCTGTCTCCTTCAGTAAAACTGGGAGATAAACACAATCATAAAACAATTTATGTATTTTCATGAAGTTTTGTAAGTTAACTTTGTATTTTCCATCTTCTACTATTAAAACATACAATTGCATAGGTATATAGTTTATATACATTTCTGTTCTTATCCAGTAGGGTACACTGTGGTTACATTCTTGAAGTGCTGTAAATAACATACAGTTCAACACACACTTCTGCACCAGCAGTTTAATATATACGTAACATAGTTTTCTTACATTTGTAAGACAAGCATATGAATCATATTAATATTCACAAATGACACATGACTAGCCACACAATTCCAGATAGCTGGGCTGGCAGTGTCACATTTCTTCCCTCCCCAAAAACTCAAGCTAGTTTTTCAAGTGACCCTTGAGAAACATTGCATGAGAGGGTGAACCTGTCCGGGAATGCCTTACCCCATTACCTGTCTTGCATCTGCATTGGCATTGCTAACCCCACTGCGGTGCTGCACTGTCATATCATATGCTTGCAACCCTAGGCTCCAACATAGTAATTTGGGATTTTCCTGGCTGTGTCCCTGTAGCCATATATTCCCCTCAGACTCCTCCTGCCTTGTACTGCAAATACTTAGCACAATGGCCTCCCTGTCATGGTAAGATTTCTTCATGTTAACATGGTACAATTTGTGCCCCTGCCTCCTGCCTGGCAGTTTTACCATGTAGCTAACATCACTGACCTTCCTTACCACCTTGTAGGGTCCTTCCCAAACTGTCTGCATCTTGTGTCTGACAGGAATGAGGACCGTTTCCTGCTGCCCTAGAACATACTCTCTAGCTCAATCATTTCTGTCATACCAGACGTTTGTCTGCTGTTGGGCTTCAGCCAGGTTCTCCTGGACCAAGCCCATGAGTTCTGTGAGCCTTGTCCTGAGGTTTAGGACATATGCCACAACAGACTCCTTGCCCCTCCCACTCAACTCAAATCAAATCTAGAGGTTCCCTCACCCTATGCCCATACAGTGGCTCAAAGGGTGAAAAAACATGTGGATTCCTGGATCACCTCTCTGTGAGAAAACAACAGATGTGGCAGATATCTGTCCCAGTTAAACTCATCTGCAAATGCCCATAGCATCATCTTGAGTGTAGAGTTTAACATCTCAACAAGACCATTAGTCTGGGGATGGTAGGGGTGGTCTTTAAGTTCTTCACCCCATAGTACTTCCACAGACAAGCCAGCAGGTCTGTTATGAAACTGGCACCTTTGTCAGTCAGTATTTCCTTTAGAAAACCTACCCTGCTGAAAATTTCTAACAAAGCATTTGCCACCCTTTCTCCCTCAATGGAGGACAGAGCCACTGTCTCAGGGTATCTGGAAGCATAGTCTACTACAACTAAGATATACTTTTTCCCTGTGGAACTTTGGGCACTCAGAGGCCCCACAATATCCATAGCTACATCTGAAATGGTTCCTCATTCACAGGCAAAGGCACCAAAAGAGCTTTAACCTTGTCTCCTGTCTTGCCTACATTGTAGCACTCCTCACAGGTCCTACAGTATCTTGTTACATCTCTGGAAATCTCAGGCTAATAGAAGTTCTGCATATTATATCTATTTGCATGTTTTATGCTCATATGACCTGCAAAAGGAATACCATGGTGCCATATGGTAGGCTCTGAGCACTACCAACTGCTGTATTCTCTCACCCTCTAGCCCTCCCTCAGTGGTCCACTCTCTATACAGTAACCCTTTGTCCCAGTATACAGATTCCCCTTTCCCTTGAGAATCAGCTGCCTCACTAGCTACCTCCCCCAGGCCTTGTAATGTAGAGTGTGAGAGCTGAGCTTGTCTCAATTCTCTCTCTTTGTAACCCTTCCCATCTTCCCTTCCACAGAAAGTCTGATATCCTTTGGCAACAGTACCTCAATGTCAGCCTGGGTACTACTACTCACCTCTGCCCTTGCAGCCACTCTGTCCAAGGCAACATCATTACCCACAAGCAGCTGTGGCCCACCTTCAGTCTCACTGCTACAGGCTAGCTGCCTCCCTGAAGTAACCACCTCACCAGTCCTGGCTGCATGTGTGCAGTCTATCTGGGTCTCCCCCAGGCTACCAGACACACATGCTTGGCTCCAAGCCTGATTGCATGCAACTGCATGCACACATGGTACTGCATTATCAAAATTGTTCCCTATCAGGGCATCTGCAGGGATATCCTCAAACACACCTACTTCCTTGCTGCCTTTTCCACCCTCCCAGTCAAGGTGGACCCTAGCCAAAGGTATTTGGAATGGGGTCCCTCCTAATGCTCTGACTGGAGTAGATTGCCCAAGCAAGTTTTGCTCCTCTGTACCCATTGCAGGCTTCACAATGGTTATGTCAGAGGCTGTGTCTCTCTTAGCCATGGCCTCTTTTCCATTCACTAAGATAGGCTATAACCTATTGTGGTAGTTTGGTACCCTTGTTGTCCCAAGACAACCTACTATTGCCATTTTGTCATTCCCACTTACTGGTTCACCCACCTTTTGTTCCCCACTTTCCTCTGTGGACATATATATGCTACATGGCCCCACTGTTTGCATTTAAAACTTTGAACCCTTGGTCCTGAGCATGTACCTGGACTAGTGCCTTCCCATGCTGCAGGCAGACTCTGCTGGGGCAGTCTGGGCTGCCCACCATGGGTTCCCTTAGACCCATGAGCAGTACTGGGTGTCCCTTTCCTGTGCAGTGATGCCCTGATTGCTAGGTATAGGTCTCCCTCCTTCCCCAACTCATCTGCAGTATTGCATTGTCTATCAGCTAACTAGATCCTCCATGTCCTCAGGCAAAGTGCTAAGGGCTTCTTCCCTCAACAAAAGGTCTGCCAGCTTTTCAAAAGTGGTGATCTGACATTCACTCACTCACCTATTAAAATACGTTCTTAGTTCAGCAACATATTCACACACACTCTCATCTCCTTTGTGGCTATGCTCACGAAACCTTTTCCTAAAGCTTCAGGTGTTAACTTAAAAAATTCTAGCAAACAGTTCTTTACAACATTATAATTTAAACAATCAGTATCAGACAGTTTGGGAAGAACAGTTACAGCTTTACTATTGAGTAAGGGGGTCAGGAACCATAACTAGAGCCCTTGGTCAACATTATACTGTTTACATACCCTTTCAAACATATGAATGAAACTATCAAAATTATCACCCTTTGTAAATTGTGGAAGAAATTTACTGACCTTTGTTGCTTCTGGGGTTCAGTTACTCCCTTCCCCATTACCTCCATGTCTCTGCCGAAGAGTCAGCATTTCCTTTACATGTTGCCTCTGCCTTTCATTCTCCTCAGCCTAGAGAAGTCTTAGTCTCTCTGCTGCTTCTATTTCCAAACGCTTGGTCTCCAACTCAAGTCTCTTTAACTCCAGACAGATGTTTAAACCCTCTGTGGAAAGGTTGAGTTGTCCATTTTCTGAGTGTTGTACATCCCCACAGCCAGTCTTGTTGTCTTCCTGGTTGCTATTCTGTGATGCAGCTGTGACTAAAGCTTCAATCATGTCTGATTTAATCAGGTTGGCATGCACCAGTCCTTTAGCCTGGCACATCTCAGGCAATCGGCTCCTTGTCAGCTTGCCATACTCCTCTGCTGACATGTTTGCCAGGCTCTCCCTGACAACTAAGCTAACAAAAAAATAAAACAATTGTGATATGAACTCTGAATGTTCACTGCATGGCTGATTGAGAGTACAAATACCTTCAATGACCACTGTACACAGGCTACAGGAATTCAATATCCACACCACTACAGGACAATTAATATGTGATGTGGCTAACTCACCACTGTAAGTCAATTAATATGTGATGTGGTTATCCTTCCACTGCTAACCAATTAATATGTGACATCCCTGCTCTACCCTGCACTACCTCAGTAATCAAGGAGCCTCAGTCCTCACCACTAGCACCAGTGAGAGACATACACATTGGGAGGATGATAAGTACAGACACAGTAAAGTACAATTTCCCTTAAGAGCACACAGAGATCACAGTCAGTCTGGAGCCAGTTTCTCCCTCTTTCTCCAGATCCCAAAAAAGGCTCCCCACTGGCACAGCTATAAGGTTAATATCTCAGCTAAGAGGTCAAGCCAAAACCTCCAGCATCCTCTCTGTCCAACCAGTGCTTTGTGTCCCTGCCTAAGTAGCTGACGCAAACACTTTGAGAACTGATTTATATACAAACACACACACACACACACACACACACACACACACACACACACACACACACACACACACACACACACACACACACACACACTCCTGACAAAGGCTGGCACAGGTTTACTAGCTATGCCCCCCTCTGCCCAGACTAAAAGGTAGTTATTACTGTCACCAACCAGCTCTTTATCAGATACTATAAGGCCCTTACCAAGGGTGACCAATCCTACTGTGTAATGTTACTACTACTATCCAAGTGGTAAGTGTGACCAAGGCCAAGGCTATTTAGGAGTGGCCTATACAGTGTCACCAGATACATATGCAAGTTCTCTAAAAGCATAAATATCTCTAAACAAACAAGACACAATTAAAAGAGTTAAATATATTTAATAATAAATAATAAAAGAAAAAAACATTCTCAACAATTCAGTAACTACAGAGTTCAGAATCACAGGAAATATTTTAATACAACATTGCATGACAGTCTCAAATAAATACAGAAAACATCTAAACTAATCTTTACTATATTCCTATCTATATCTAAGGGAAATTACTATACCCTGCTTACTTACTATTAGCAAGACGCAGGCAGAAGTGCTGATGAGTGGGATTTTCTAGGTCCATAGAGAAATATAAAACCCACAGTCTCTAAGAGAGTTCCCAAATTTATATCAAAGCATTACTGCTGGGTTAGCCTAGATGACATCACTCTTTGTCATCTGCCTTCAGTTCCCAGGCTAATGGAAACTTAACAAAATTTAGCATTTCTCTGTGAAAAATTCTTATCTCTCAGATGTGCAGCTACTAGGAAGTCACAGAGCAATAAAAACACTTTAAATTTTAAACCTAGTAATTATTTCTGTTTCAAGACAATAGAATGAAATGTTGATCTCTACCCATCCTGTGTCCTTCAGTGAAACTGGGAGATAAATGCAACCATAAAACAATTCACTTACTTCCTTGAAGTTTTGCAAGTTAACGCTATATGTTCCAGTTTCTACTATTAAAACATACATTTGCACAGGTATATAGTTTTATACATTTCTGTTCTTTTCCAGTAGGGTAGACTGTCGTTACATTCTTGAAACTCAGTACATAACATACAGTTCAGCACACACTTCTGCACCAGTAGTTTAATATACACATAAAATATAGTTCTCTTACATTTGCAAGACAAGCTTATGAATCATAATAATATTCACAAATCAAACACAACTATCTACAAAATTCCAGATAGCTGGGCTGGCAGTGTCACACACCCCAACCCTTTTTTCTCTTTTTATATTTTCTGTTATGTATCATCAAAATGTCTCCATGTCATCCATGTGTACCACATCACTAAATGTTCCACAGCACAACAAGGTAGGCTAGACCCAGTGGATCAGCCTGTCACTGGTCTACCGGCTCCAGCACTGATGACCAGCATGTTTGGAAGGCAACCTTGCAGCACTGCCTCTACTGTTCCTGAACTACCTGCACCTTCAGGTAATCCTGCCGTGGAAGCTGGTGCTTTGGTACCCTTCTGGAACAGTGGCAGAGGCAATGATTTCATCATCCACATTGAGTTGCCAGGGATGGTGCATAGGTTTGTGCACCACACCATTGGTGTATGCCTATGCTTGATTGAGATGCTGCTCTCCCTTATGTTCCATAAGAAGAGGAGGAGGAGATGTCAAGCACTTAAGGCACCAGTATAGTAGGGTGACAGTGATGACAGTCCAGTGGCTGATGACTCGATTCTCACTGTCTCCAAGTTTGATGGGCATGGGCCTGCATTATCCCCTCCCTCACTCCAATCATAGTATCCCCCAACCTTTTGTGTCCATCACTGTCTCTGTCTCTTGTCTTGCATGTCTTGTACATTTGCAATTGCTTCCTCACATACCCAGCTTTCCTGGCCCAGATATATTTACATCCTTTACTGAAAAAAACAAATCATCCCATACATAGCACTCCATTTCGCAAGTGTGTCTTCTTGACACACTTGATTTAGTGCAATTGGCTATAAGAAATGATTGCTTTGTGATCACCCACCTTTGTGAAGTTTGCAGTCCAAATTCAGTTAATATTCTGCACATATTTTCAGTTTACACTGTTAAAGAAATGGATAGCTATAGTTCTTTCCTACCTCCCACATGCACATTCCTGTATTGATTTCCCTTTGTTCTTCTTGCTTCTTGCTCCCCATTTCACTGCTTTCCTATCTACCCGATTTTAACATCTTAATCTGGTCAGAAAATAGACTGATACACAACACACATAAGTAGCAGAAAGAGCAATGGATTACTTCACCTTTTGGGGTCTATACCGGCAAATCCAGAGAAACACCAAGTAACAAAAAGCATGAAAATGGAGCAGGATATAGGAAAAATAAAATTTATTAAGCGCTTTCGTCAAATATTAGGATTGACTTCTTCAGAATACCAGACAGTCACAAAGACCATCATTTTTTACCTCAAACAATTAAATCATTATAAAATTAAATAAGTAAATAATTAGGCATTGATATGCTTAAAGAAATAGACTCCCTTAATTTGTAGATTATTTCTCTCTTAATAAAATAACCAATTCATAGTACCACTGTAGAAGATATGTATGGCGAATATACACCCTGACACTAAATTACAAAAAATGCCAGCTGATGAATATCATACAATATTAAAAACTACTGATAGAAAAAATAAAACATAATATGTATGAATCTGTACAACAATAAATGCAATAAAAAATCCAAATGTCTTGAAACAGCAATAACTGGTGTCAATATAAAAATTGATGTGAAATCTTACATAAAGATGTCTTTTGGGGTCTATGTTTGCACAGGGGTGCACATCACATGCCAATGCACTGTGATGGTGAGCAGTGGCAAAATGCTGAGGTAACCTACTTGCAATGCTGCTTAACCTGCTGTGCTATGCCAATACACAGCAACATATGTACTCTAAGGAATTCATGTCATTGCATTATCAATTTCTTTAAAAGTATTTAAAAATATTAGATGCACCTGGATTTGTATCCAGTATCATCTGGGCTCAAAATGAAATGTGTCAATGCATTTACACCTGCTACCACAAAGTCACTTAAGCATCTGATGTATTTCATAGACTCAGTGCTAACATCAGACTTTAACAATGCAGCTCATGTTTGCTCACTGCTTAGCTATGCGCAAATATGAATAATATTGGAAATGTGTATCTCACATACCCAAACACTTTGCCAGCCATTGCGCAAATCTGCTGCTTGCTGCACTATGAAAAAGTAAATATTATGTATTTCTGCTGTTTACTGTCCCTTTCCTGTCTATGCCATGAAATTACATGTGTAAGCATAACAACGTGAATGTCTTATTTAACAATATATCACTAATTTACAATACAGCCATGTATTGCCTCCCCCAAGCATTGCAACCCTGGTAGCTCAGTAATTTTTCCACACATATATCCCCTACACTACATAAATTAAAATCAAATGTTGTGTGATATGCAGTGCACATCAATCTGGTAACATGCAGAACTAGAACTATTGATCCATAAGCCTTAAAGGCCTTATCTGCAAGTCTATGGAAGGAACCAGCATGGACTTTATCCACAGTTACATAGGTGACTTTCAACAGACATGACCCATTTTGGTTTTGGTAAGGGTAGCTCTTGCTTATTAAACCTAGTGGATGTTTTTGATACCGACCCCAAAGACCTGGATAAGGGACATATCAACAATGGTGAGTAATCCAAGGCCTTTGACACTATCCTACGTTCATGTATCATAGAGGAAAATCTCCCATCTCAAAATTAACTCATACATTACTAGATGGATAGCCAACTGCCTCATTGACAAACTATCAAAGCTGGGGACTGCACCTCCACCACTAGATCACTTACCAGTGGAATAGCACAAGGATATGTGTTGGGGTCTCAACTGATTGGAAATTATTTCTCAGAAGCCCAGGCAAAGGTAGATGGCCTGTGGTTTGCCACGTTTGCAGATGACTGTCAACTTGATGCAGTCATATAGAGTCCTCCAGTGATGGTAACACATTACAGAAGGGGCTGACACAAATGATTGATGCCAAAGTCATGGACTGAAGATTTAAATAAACAATTCTTCATTTCTCCCTTTGGCAATGAAATACTCCTGCTAACTATGATATACATAGCAACCCTCTAAGCTCAAACACAGTTTTATGTGACTTGCGAACACATGTTGATAGTAATCTACACTTTAATCACAATGTGTCCATAGTGGTCAAACACACATTCTCCATCGTGCATCTCATAATTAAGGCCATAACATCCAAGACCAGGGAGGTCATTGCTGTGCTTTACTCTACATTTATCAGACCACTAAGTACAGTGCTCCTTTCTGTCTGTTCCTCACCAGACACCTGCATCACCTAAAGAAAACATGGAGGTTTGCAACTGAGAGAATCCAAGGCCTTCAAAACATGATATACATGGAAAACTGAAAGACCTGTCACTGTACTCAGTATCATGCAGGCTGCTGAGAGGTGATGTATATGTGGCCTACAGAGCAGTCTCAGACCCTGTCTTACTGGACATTTTGGACATCTGCAGATCCAATGGGACAAGAATAACTTGCTCCCAGGATATCAACCTAGCCTGTAATATAAACAGAACATGCTGGGGAGACAGAAATATCTCCCAGTGATTGCCACTCCTCTGTAATAGGATCCCACTGCATGTGAAGCAGTGCACCTCAGTAATCATATTCAAGTGCACCATTGATGACTGGATGAGTGATTGTAAATTCAAACCTGGGGTGGCACCTATATCTCTCATGGACAGGGCCAGTCAGTGCTGATCACAAAATCACTCTGTTAACAATGACCATCTAACTATGCTCAATATGGCTAGTGTGTTTTTACACAGATAGGCTTGTAAACACCCTAGGTCCATTAGACTAGTAAACTCCTATGATCGTATGAATCTATGCAGGCCTCCCAACATCACCTGCTGATGTCATTCACTACAAAGTTGACCTGCAGTCTTACAAAAGTCAGACTTGTGGCATGGCGCTTGTGTAAAGTACTGAGTTCTGTAGTCTATGTAGTTAGGTAGGGGATCTGTTCTCACTGGAGTCAAGTGTGTGTGTGTGTGTGTGTGTGTGTGTGTGTGTGTGTGTGTGTGTCTAGACAGAAGAGCAGAAGGGTGTATCCTACATTTACTGCTCCAATGCCATGGATTGACAGTATTTGGATACTTGTCCATGCCTACACATCCATTTCATGCAGGTCTCCCAACATCTTGTCTCCAACATGGCTCGCTGATGTTATCCATTATATGCTGACTTGCAGTCTTGTAAATGTCAGACTTGTGGCATGCCACTTGCATAAAGTACTGGCTTCTGTAGTCTGTGTACTTAGGTAGTGGTTCTATTTTCAGTGCAATCAAATGTGTGTGTGTGTGTGTGTGTGTGTGTGTGTGTGTGTGTGTGTGTGTGTGTGTGTGTGTGTTTGTGCTGTTGCTGACATTATAGAGAGCCTTTTACACCAGCATGTGGGACACTGCTAATGCCATATTCCTCAACAACCATTGCTGCTGTCATCAGCTATGCAGTGTTATCTGAGACACTCCAAGTCAGACTTGAGCTGAGGTGCTTGCTATAAATACAGACATCTGTATTCAATGCACTTACATAGATAGGGGTTCTATTCTCATTGCAGTCAAGTGTGTGTGTGTGTGTGTGTGTGTGTGTGTGTGTGTGTGTGTGTGTGCATGTGTGTGTGTCTGTGCTCTTGTTTGACATTCTAAAAAGCCTTTTACACTAGTATGTGGTACACTTTTATTGTTATATTCTCCCAAACAGACACTGTTGTTATAATCAGCTATATCGGATTTGTTGATATGCACTATTCCCACCAGGGCAGGGTCAGAGACTGGCCTGGAGGCCAGGCTGAAGTCACCTCAGCCTATACTATATGGATTACAGTGACATGACTTTCAGTCTATCAACATACATCATGGTATGGTTTGTAGACCTTGCCTTTTCTAAATGAGAAACCATTGTGGTCACTCCAGCATGCGTCTTGGTGAGGTACATGGAAAGCAGAGCATTATACTCTTTTAGTGTTCTGATGAGGTTTGAGTGCAGTGCTGACACAGACTCCTATATGATGGCATGACTTATGATGAGCACAACTTAGGCTTTCAATACCAGTGTGGACACTTTGTGGTCAAAGTTCAGATTGCCACCTACATGTGTTCTCAGTGCTTGCATCACTGAGTTTCAGCATAGCAGGACTGTTGTCAAATCTATCATTAGCAAGGAATTCCACTTTTCAAAAGGACATCATAAATACACATTTCTTAATTTATTTGTAGATTGTCACCTGTCATTTGTCTGTGTTAGCTCCTCCTGTAGTATATCATCATTGGTGTACTCAATGATTGCACCCAATATGCAAGAATCAACAAAGCTGACAAGCCAAAGGCCATATACTTTAGCCTAAACTTTTGAGAAATTGATTCCAAACAGTAAGGGTCAAGCACAGATCCTTGGATGTGTTCTATCCGCCACATAACACAAGCACTCGGGTCACTCCACTGCAAGTACAAATATGACACAGTCATTGTCCATGCTGGTGTGAACGACCTGAGACGTACCTCCCTGGACTACATGAAAAGAGACATAGAGGAGCTCTCTGATTATGTAGCCCAGGCAGGTATGACCCTAACCCTGAGCAGTATCCTTCCTTCACCAAGAATGATGCCACAATATAGAGACAAGATGATCAGCTTTAACAATTGGCTTAATGTCTGGTGTCATTCAAAGGGGATCCAGTGTCTGTCTGCCTGGGATGACATGCTTGACAAGCCACGCTGCAGGGCGGCTTGCACCTGTCACCCTGGGATTCCGGATATTGGCTAAGGCTCTTGCCACCCCTATAGTGCCTTTTTAGGCAAGGCTCAAATTCTAAACCTACCACCCTAGAAAACAAAAATGGGAAGAAACTGAGGGTAATGCTGCTCAATGCCAGAAGTCTAAATCTCAAAATGCACGCTCGAGGCCCTTCTCAGTATGGAGAACATCGATGTCTGTGCTGTAACTGAAACCTGGTTCAAGGCTCCTGAGAGCACCCGGCACTATTAGGTTTTACCTCATATCATGCGTTCGGCCCCAAAACCCGGACCACACCACAAAAGGAGGGGTGAATCCATATTCAGCAAGGAAACCGACACCACCAGGTTGGTGGCAACGGAAACCATCCAGGTGCAACTAACCATAGGCAAAATTGCTCTACAAATTGTAGCATGCTACAGGCCACCCTCTCAAACTCAGGAACCCCACACAGCCTTCCTGAAGACACTGGAGGGTATAAATGTATCTCCAAACACCATCATATTGGGTGACTTCAACTACCCGAATATAGACTGGGAACATTACTCAAGCCCTAACTTTCTAGCCCAACGGTTCCTGGAGTTCATAAATTCAAATGCCATGGAACAGCTAGTCACTGTTCCCATGAGAGGAGAAAATATACTAGATCTCATTGTCACAAACATGGGGACAAAATGCTCCACACCGGAAGTATATCCCTCATTGGTGAGATCTGATCATAAACTAATCTCACTGGAAATCCACATCCCGCTCCCACCCCAAACAAAAAAGACCATAGTGAAGAACTTCTCTAAAGCAAACTTCACACTACTCAAGACTGGTGTGGTATCCTTCAAGGCCCCTGAGCCAGTGGAAACCACAACCCAAGCTGCGGAAGCCCTTACAAATGCCTTCTATGAACACCTCCAGGACTGCATGGATCAGGCAATCCCAAATAAAACCAAGACTCTTTCCATAAAGGGCAAACGTCCAGTCTGGTGGACCCCAGCCATTAACAAACTTTACAATAAGAGGAGAAAGCTATTACATGATAGAACAAAATCCATAAAAGGAAGTCACCCCAGATCATTATTAGTTAAAAAATACGAGCACTCATAAAATCAACTAAGGCCAATTTTGAGAGAAAAATTGCCATGGATTCAAAGGACAATCATAAGGCCTTTTTCAGCTATGTTAGGAACCTGGATGGAAACTCCCAGATATGCTCAGAATTAGTCCAAAATGATACAAAAATCACTGAACCCACAGACATTGCCAACATACTGGCAGACAGGTTCAGTGCAAACTTCACCCTCTCCCCTAAAGGAGAGATAACTATCCCAGCCGAGTGTAGCCTCCCAGACATCTCAAATGCGCAGGTGAAAGCTGCTCTCTAAAGCTAAAAACACAGCATCAATGGGACGGATGGTGTCCCGGCTGTGTGCTACACGAGCTAAATGAGGAATTAAACCCGCACATAAGGCAGCTGTTTAATCTCAGCCTTACCACAGGATACGTGCCCAAGGAGTGGTGTACGGCAACTGTTGTCCCACTCCACAAAGGCGGTGCCTCTACGGACCCTGGTAATTACCGCCCCATAAGCTTAATAAGTCTAGTCTGCAAAGCTATGGAAAGGATCATAATGGAGCTCATAAACAAAGATATAGGGGACTTGCAGACATTGGACCTGACCCAGTTTGGCTTTGTCAAGGGAAGATCATGCCTTTTGAACTTGGTCGACTTCTTCGAAACAGTCACCAAGGCCATTGATGAGGGAAAGGCAGTCCATACAGCCTACCTTGACCTTGCAAAGGCTTTCGACACAATACCCCACTCGGGTATTGTAGAAAAACTTACCAGCTTAAATGTAAACCCATATGTCACAAGACGGGTTGCAAACTGGCTTAAGGACAGAACCCACAGGGTTAGAGTTGCTGGCTGTGTCAGACTCCAAGCCGGTCACAAGTGGTGTCCCACAGGGCTCGGTCCTTGGCCCCTATTGTTTGGCATCTACTACTCAGAAGTACAGGCCAACATAGGAGGACTTTGGCTGACAAAGTTTGCAGCCGACAGCAAACTGGGTGCCATAGTGGAAAGTGCATCGACACGGATATCCTTCAGAAGGGACTCACGGAAACAGATAGCTGGTGCCAGAGCCATGGCCTGAAGTTAACGCCAAAAATGTATAGTCATACCCTTCAGGAAAAACAAGGTAACCCCAAGCTACCATATAGGTGGCAATCCACTAAGCACAGAAGAGGTTATCAGGGACCTGGGGACCCAGGTTGACAGTGGCCTTTCTTTTGACACTCACATTGCTAAAGTGGTTAGAAAGACCTTCTACATTGCCCACCTGATCATGAAGGGATTCACATCCAGATCTAGTGAGGTTATTGTTCCCCTGTACTCTTCACTTATCAGACCAATGATCGAGTACAATGCCCCATTCGGGATGTATCTCACCCGACATCTGCAGCAATTGGAGAGACCCCAAAGTTCCTCACCAAAAGGATAAAGGGACTCCAAAATCTGTCATATGCTGCCAGATTGAAGAAACTCCAGCTCTATTCAGTCGCATACCGTCTGCTTAGAGGTGACATGTGCCTGACATACAAGGCCATGTCCAACCCGGAATTAATGGACATGCTCCACCTCAAAAAATCCAAATCCACCAAAACCACTAGAGCAAGCGACTTAAACCTTAGCACGGATATAAATAGGACGTGCTGGAGGGATAGATTTATCACTCAGAGACTCCCTATGCTGTGGAATAAAATCCCGGTCCATGTGAGGCAGATCACCTCGCTGACTCTGTTCAAGAGAAATCTAGACCTGTGGATGGGAGATCATAGGTTTACCCCGGGAATCATCTCTGTGTCACTGCTGGACAGAGGCACAACAAACTAATGGGCACAGTATTTTTTCATATAAGGGGTGGCATAAGCCACAAAAATTTGGGCTAGGCTTATAAATGCCTTAGGGCAGATAGCCTAGTATAAACCTATGAACTTATGAACCTATCAGTGAGCCAGTTGGTTACTCATCTAGTGATATAAGGGTTAATCCCCAGCTGGGAGAGTTTTGCAATGATACCTGCATGGGGGATTGTGTCAAAACCCTAGGCCAGATCACGATAGGCAGTATGAATTGTTTAACCTTCCTCCAGACCTATCACATAGAATCAATGGGCTTTGACAACATCACAAATCACCTATTGAGTGACTCAAAACATCCACCTACCTGACACTTATGGTGTGACTCAGAACATACACCGTCCTGATAAGGTTGACTACACACTTCAAAACACCCTCCACATGGGCTGTGTTCCCATACAATGGTGTACATCAAAATACATCCATCTGAGTTGGGGGGGACAACACCCTGATGCATGAATGTATAGACACATCCTGACTCTCCTCAACTGTGAGGTAGACCAACAGATGTCATTATGGACCTTTTCTAAATGACCACTAGTAATATCCCAGCTGTGTGCAACTGATCTGTGTGAGCTATTAATGCTACATCATGTCGATTACATCTGAAATATATCCTCAAAGAGGTCATCAAGAGCATGCATGATGACAACACTATCATCTTGTGGACCTTGACCAGACCAAGGCATTTGACACAAATCCACAGTGAGGTATTCAATCAACAATGTCAGATGTGGCCATAAACATCTATATCACTGAGTGAGTAGACCAGTATATCACATATGTGGCATCTCATTATGTTAGAATGTGTGAAGTGACATATATCTCAGGTCCAGTGATAAGGTCCGTAGATCAAGGCTGGCTACTAGGCCTTTTCCTGTCCATTATGTAAGTGATGGACATCACAGATGACATACACATCCTGTGTCCAAACAGCTGCCTGAAGGACTACAGTCAATCTTTGGGCAATTATCGACTCTAGCTCTGATATTAATATAATGCAAACAGTATCAACAGATACCAAAGATTGCTGCCACAGCCATGACAACACCTGCCAATACATCAAAAACACGGGGCGATTTGTTAAGTCAGAAAAACAAACACACGACCCAACTATAATGTGGCCATCACACCCTACAATTAGACCAATAGGTATGTGACCTGTATCCTGGGGTAGATGGTAAGTGGAACATCCACCAGCATGTGGTCACAGTGCTGACTACTCCCTTATATGTAACACAACTACTGAGTATGTGAAGGACATCCACATTAGAGGCCATAATACCTCCATAGTTCTCAGCCTTCATCACACCAATAGCCAAGTACAATGCACCTTTCTTCGTGTACCTCCCTACACCTCTTCAACTGATGTGCAACTGAAGTGTACCACCTTTGTCACAGTGAGCTGTCTCACAGCTTACTGGCCATACTTAGGTATTCTTTTTGTGGCATAAACATGACTGTCTGATGGTGCAGAACACCAATTAAGTTGTTACACCAGATGCATGTGTGCTACCTGTTCTGGTGATGTACACACTACATATATAGGTGTTTGACAACATTAACGTCATGGATGTCATTAGTGACAGCGTGGATTGCGTTATTTATATATATATATATATATATATATATATATATATATATATATATATATATATATAATTTTTTTTTTGTTTAATTTATTTATACGCATGCCATATACACACATCAACTAGCCTGTATTGCTCATAGTGTCATATATGTCACATACAGGTATATGATACCTCTTAGAGCAAGAAATCTGGACAAAGCCATAAGTAGAAGTGGGACAAAGGCCCAAAAATAGGGACAATTTTTAAATATTGCTCTTACAAACTTAGAAAGTTGCTAGAATAACAGGTTTTACATTAGCCTGAATATTCTGAAGTTTATGAAATCTGAAACTCAGTTGTCTGCCTTTATTTTCTGAATTCAATCTTTAATGAGTTGACATTAATTTGCCAGAAAACCACAATTTTATGAAAAATAGATCAAAAATATGAGGCAAAGATCTGGACATTCTGCACAAAACTGTCAGTTGAGAGGAATGTTAGCAGTGCCCCCCTAACACCTCCAGTAGATGTTACAGTCCCAGGACAGTATGCATGATTACCCTCATAGAGTGTGTACATATTACAATAGTTGTGCAAATGTGTTTGTGCAGAATCATCTCTTATCACTATAAATCTCATATGTTATGTCAGAGGCATGGGATTACTGGTGGTAGTATTCTGATATTTTCCATGATTATTGTTGGTTCTTTAAATGTGGTCCATGAGCCACTACCTGTGTCTCATTTGCTGGAGACCTATGCTACAATTACACTAATTTTCTGGCAAATCAGTTTGCCCAGCTTCACAATATACACCATACCCAAATTGTATGTTGGATTCCTGATAGGTGTCCTCTGCATTATTCATTTAAGGATGCTTATGTCACACAGATATTCTCACATTGTTATGTCACCTTGTGTGACAGTCACATACTACACATTTTCACTTTTCAGCCCCTGCTGTAACATATAGATATGTGATTGGTATTGCTGCTACAACCATCTTCCATTAACATGCACGCATCTGCTGTAAATTAGGTTGTTTCACCTGTCCTCTTTCCCTGTGTTCATTCTTACAATAAATTCCTAAATTTCATTTGTGTGCCCCTATTCAATACACACACATCCCCTGACTGTTTATTTTACATGACAGTACCATGCCCTGTTACAGATCATTAGCACAGCTTCAGTACAGAATGCCAGGAATGGGATTTCACAATGCTCTGCACCATAGTTACATTGTCCTGTATTGTGTTTGGACCATATACTTAACATTCAAATCTCAAAAATGTCCAGATTTTCACAGAATGCCCAGACGTGTTCCTTATCAAATTTGTGGCTTTCTGCCATTTCACTGGAATGATCTCAGGACTGATGTGACTCAATATTACATAGATTTGAGTTTTACACTTCAAATCATAGGTTCATAGGTTCATAGGTTGGTATTAGGCTATCGGCCCTAGGGCCTATACAAGCCTAGTCATAACAATTCCCCGGATATTTCTTCACACGATATTTACTTCCCTGGACCCCTGTCTAGCAGGGTGACTGATGTGATCCCTGGGGTGAATTTCCTATCTCCCATCCAAACGTCAAGGTTCCTTTTGAAGAGGGCCAAGGAGGCGCTCCACTTGACATGTATGGGCAGTCTATCCCAGAGTATGGGGAGTCTCTGGGTCAGGAACCTATCCCTCCAGCTTGTTTTGTTCATTGTGAAGACAAGGTTTAGATCCCTGGAGCTTGTGGCTCTGAGGGATTGGGATTTCTTTAAGTGGAACATGTCCAACAGCTCAGGGTTTGGCATGGCCTTGTATGTTAAGCAGAGATCGCATCTGAGTATAGCAAGAGTGTTTTTAGAATGTCAGCATAGGGCATCTGCTTTAGGCCTGTGATTCTTTTAGTGAGGTATTTCTGCGGCCTTTCCACCTGTTGCAGATGTCTTGTGAGGTACATACCAAACAGGGCATTGTACTCAATAGTGGGTCTAAAGAGGGATGAGTACAGTGGGACAATGACCTCCTATTTTCTGGATGAAAAGCCCTTAGTGATGAGGTGTGCCACATAGAAGGATTTTCTGACTGTTGCGGCGATGTGGTTATCGAAGGTGAGACCACTGTCCACCTGTGTCCCTAAGTCTCTCATTACACTTTCGATGTTTAGTGTACTGCCACCTATGTGGTAATTCATGGGTACATGTTTTTTTCCCAAAGGGGATAACTATACATTTCTTGGTATTAAGCTTGAGCCCATAGCTCTGGCACCAAGCATCTCTTTCTGTAAGGCCCTTTTGTAGAATATCCACATCATCTGAGGATTCAATAATGGCTCCCAGTTTGCAGTCATCTGTGAACTTTGTTAGCCAGAGTCCCTTAGTGATGGCCTGTACTTCAGGGAAGTAGATGCCAAACAAGAGCAGTCCTAGGACTGAACCCTGAGGTACTCCACTTGTCACTTGTCTGGAGCTGGATTTGGAGTCAGCTACTTTTACAGTCTGGGTTCTGTCAGTAAGCCAGTTGGCAACCCATTGAGTGATGCCCAGTGTATTAGGTTTATCTATGATTCCAGAGTGGGGGATGATGTCGAAGGCATTGGCGAGGTCCAGATAGGCTGTGTGGACCACCTTACCCTTGTCCACAGCTCTGGAGACTAATTTGAAGAAGTCAATTAGGTTTAGGAGACAAGATCAGCCCTTCATGAACCCAAACTGGGTGGGGTCCAGTGCTTGAAGGTTGCCAATGTCTTTGTTTATCAGTTCCATGATAATGCGTTCCATGCCCTTGCAGAACAGGCTCATCAGACTGATGGAACGGTAATTCCCGGGATCCAAGATGGATCTCCCCTTGTGGAGTGGGATAACTGTAGCTGTGCACCACTCAGTGGGCATGAAGCCTGAGGTGAGGCTATGATTAAACATGACACTTAGGTGAGGTGCCAGTTCATTTTGTAGTTCATGTATTACATCTGCTCCCATGGATGCTGTATTCTTATCTTTGGAGAGTGCGGTTTCTACCTGTGTGGCAGTGATTACTGGAATTTGGCAATATTTTGATTTTGAGATGGGCTCTTTAGGGGGTGAGAGGTGGGTGAAGTTGGCACTAAATTGATCTGCCAGGATATTGGCAATATCCTTGGGATCATTATATTTAATGCCATTCTATTGTAGCTCAGAGCAGATCTGAGCATTGCCATTTAGATTCTTGACATAACTATAGAATGTTGTGTGGTTCTCTTTGGAATCTTTGACAATTTTATTTTCGTAACTAACTTTGGAGGATTTTATGAGGGATCTCAGCTTCTTACTGAGGCAGTTAAGGGAGTTTTTTGCATCCTGGGATTTTCCTCTTTTCCGCAACATTTTTTTTCTTCTGTTGTATAGTTTGTTTAGGCAGGGGACCACCAGACTGGCTACCATTTTTTTGTAGGAGAGCATCTTGGTTCTATTTGGGATGGCACGATTCATGCACGAGTGGATGTTCTCATACAGTGCCTTAGTGTAGGATTCAGCAGTCAAACTTTCAGCTCCAGCCTGCATGGCTGTCATGAAGTTTGTCACTTCTGACTTGAGTAGCATGAAGTTGGCTTTGGAGAAGTTTTTTACGGATGTTTCCTTACTCAGGGGTGGGATGTGGATGTCAAGGATGATTAGCTTATGGTCAGACCTGACCAATGTGGGAATGACCACTGGTGTGGAGCATCTATCTCCCATGTTGGTAATGACCAGGTCTAGGATATTGGAGCCCCTGGTGAGACAATGGATTAGTTAATCCAGGGCGTTGGAATTTATGAATTCCAAGAATTGTTGGGAAAAGGTGTTGGTACCTGAGTAGTTTTCCCAGTTAATGGCAAGGTAGTTGAAGTCACCCAGTATTAGGGTGTTTGGTTGTATCTTAATATTTTCCCATATGTTTAGAAATGTGTAGTGAAAATCTTGGGGCATGGTGGAGGATCTGTAGCAAACTACAATTTGGATTGCAGTCTTACCTAGTGTTAGTTGCACCTGGAGAATTTTAGATGCATTGTGTTGGACATCTAGCCTGGAGTTGTGAATATCCTTGGTGAATATGGACACTCATCCACCTTTAGTGCTTTGGTCTTGGTTTGGTGGTCAAAAAGTGTGGTAAGAGTTGTAGCCTGGTATTGCAGCGGTGATCTCTGGAGCCTTGAACCAGGTTTCAGTTACTGCACAGATATTGATGTTCTCTATTTTTAGGAGTGCTTCGAGAGAGTGCATTTTGAGGTTTAGACTTCTAGCATTGAGTAGCATTACCTTCAGATTTTGCATGCTTGTATCTGTTATGGTGGTGGTTTTGTCCTGTGATCCTTGCCTAAAAAAGGCACTATAGGGGTGCCAAGAGCTTTAGCCAGTAACCTGAATCCCAGGGGCGACAGGTGCAGACCATCTCTGGCAAAGCATCATGGTTTGTCTATCATGTCGTCCCAGGCAGACAAATACTGGATCCCCTCTTAATGACACCAGAAGCTTAGCCAGTTGTTAAAGTCAATCATTTTGTCCTTATACTGTGGTATAATTCTGGGCAAAGGCAGGATGCTAGTCATGGCTAGGGTCTTACTTGCCTGGGCCACATGATCCGAGAACTCTTCCTTGTCTTTTTTCATGTAGTCCAGGGAGGTACATCTCAAGTTATTCACTCCAACATGGACAACGACAGTGTCATATTTGTACTTGTTGTAGAGTGACTTGAGTGCATGCATTATGTGGCATATCCTGGCAATAAACTTCATGAAGTTCCTTCAGAACATATATCTTAACACAAACCCCTGGTTATTCTAACACATTTCTATAGGGCAAATATGTCAAATATGTCCCTGTTTCTGGGTCATTGTCCTCCCATTATGTTAACTTTTGTCCAGATGTCTTGCACTTGCACTGATTGAGAGTTGTCTTTGAAGACCGGGTGATCATTGTGGCATTATATGCAAAACAGCAAACCATCAGTGCTCTGATTTAAACGGGAGTGCTATCCATGTTCACTTACATGTTTTCTTGGCCGGCAATACTGTTGCCAGAAACCTTGCTTAAACATGGTGCGTGGCATGAATATGCATTGCTCACTGCTGCTCACCACGTATCACTGCACAGATATGTAAACTCTGTGTAGGCTTTGCACGAAGCATTCATGATGTTTATTGCTTGTAACTATAAGCAGTATATAACATATAGTTCTTTGCTAATCAGTTTTATTGCCAGGTACCATCTTGAACAACTTGTTGGGTAAGCAAGCATTTCCTTTTTGTTTTTATTTCTATTATTTTTTAGCTCCAAATTTTATTTTTCTCTTATTAATTATTTTAATTATTCATTAAATATTTTAGAAAAACATTCAGTAGTATACTAGTATAACAGACATCTGTGACTTTTTTCTAATATCGGACTTGTTTCTTTACATTTTCTGTGCCTCATATTATTGTTTTATTTATATGTCAAAAGATATTTTGTCTTTGACTAAACAATTTCATAACTGCTTACATTCACTGTCATACGCCCTGCAATTTAACATACAATTTGTATTTAGGACTAGAGGAGGTTACTAGGCTAATTGCCCTAGAGCCTTTTTAAGCCTAGCTATTCATTCCCCAAATTTCCCATTATCAATGTCCATAGGCTAGATCAGCTTTTGTATATACATACATGAAAACATTTCATGCATGAGGATTAATGCCCTTCTAGCTGCCAATACAACAAAACACTTGTACCCATAAAAAGTGTCCAGGCTGTTCTTAAAAAAATATCTAAAGTAGTAATTGCTTTAATGTAATTTAGTTGTCTGTTCTATGCATCAGCTACTCTGTAAGAGAAGCAAATAGTACACTTCTCATTCCTATAGAATCTTCTACATAGGCTGTCTGATGATTCTCTAGTACTTTTTGATAGCCGTAAACACTTCCAGAGGTAGTTGTTTCTAAATTCCATATATACCTGAATTAAATCTCCTCTTAGATTTCTATAAGATATACTGTACAAGTTCAGATGCTTTAGTGTTTTATAACTTAAATGTTCACACCCATGGATATCCTTGGTATATTTCTGCTATACTCTTTCAAGTTAACTCATGCTTGTCTTATAAGGTTTCTGTATTGTTATTCCATACTCAGGTTTGGGTCTAATGTAACTAACAAACAATTACTTCATCATTTCTGATTTCTTGGACTCTATAAACCTTTTTATAGAACCTATTGTTCTATAACTATCATTATGCAATTGTTTGATATGAATATAAAAACTCAAAGCTGGATCTACCCATATACTTCTTCTTTCAGCTTTTTCTGGTTAGGGGTCACCACAGTGGATCACCTGTCTGGTCATGATTGACAGTGGAGTTTTACAGTGTTGAGTTGCCAGCCTGGCACCCAGCCTTCCACGGAAGGAACACACATGCACACACACACACACCTAAGGGCAATTTAGAGTGTCCAATCCACCTACAGCACGTCTTTGGGATGTGGAAGGAAACCGGAGCAAACCCACGTGACCACAGGGAGGACATTCAGACTCTGCACAGAAGGCACCCAGCTGAGGGTCGAACCAGAGAACCTCTTGCTGTGAAGCAGCAACGCTAACTGCTGCACCACTGCAGCCACCTGATCTACCCATATACTCAGGTCTTTAAATGAATCTACAGTTTTAATCACTATGTCATATATCTGTGCATATGGGCATCTACAGACTGTCCCTGTCCTTAAGGGACACAGGTGACAAGCCTGGGTAAATTTGTGATTTTCCCATTCATTGGTCCAGGTTGTGTTCAAATAGGCTTAGAGAAGAGCTTTTTTTCACATGAATGGGAAGTCTGTTTCAGAGAAGGGGTAATCTCTGATACATATATTTGTCCTTCCAATATGGTTTGTTCATGTCAAAGATGAGGTTTAGATCCTTAGATAAGATAATTCTAGTGCTGTTTGTTTTGTAAATGTGTAGCAGGTCCTTCAGGTCTGGAGCAGAAAATGCCTTGTAGATTAGGCATAGACCACCTCTCAGTAGTGTGTAAGAGTTGGAGTACAGGGACAGAGATCTGAGGCAATCTGCATAGGACATATTATTTATATCCTGTATTCTTTTAGTGAGAAACCTCTTTGACTGCTCCAGTGGTTGCAAATGCCTGGCCAGATACATGACAGAGGGTGCATTGTACTTGACTATTGGTCTAATGAGGGCTGAGTACAGTGGAACTATGATCTCCTTAGATCTAGATGTCATGCCCTTATTTGCAAGTTGTGCCACACAGAAGGAATTTTCACTACCATGGACACACGGTTATTAAAGTTCAGGTTAATGTCTATCTGAGTTACTAAGTCCCTTACCACTGGGTCTATTCTTAGGGAAGTGTTATCCACATTGTATTTATTGGGGTGGTCATCTTTCCAAAAGGTATAATTATGCATTTCTTCACTGAGCTTTAGGCCATGATTTTGGAGCCAGTTATTTGTTTGTGTTAGACCCCACTGCAGAATATCTACATCTTTAGAGGATTCAGTGATTGCACCCACCTTGCAGTCATTAGCAAATTTGGTCAGCCAAAGGCCCTCTATATTTGCTTTGACTTCAAAAAAGAATATTCCAAACAGGAAAGGTCCCAGCACTGAGCACTGTGGGACACCACTAGTAACAGGTCTCTTGGTGGTGGTGGATTTCCCCACCTTAACTTCATATGTCCTATCTTTGAGCCATTTGGCTATCTATAAAGTGGCATCATGTGTACTATCTATGAGCCATTGGCTATCTATAGGGTGACATACAAACGTATGCCTACATTTGTGAGTTTGTGTATACTACCTGAGTGAGGTATTGTTTTAAGCGCCTTTGCCAAGTTAAGGTAGGCAGTATGTACCATTTTGCTCTCATCCATTCTCAAAGAAATCCACTAAGTTTAGTAGGCATGATCTGCCCTTGACAAAACTGAAATGGGATGGGTCCAGTATTTCAAAATGTCCTATGTCTTTGTTTATCAGGTCCACAATAACTCTTTTCTTGTTCTTGCATATAAGACTAGTCAAATGTGTGGAACTGTAGTTTCCTGGGTCTGTTGATGGTCCTTTATGTATTTATTTATTTATTTAGTTGAATTTGTTCATAGGAATTCAAATGTATGAATCACTAGTTTCTTATACACATTGATTACTGATAAATAATACGTCTTCCATAGAGAAGAGTCTAATTTGGCTTATAGTATGCCAGGAATTCATTTTTTTCATTCTGCTGTTTCTTTGTTTCTCTTAAAAGAAAGCATTATATGCCTTTATGGCTTCCTTACCTGTGAAATGAAGAAACATGACACACTTGACTACCTCTGGTTTGCTAATGATGCCAGTCACAGTAGGATATAGCTCAAATATTTAGATCCATAACTTCCAGTTCTCACATAACTTTCACTACAGCTTCAGTGGTGGCAGATGTTTTGGTGCCATCAAAGGAAATGAGATGAGCAGAAATCTTCCCAAAAATTGAAATCTGAGTTATTATTAAGAGACCCCCTACAGACATCAGTGAAAATGTCTTATAATTTAGCCTGTAGAAAAGGGTGTGTTTTGCTATATTCAATAAGAATATTATCTGTGTACATGGCATTTCAAGTTGACGATTATGCATTCATAAAGAGAGAGAGAGAGAGAGGAGTAGGGGACTATTACTGAGCCTTAGGGGACTATTGTGTTTAGTGTTGCAGGGACAGGAAATTAAGTTTTAAAGTGAATTTGAAAATTTCTACCATTCAGGAAGCTTAGAAGGGATGCATATAACTCAATGTAAATGCCATTTTTCATATTACTGGCAAGTAAAGGGTTTCTCATTTTGTAAAATTAATTTACTGACGTGATCTATTCTGACAAAAAATAAATAAATAGAAAATAAGAAAGAACAAGGAAAAACATATATTGCTAGGTCCTGATCACGGCAGTGGTGACCTAAAACCATATGCCCTTTCCTTTTGATGTGACTGGTGTCTCCATTATTTAAAGTTAAATAAATGTCTCTTTTGACTATCTCAATTCCAATTATGACACAATGATTTGTCTCTCAGACTCAAATTCTGTACTCATGCAATAAAGACAGTAATGGTTTTCATAGTTGTGAATATCATGATAGTTTAGGAAGAGTGATGCTGGCTGGAAACATCCATTGTGTGGTATTATATAACCTAGCCAAAACTGTGAAGTGTAACAACCAGTGTTTCTGAAGCACAGATAACCCCTTATACTAGAATGCATGTTGCAAAAATCACAGATCAGTGGACATTGACAATAACATGTGAGTCACCTTCTCAGTCCAATGTCTGACCATGTTTCATACTTCACATATTTATATTAACCAGATCTGTGCTTCTCATCAGTAGGATATCACAAGCCCAGGAGACAGATAAGCCCTTGTTTTCTAAGTCTACATGAGTCATGTACCCTGTGAATACAAGCCTTAGCTGGTGAGGGTAAAAATGAGGTATTGCATAGTACTCAAAAAACCTGTGATATATCTGTAAGCTGAAGTCCACTGATATAATTTTAGCTTACCACCCTGCATTTCCATCATAGATACAGAACCTACTTGGAGATCATACATTTCCTTTCATTCATACAGATTGCCCAAATACTTGTATCAATTTCTCAAGCAATTTACACCCAGAAGAGTATAGGAGTGTGGCAAAATTATAATATAGTTAACATTACAGCATCTTTATCACAGCTGAAAGCTTACTTCACCATGAAACTCATAATTGCATGGGTCTGAATACAAAATACATCCCATAAGGGATTTAAGTTCAAGGTCAGCCTGATTGTTGGGTCATGATGCAGTCTTATTCCTAATTGCATTGGTATGGAAGAACATAATATATATTTAAGGTCCCAATGACCATACTTCAATTCTTGCTCTTACTGATTCACTGTGAATAACTCTGTTTTAGACAAACTGACTTACAGCAAGGAATATAAATAGAACTGCTTTACAATATGCCAAATGTGGAATATCGTTTTGTGATCATTATAAAATATGTAAACAGATATCGGTAAATAAAAGCATTCTAATTTCCTACCACAAACATTTCCAGCTATGAAGGAGGTCACGTTTCCTCAGTATGTATGCCAATACTTACATAGGATCATAGGATCTTAGGAGATTATTAGGCTATTGACCCGGAGGTCATTTCAAGCCTGTTTCATCCCAATGTAATACCAAAGAAATGCTAGTCAGTACCCAAGATTGCATTTAGCAATGACTGCCCATGTCCAGGAGGGTTGTGGGCACTATCTCCACTAAGAATTTATGGTATTCCATCCACTCTTCCAGGTTCTTCTTGAACCATGCCATAAAGGTGTTCTGTCTCACATAGCAACTTTACAACAGAGCAGGAGATGTCTACTGTCCCTAAACATAGAAGAATGTCATGACCCCAGAAAAAGGTTTTAAAACACTTTTACTGCTCTTTTGAGCAATGAAGGCTGCTTAAATGGAATGCAGCAATAAATAGCAATATAAACTATGGAGGTGGAAGTAGGAGAACCTGAGCTGTACAGACTCATGATAGGTTAGTTAGGTAGGGTTTAGCATTATATTTTAGTCTATAATAGTGGGCCTCTACCTTCTTTATCTAAACGTGTGCCTAGCATGGACCAATTCAGTTGATGGCTATTGATTAGAGAATACCCCTCTCTGATGACGCCGCAAATTCTTGAAACTGCCAAGTCGTCATAAAGTTGCCTAAATTCCACCTATGACATATAAAGACTACTTTCACTCCTTTCAACAATATAAAATCATAATTATATGTTTGAGATAATTCTGAGACAGACTTCATTTCACATCCAAATTCAAACCGCTAGCATTCAAACACTCGCAAACTAATCAATGAGTCAACACATAATGCAAAACACAGCTATAGAACTCTAAAAATTGAAGACAACTCTAAACTTAGTATCACACCAGGACACTGAAATATTGTTCAAAATCTGTCTGTCACTGTTAGGAATCTCAAATGTAAATGAATATCATTTGTGATGAGCTTCAACAAACAATTGGAATGAATGCACCTTACACTCCTACTGACTGTAATCATCACTTTTTGTTTACAGTTACGTCTTAGCCTGACCCCAACAGCAATAATAACTAGTGTGATTATACTAATTATTAACCAACATATCTCCTATATAGGTGTTAAGAAATTGTTTCACCTCAATGGAAGGAAACAGCAAAATAACTGTTACAGTAAGTCATACTTCCTTTATAGTTTATCTTCTCTTTTTGATTTTATGGTGCAGATTTGAAGTAATCCTTCTTAAAATTAGTCCCTTGAAAAATCTGGTGCATTGACTTCTGAAGGATAGATCCAAACACTGACTCCATGTTTCTTACCATATTTACTAAATCCTACTTATCCATGTAATTGGCCTTATCATCAGGCAGCTGCAGGTCATAAAATCTATTGTAAGTTAACAGGGTGAATAACTTCCTTTTGATTTCCATTCTAGGGAGTGTGTCTCGATTCCTAACTTCTTTAGGCAAACTCTCTGCATTGCTATAGCTGTAAGGAGGTTGGGACAGGTGTGTCAGAAGAGAGGGTAGCAAATCACTGTACTCTGACCATAGGTAAGGAGGAAGTTATTAACAGAAAAGCTGATATAGCTTTTAGATTGTAAATTTCTTCTGTGTCTTTAGCAAAGTGATAATTTATTTAGTAAACAAGATTAGACACTTGTTAAGCTCAGCCTGGAAGCAGTTTGTGGCTAGCAATCTAAGAGACAACCATTCTGTGTAGTTGGTTGAGTTTCCTGCACTTCTGCAGCTGAATGGTTAAATATGATCCATCTGAAATTGTACCATGCAGCAACATGATGCATTCAAGATGTATTTAAAGTACTTTCCAGAAAACAAAGCAAAAGAATCAGACTGATATAAGTACTCCCTCAGGCTCTGTCATCCTCTCCCAGATATTATCTTATGAATAAATATCACGTCCCCTTCCCTTTGTCTCTCCTGGCTTTATGTGATACAAGCTTTCGTACTCTACATTCCAGGCATATCCTTTCTTCTCCATGCCATTAACCATGCTCTGGTGGCTTTTTACTGGATTTGTTTCAACAGCTTGATCTCCTTTACTTGATATGAACTATATAACTGCATGCAATACTCATGGTACAGTTTAACAAAGCATTAAATCTTTCCTTCTCCAATAACCCCTCCAGGGACAAGTCCAACGTTTTTATAAATGATGTCACTATTCTTTCACTCGAAGCCCAGTAGTCCAGTTCAGGTGTGAACAATGTCCTTGATATTTTTTTGCTATTTTGCCATGAGTTCCACTCACCTCACTGATACTTCATACAAAAATTGATATAGCCTAATTCACAATTACTGCATCTGTTTGTATTGAATGTTAACTTCCATAATTCTATGTATACAACTTTATCACAACCTTCCATCGACTCTTCCTGCTTCTTCCACAGCTGCATCTCTCTTTGTGTCATTGCTTGATCCTTTTCTCTATTTTCTGAAACATACTGAAACATGTTGGTCACAGGACAGATCACTGTGGTATTCGACTACTCATTTTTCAAATTCCTGATATTATCTTTCCCACAAATGTCTATGACCTTCTATTTTGCCATGCCATTATCAAGTTCTTCAGTAACAGTTTTATCCCTGACCCCTCTAGATTTCTTTTTAGAGTTCTGTGGAAAATCATTTTAAAGGCTTTGATGAAGTCTAGGTGACCTACATTTATAGATACACCTTTGTCAAGTTCAGTTTTAAAACAACGAAATATACACCAGGATCTTTATTAAATAAAGCTTTCGGGTCTGCACCCTTCATCAGTATAACTTAACATATAAAAAAATCACCATTTAAATAGGAGAACATAAAGTCACATGCTTCAACCCAACCCACCTAACAATAAAAATTTAAAGCTACAATGAATCAATAAATATAGGCAAAGTAGCACATAAAAAAATCACATCTATAAAGCATATATATTTTTATAAATAAACAATTTTATACTGTTTCATATGAAATCACATGCACCATACTTAAATTAATAATTAATAATTAAAACTTAAACTTATAAAACTTCTCTCTGTCTTTTAGCCAGAATGGGCTTTAGACTAACTGAATTATTTAGGCCTGGAGCTACATCAGCTTGAAGTCTAATAATCCATTCTAGTTCTTTCAATTCCAATAAATTATTAATGTCACCTTTCCTCAGATCTACCTCTACCTTACAAAGGACCCTAAATCTAAAAGTATGTCCCACACCTTCATCCAATATATGCTTACTTAAGGCATCAGCTTTTCTGTTAATAACTTCCTCCTTACCACAAACCCAGTCTCACATAGCACTATCACAACTTCAAATCATACACATAAACACACAAAGACATACTCGGAGGCTCTGATCAAAAATCTACCAAAACAGCAGAGGCCACCAAAGCAGACACCCAAACAACTGCCTCCACAGGGCACAGCACATGCAACACATAGACCACAGAGTCAGTGTGCCAAACAGTCACAGCCCTTAAGGCCAAACACAATGCCAGACACACTCGTCATAGGTGACTCCATAGTCAGACACACTGACGTCCCACTCACCAGATTGAGTAAGGAGAAGGTCACAGTAAGCTGCCTATCGGGCGCTAGAATCCGCCACATAACGCAAGCTCTCAGGTCACTCAACTGCAGGTACAAATATGACTCAGTCATTGTCCATGCTGGTGTGAACAACCTGAGACGTACCTCCCTGGACTACATGAAAAGAGACATAGAGGAGCTCTCTGATTATGTAGCCCAAGCAGGTATGACCCTGACCTTGAGCAGTATCCTACCTTCACCAAGAATGATGCCACAATACAGAGACAAGATGATCAGCTTTAATAATTGGCTTAAACTATGGTGTCATTCAAAGGGGATCCAATGTCTGTCTGCCTGGGATGACATGCTGGACAAGCCACGCTGCTTCGCAAGGGACGGCTTGCACCTGTCACCCCTGGGATTCCGGATTTTGGCAAAGGCTCTTGCCACCCCCATTGTGCCTTTTTTAGGCAAGGCTCAAATTCTAAACCTACCACCCTAGAACACAAAAAAGGAAAAAAAACTAAGGGTAATGCTGCTCAATGCCAGAAGTCTCAACCTCAAGATGCATGCACTCAAAGCCCTTCTCAGTATGGAGAACATCGATGTCTGTGCTGTGACTGAAACCTGGTTCAAGGCTCCTGAGAGCACCCCGGCACTATCAGGTTTTACCTCATATCATGCGTTCCGGCCCCAAAATCCGGACAACACCAAGAAAGGGGGGGTGTCCATATTCATCAAGGACACCCTCACCTCAAGGTTGGTGGCAATGCATGATGCATCGGAGACCATCCAGGTGCAGTTAACCATAGGCAAGACTGCTCTGCAGTTTGTAGCATGTTACAGGCCACTCTCTCAAACTCAGGAACCTCACACAGCTTTCCTGAAAACACTGGAGGGGATAAATGTATCTCCAAACACCATCATACTGGGTGATTTCAACTATCCAAATTTAGACTGGGATCACTACTCAAGCCCCAACACTCTAGCCCAAAGGTTCCTAGAGTTCATAAACTCAAATGCCATGGAACAACTAGTCACCATCCCCACAAGAGGAGAAAACATACTAGATCTCATCATCACGAACATGGGGTCACAATGTTCAACACCAGAAGTATACCCATCATTGGTGAGATCAGATCATAAACTAATCTCTCTGGAAGTCCACATCCCGCCCCCACCCCAGTTAAAAAATACCACAGTGAAGAACTTCTCAAAAGCCGACTTCACACTTCTAAAGACTGGTGTGGTCTCTTTCAAGGCCCCCGAGCCAGCGGAAACCATTACTCAAACCGCTGAATCACTTACAAATGCCTTCTACCAGCACCTCCAGGACTGCATGGATCAGGCAATCCCAAACAAAACAAAGACTCTTTGTACCAAAGGCAAGCGTCCAGTCTGGTGGACACCAGCCATAAACAAGCTCTACAACAAAAGGAGGAAGCTACTACAAGATAGAGCAAAATCCGTAAAAGGGAAGACACCCTTGATCATCATAAGTAAAAAACTGAGATCTCTCATAAAATCATCCAAGGCAAATTTTGAGAGAAAAATCACTAAGGCCTCAAAAGACAATCATAAGGCCTTTTTTAGCTATGTTAGAAACCTGGGAGGAAACTCCCAGATATGCTCAGAATTAGTTCAAAATGATGTAAAAATCACTGAACCTACAGACATTGCCAACATACTGGCTGACAGGTTCAGTGCAAACTCTTCACCAAAAGGAGAGATATCTATACCAGAGGATTGTAGCCCCCCAAACATCTCAAATGCTCAGGTGAGAACTGCTCTCTCCAAGGCGAAAAACACAGCATCCATGGGACCAGATGGTGTCCCCGGTTGTGTGCTCCATGAACTCAATGAGGAATTAAACCCGCAGTTAGGGCAGCTGTTTAATCTTAGCCTCACCTCAGGATACATACCCAAGGAGTGGTATACAGCAATGGTGGTCCCATTTCACAAGGGAGGTGCCTCCACCGACCCCGGAAACTACCGTCCCATCAGCTTGACAAGCCTGGTCTGCAAAGCTATGGAGAGGATCATAATGGAACTCATAAATAAAGACAGAGGGGACTTGCAGACTTCGGATCCAACCCAGTTTGGCTTTGTCAAGGGCAGATCATGCCTTTTAAACTTGGTTGACTTTTTCGAAACAGTCACCAAGGCCATTGACGAGGGCAAGGCAGTCCACACAGCCTACCTTGACCTGGCAAAGGCTTTCGACACAATACCCCACTCGGGTTTCATTGAAAAACTCACCAGCTTAAATGTAAACCCATACGTCACAAGATGGGTTGCAAACTGGCTAAGCAACAGAACCCACAGGGTCAGAGTTGCTGGCACCATGTCAGACTCCAAGCCTGTCACAAGTGGTGTCCCACAGAGCTCAGTCCTAGGCCCACTTTTGTTCAGCATCTACTTTTCAGAAGTACAAGCAAACACAGGAGGATTATGGCTGACAAAGTTTGCAGATGACTGCAAACTGGGCACCATAGTTGAAAATCCATCTGGCACAGACATCCTTCAGAAGGGTCTCATAGAAATGGATAACTGGTGCCAGAGCTATGGCCTAAAGTTAAACGCCAAAAAATGCATAGTCATACCCTTCGGGAAAAACAAGGTTACCCCTAGTTACCATATAGGTGGCAATCCACTAAGCACAGAAGAGGTTATCAGGGATCTGGGGACCCAGGTTGACAGTAACCTTTTGTTTGACACTCACGTTGCCAAAGTAGTTAGGAAGATCTTCTACATTGCCCACCTGATCATGAAGGGATTCACATCTAGATCAAGGGAGGTCATCGTTCCCCTGTACTCATCACTCATCAGACCAATGATTGAGTACAATGCCCCATTCGGAATGTATCTGACCCGACACCTGCAGCAATTGGAAAGGCCCCAAAAGTTCCTCACCAAAAGGATAAAGGGTCTCAAAAATATGTCTTATGCTGCCTGACTGAAGGAACTCCAGCTCTATTCAGTCGCTTACCGTCTGCTCAGAGGTGACCTATGCCTGACATACAAGGCCATGTCCAACCCGGAATTAATGAACATGCTTCACCTCAAAAGATCTAAATCCATCAGAACTACAAGGGTAAGAGACTTAAACCTCAACATGGCTATTAATAGGACGTGCTGGAGGGACAGATTCATCACCCAGAGACTCCCTATGCTGTGGAACAAAATCCCGGTACATGTGAGGCAGAGCACCTCGCTGGCTTTGTTCAAGAGAAATCTTGACCAATGGATGGCAGATCGCAGGTATACCCCAGGGATAACCTCAGTGTCACTGCTTGACAGAGGCACAGCAAAATAATGGGCATAGTATCCTTCAAACTAAAGGGGTGGTGAAAGCCACAAAACTCTGGGCTAGGCTTATAAATGCCATAGGGCAGATAGCCTAGTATGAACCTATGAACCTATGAACCTATGAACTTCCTCCTGATTTCAGACCTGTGTTCCACCATTCTCTCCCTCAATTTTCTTATAGTTTTGACTACATAGAATGAGGTGCAACACACACAAGTAGCCAAATATACTACTCTCTCCTCATTACAAGCAGTAATTTTTCTCATGGTAAATGTCTCATTAGTTATAGGATGTGTAAATGTAGCATCACCTGTATAGATGTCATTGCAGCAAGTACAATTATAGCATTTCACTGTTTTAGCCACCCTTCTGTCATCTCCATTTTCATTCTGAAAATCCTTGTAGCACAATTTCTGCTTCAAAGCTTCAGAGCTCCTATAGGCGAACCTAGGTTTATCACCTACTATAGACCTAATCTCAGGCATAGCCATTAAAATTGCCCAATTCTTCTCAATTATGCTACAAACACTATGAGAATTTAGGTTATAAGTTGTCAAGTACCTAACAGCAATATTATTACCCAACATCACCTGTCTAGTAGCACTATTCTCACTACAGCCTCATAATATAGGTTTATACCTGGACTCTCTCTCAATAATTACATCTTTAATTACTGTATAAATTCCCTTAGGTATGTTAATAAAAATAGTATGCATGCCCCTCATATTTTCAAAGGAATGTTGAAAGCACAGTTCATTAGGCTGAGTAGATTAAATACAAAGGATGAAGTGTTTCAAGAGCAGGTAAATGCTATGGCAATGGAGTTTGAGAAGACTGGTTATTCGAAGGAATTTATAAATAAAGTAATTAAAGATGTAATTATTGAGAGAGAGTCCAGGTATAAACCTATATTACAAGGCTGTAGTGAGAATAGTGCTACTAGACAGGTGATGTTGGGTAATAATATTGCTGTTAGGTACTTGACAACTTATAACCTAAATTATCATAGTGTTTGTAGCATAATTGAGAAGAATTGGGCAATTTTAATGGCTATGCCTGAGATTAGGTCTATAGTAGGTGATAAACCTAGGTTCGCCTATAGGAGCTCTGAAGCTTTGAAGCAGAAATTGTGCTACAAGGATTTTCAGAATAAAAATGGAGATGACAGAAGGGTGGCTAAAACAGTGAAATGCTATAATTGTACTTGCTGCAATGACATCTATACGGGTGATGCTACATTTACACATCCTATAACTAATGAGACATTTACCACGAGAACAATTACTGCTTGTAATGAGGAGAGAGTAGTATATTTGGCTACTTGTGTGTGTTGCACCTCATTCTATGTAGGCAAAACTATAAGAAAATTGAGGGAGAGAATGGTGGAACACAGGTCTGAAATCAGGAGGAAGTTGCCCACCAATGCCTTAAGTAAGCATATATTGGATGAAGGTGTGGGACATACTTTTAGATTTAGGGTCCTTTGTAAGGTAGAGGTAGGTCTGAGGAAAGGTGATATTAATAATTTATTGGAATTGAAAGAACTAGAATGGATTATTAGACTTCAAGCTGATGTAGCTCCAGGCCTAAATAATTTAGTTAGTCTAAAGCCCGTTCTGGCTAAAAGACAGAGAGAAGTTTTATAAGTTTAAGTTTTAATTATTAATTATTAATTTTTAAGTATGGTGCATGAGATTTCATATGAAACAGTATAAATTTTTTTATTTATAAAAATATATATGCTTTATAGATGTGACTTTTTATGCGCTACTTTGCATATATTTATTGATTCATTGTAGCGTTAAATTTTTATTGTTAGGTGGGTTGGGTTGAAGCATGTGACTTTATGTTCTCCTATTTAAATGGTGATTTTTTTATATGTTAAGTTATACTGATGAAGGGTGTAGACCCAAAAGCTTTATTTAATAAAGATCCTGGTGTATATTTTGTTGTTTTATTCAAGCAGTTGCAGTAACACCTATTGCTGAATTAAGTTCAGTTTTAACCCAGTCATGCAACTTTATAAGGTTTGTTTGCCATTACTTTCTGGCCATCATCCCATGTTGATTGCTATTCTGGAGACTGTTTCCCCCTACAAATGCTATCAGCCTTCATTCAGAATTCTTTCCATGACTTACTCTGCCATTGCTGTTAATGTAACTAGCCTTTAGTGGCTCACATATATACTACTTCCCTTGCACAAGGGTTATTAGACTAGGTATGTTCCAGTCCTAGAGCAGTTCTGTGCTATCAATGGATAAATTAGATTGCTGTCTCTGGTGGCTGACAACACATTGTCCAGGTTTCAAAGGATGCTGGTAGATAGCTATGTGGTCCTTCTGTCTTATCTTTCTTCAAGTCAGCCTGTCCACTCTCACTTTCTTTCTCTTCAGCTCTCTCACTATCCAGATGTCTGTCCACAAGGACAGCGCAGTGGTGCAGCGGTAGCATTGTCGCCTCACAGCAAAACGTTCTCTGGTTTGATTCTCGGCTAGGGTTCCTGTGGAGTCTGCATGTCCTTCTTGCATTCATGTGGGTTTCCTCTGGGTGCTCTGGTTTCCTCCCACATTACAAAGGCATGCATCTAGAGAGTGTCTCTCTGGGCCTCCACTAAAAATTGGCTTTGTTCCAAGTCAGACTTTCCTGGTTAACAAATGTTAAACATTCTTCCCTGCCTCTATTCCAGCATGGTCAACTCTGTTTGCTTTCCTTTGTGAAGACTAAATCAAGACATTTAGTATTTCTGTTATTTCACATTTTTTTCCGATCAAGTTTTCATTGTTGTTCACACTGGCTAGCTCTGCATTCCTTCCACTTTTTTACAGTGTACCTGAAAATGCCTTTCTTGACTCCTTGGTTAATTCCTTTTCAACTTGCACAATTACTGCCCTCACCACCTCTACTACCCTACTACTATCCTCCTTCTTTTGTTCCTTCGGCATCTCCCTACTCCCTATGCCCCACTTTTTGCCTTGTTTAATTGTCTCACATTATATATGCACACACGCACGTTGGGTTCTTTTTTATGTTTTTATTTACTGCTCACTTCCTTCTCAGTTGCCCTGTGTATGCCATAGCAGAGCTAACTGAGCTATTACCATGCTTTCTACTCCCTCAATTTGCTTCCAGTTTCCTAAATACTGCTTGGGCCATCCCCCACAAAATATCAAAAAATGCTCTTCCAAAATCACATATCATCATGCCTTTTTGTTCCTGCCTTTCCCATCTCGTCTAAATTTTAATTTAAATTAATTTAATTCAATTCATTTTTACTAGTCATGTCAAGTGGTATATTATTACATCATTTAAAGCATGGCATTTAGACAAATTATTTCACACACACCTCTAGAGGTTATAAAGTGGTCAGCCAATGAATCCCCTGACTTTATAATTAAAGTATAGCTGTCTTTCCAATATGTCAGTCAGTTCTATTTTTGTTAATAGACCATACTTTGTGTTAGAATGTTAGAAAAAAATATATCTCCCTATGGATGGTCTCATGACACTCTTCCTTCATCAACTCCTTACTTTCAGTAATTCATAAAATTTCCTAAAAGTAACTGTTCAAGCATAGACATAACCATATTATTATATAACTATATATAACACCTCCTCATTCCAAATGTTATCATAGTCTTTCTCAAAGCATGTCTCCATCTTCCCATCTTATCTTTTTTATGGAATTGTAAACAGTCAATAATGCAAATGTTTATAGTTTACCTCTTATCTCTAGCATGGGAATGTGTTCATAATAAACTGTTTTTCTCAACAAACCTTTGATTAGTTTGTACAAGTTCATGTATCTACTTTGTTTACCCTGTTTCTAATTATTTCTTTTTGGTATTCCAGTATTTCAAAGCTTTGGAGTTTTATACTTTCTGTATCCTCTACCCATGCCTCCAGTAAATTAATAATATTAATTTCCAAACATCTGTATCTACATACTTATTTGATAAACCAGCACTTTTCATAATAGTACTTTTAGTTTTTATAAAGTCTTTGTCTACTTTGAATGTTTAGGCCTTTTATCTTTTTAACATATAATCTTAGCCACCATAGGTTCCTGTATTCTTCATCCTCATAGCTCTCAAACCAAAAGATATGCTACATGTCCAATTTGCTATTTGACCTTCTTGTACTTTCATGTAAAAACACAACTACAGTGGTGTAGTATAATTCTCTCTATGTGTTCATATCTACTCTTTTCCATGACGTTTCTTCCTAAATTATAAAAAAAAAATGTGAGACATCCTAAGTAGCATTTCAGTTGCCATTACTGGCACATTGAAAATAGAGTATACTCACACATATTGAGGTGTTGCTTCCCTATAATCCAGGTCTACGCTCTCCACTTGTACAAGCCCATTGCCTTCACTCCCTTTGTCACATTCTTGTGTCTCTTGTGATGGAGACATTCAAAGTAAAATGCTGCCTTATGGAATTCTACATTTCTTTATTTTCATAATATCTGAACCAACAATGTACCTCCTAATAGCAAATTCACTTAATTTACAAACCAGGAAAATCTACTATCTTGTACTGTTCCTTCATACCCATTCCCTGTCATTACAAAAATTATTTATCTATGTACCAGCTGATCATTCAGTTGCACCCTGTCTTATATTTCCTTTGTGCCATTCTTACTCTTTGAGAAAGAACCATCTAAGATTTTTGTATCTCTCTGTTTTATGCTGCCCATTCTACAGCCTTCTGTATATATATATATATATATATATATATATATATATATATATATATATATATATATATGTGTGTGTATAAAACAGTTAAGTAGTTATACACCTTCTCTTTATCTTCACTCACTGTCATCTCTGTTAAATTACCTTTCTCATCATGAGACATTTTATTATCCTATTTTCCTAAGTTCTTGTTCCCCTTCTGTATCTTGAGACTAACTGAAGCACTGACTGCTTTTACTACATAAAGTGTTTGCTGTTAAATATGCTGTTATGCTTACAAGACTTTTTGCTGGAGACTTGTGTAATATAATGCTCCTTAACTGGTTTTGACTGTTTTGTCAAGGGACTAACTGAAGCAGTGACTGCTTTTACTAAATAAACTGTTTGCTGTTAAATATGCTATTATGCTTACAATGGATTTTGGCTGGGGACTTGTGTAATTTAAAGCTCCTTAACTGGTTTTCTCTGTTTTGTGTACTTGCCTACAGTATCCTTTCCCTAGTTATTTTTAGAAACTGCAACTGTACATAGTCCATTTACTAAAGCAGTGTTCTAAGTTGCCATAGACAGAAATGCTTGTTCCCTGTTGGCAACTGGCAAGCTCCTTCAGCCTCTACTGATCAGTGCTATTCTTTATTACTTAATATTACAGTCCTGCATAAGTGTGTCTGTGTTATCCTCAAATATGCTCAATCCAATTATTGCCTACTGCACTGTTATTTTGAGAAAAGTTGACTGCATACGTATGTGTTTTACTGCCTATCTAATCCACTACAAGCCCTGAGGTCAGAGGTCTGTACGTTATAGCCTGTTGAACTTCTATCTGTCTCAGTCATTGCACGCTCACTCCACGGACACCACAGATCCCCTTACAGCCTCGCTAGGTTCCTTTTTACCTCTCCTAACAACACACATCCACACTCATTCAGTTCACCCTCACTCCTCTTACTTTACTCCTCACTGAGGTGTTGTGCACTTTGTAAGAACTATTTCCAAACATCACTTATTATCTCATTTTAAAGAAAACTTGGTCTGCCTGTATCATTGCAGCTCAGGTTCCCCCCCCCAGCAACTGCAACATTGCCAAATAAAACCACTGCTATGGTCCAATTTCTCCATACCATTATTGCAAGCCAAGAATAACACTTTTTAATAAGAATTCCTACCAGCCAAGTCTGTGTAGGTGACTGGATGTTTTAAAATTCTTGTTAGCAGATTTGGTCCTTAATAATTATGTTTTAAACATTGTGACTGGTTATTTACATTTCTTTTTATAGCAAATTTGCTAGTTTTACTTGAAATTTTTTAAACATTGTTTTGGCCAGAGTGCACACCCGCAAGGACCCAACCCCCACCCTTGGCCAACTATAGCTTCATCTCTCACCACTGGGTGATGCAACTAACAATACACTTGCTGTACTTTGTCCCAAATAAATCTGCCTTCAGACTGAATACTTGTAAAGTAAGGATAGTACCATTTACTTGGTGTATTTTGTCCCCAAATACATTTGACTTCCTTTGTTTTACTTACACACCAAGGCCATAAAAGTAGTGTTTCTGCAACTATCTGCTTACACTCCTACCTTTCTGCCGCTACCTCTTCCTTGCTTTCACTTACCTTATAGCTCCAAGGCTTCCATTTCTCATACTGATCGTTTTTCGTTGCACTCTTCTGTGATGGGGGGCCAGCCTGCTTTTTTCGCCATCACTACGCTAGGGCTCACTCTTCTCCTCTACCCTACCCCCATTCCTACCCACCCCTGCATCACCTAGACTTATACCAACACGAACCACTCCCCTAACTTCCCCCAATCAAGAATCACCCTCTGTCCACCAATCACACCTCAATTAACCAATACACTATTTGTAACACTCCTCCCTCTCTCACCACAACTTAATTGCATCTGTCCTTAATCACTCTACCCCCACCACACTACACCAACACCCCTCTGTCCATAAATCTTAGTCACACCATCCAGATAACCTAACATTCAAAAATAATACACACCATGCTTTTTCTCCTGCCCACACTTTATACCCTACTGCTATCAGCATACCATCTAACATCTTATACTCACCTACAGATACATGTCCATAGCCCCACACTATATTATACTCATAACATCCACTCCTCACTCTACCTTGCCATCTCCTCCCAACTCTACAATCACACACCTATTGCATACTTCCACTTCAGATATGTAGTTGTCAGCAATACCACTAACCAGTTCTGCAAACACCTTCACATACTCTCCAAATTGTCACAAAACATGCATGTATATTATCACAGATTCTCCTACATCCCAATCCCGGGCCACATACTGTACAACATACCATCATGGCTACCATTCTACCCCTTCATCACATTAAAACTACAGATCTTCTCATTCTTAACATGAACCTTAGAAGCCTATTTAACATAATCACGGACTTTCATGCAGTCATTGCCCAATACTCACCAGACATTCTTATATTTATTTTTTTTTTTTTATTTTACATTTGTTGACCGGGCTAGTCCAGCTGGATATATGTCCATTTTCAGTGGAGGCCCGGGGAGAAAAGCTCCAATGAAATTTACAAATAATACACAGTAATGGTCTAAACAAGTTTAAAATTCTTAAAACATTAAGACAGGACATAAAATCTTTGGAGAGAGGCAGGTTAAAACAAAGTTATAACATATATTTGCTATACAGATTCTAAGATATAAATTTCTAATATGGAAAAATTAGAAAAGAGTAGTAAAAGTTTTTTTTTTTTTTTTTTTTTATCTCTCTAGTGTGTTATGTGAGGAGTAGTTTAGGCGGGAAGGATACAAGACAGGTTAGTCTGGGTTGTTACAGGAGCAAAGCCAGTGCTTGTTAAGATGTGTCTTTAGTTGTTTTTTAAAGAGTAGAGGACTAGACAAAGATGAGATATCAGATGGTAGTTTGTTCCATATATGTCCAACAGAGTTAGAAAAAAGGCTATTGCCAGCAGAGTTATTGGGTATGGTAGTATTAACCAGTAGTTTGTTTGCAGAGTGTAGCTGTTTCAAGTTATTATATGGTGTAATGAGGTTGGAGAGAACAGGTGTTTTAGCAGGCTGATAAAGAATTTTGTGAGCAGTTAAGAGCTGTTGATAAGTCAGCCTGTTAGGAAGTTCCAGCCAGCCTAGTTGTTTTAGGTTATGACAGTGATGGGTTCTGAAGAGAGATCCTGTGGCAAATCGGGCAATATTATGGTAGGATGTGCTAAGTTTCTTGAGGTTATATTTCGAGAGATTGGTATAAATAGTGGAAGCATATAGAAGGGTAGAGATAAGGTGAGAACTGGCTAAGGTGGTCTGAGCTTCAGGTGTAAGGAATGATTTGATTCTATAGAGGGAACCAATCTTTTTGTTTATTGTTTTTATTGTGTTGTTTATATGAGAATCAAAATTGAGATTGTTGTCTATAGTTACTCCTAGTAGTTTTGTAGTAGCATCAGGAGAAATCAGGGTGTTATCAGAGGAAGTAATAGAGAAGTTAAGAGAGCTTGATTTGTGTGTAGGAGAGAACAATAGCAACTTTGTTTTCTTTGGGTTAAGGAGAAGGCAACGGTCAGAGAACCAGTGTTCAACAGTGGAGAAAGCTTTTGGGTAAGTGACTGGAGTTCAGTCTGAGAGGAAGCAGTGCAGATTATCGTGGAATCGTCTGCATATTGTATGCAAGTAGTGTTTGGAATAGCTGACTGTAGGTCGTTAATAAATATAGAAAATAGGAGTGGGCCAAGTATAGACCCTTGGGGTACTCCTAAGGAGATAGGAAGGAGAGTCGATAGTGAATCTTTCCAAAGTACTGCCTGCTGACGATGTTCTAGGTAAGATGTAAACCAGGATAAGGAAGATGGATGAATTGAGAGAGATTGTAGTATGTGCAGAAGGAGCTTGTGATTTACCATGTCGAAAGCTTTTGAAAGATCAATGAAGATGGAAGATGATGGGTTAGTGTTGTTACGGTTATGATTGATTGTGTTGGTAAAGGAGAGTAATGCAGTAGTGGTACTGTGAGAAGGTCTGAAACCATGTTGACTGTTAGCAAGTAGGTTGTTATGGAGAAGGTGGTTAAGGAGTTGTTTATGGATGCACTTTTCCATAATTTTGGCTATAGGTGATAGCAATGCTATGGGACGAAAATTAGAGAAGTCATTAGAATTGCCCCCTTTGTGTAGTGGGATGATGTGAGATATTTTCCAGATGGAAGGGAAGATTCCTTCCTTTATAGATCTATTAATCAGGATTGAGATGGGGTAAGCAATAGCTTTAGCTGCTATCTGCAGAAATTCTGCAGGAAGTTTGTCTGCAGAGGGTGTGGTGGGTCTAAGTTTCTGGAGTAGGGATAGGATAAATGAGGTAGGTACAGGTTGCAGTGAAAGGGGAAGAAAATTATGTGGATCAGGAGAGGGTAATTTAGAGATGTCCGGAGGTAAGTGATTTGCTAGAGTTTGGATGGTATTGGTGAAGAAAGAATTGAAGTCATTAGCTATTTGTTTGGGATTGTCTGGATTAGAGTCCTGGGGATTTGGAGTACGTTACTGACCTGGGGATAGAAGATTATTAATACTAGCCCAGAATTTTTTGGGTTCTTTTTTGGTGGTTTGTTGTAGTTGAAAGTAATAGTTCTTTTTGTCTGCCAGGATGGCTTTTTTTGTACTATTTCTAAGCTCTCTGAATTTGTGGTTGTCAGTTAGATTCTTAGTGGAGCGCCATTTATCCCATGCTTTGTTTCTAAGAATAATTTTCTGCTTAGTATTGTTGGATAGCCAGGGAGCTCTTTTAGCTTTGGTTCTAATAGTGCGGCTTGGGGCATGGTTGTCTAGTATGGAGAGGAATATAGAATTAAAGTATTCGACAGCATCATTTAGTGGAAGAAGTTTTAGTTGGGACCAATTACATTGTTTTAGTTCAGTGAGAAACTGATCAGAATTTAATCGTTTTTTAGATCTTAGTGTTTTGTAGGTGGGGGGTAAGGCTAGGTTTGATTTGTGTCTAATGATGTAAGTTATATTATAGCAACAGAAACTTGGCTAAAACCGCATATAAGAGACCCAGACATACTCCTCCAAGGTTATAGCGTACACAGGTTAAACAGGATTAGGATGAAGGGTTGCAGGGTTGCAATCTTCTACAAAGATAACCTAAGCATGGACTAACTACCCATCAAATACCCTTATGATAACAACTTTGAAGTCCTAGTATGACAGCTCAGAATCAACCCAAAGAAAAATATTGCCATAATAGCCACTTACATACCTCCCAACAATACTCCCACTGCCACTGAGGAACTCATAGGCTGGACAGTTTTAACCTGCACCCATGAAACCATTATCACAGGGGACTTCAACTTAGACAGGAACACTTGTACTGGTCTGGTGATAACCCCTCCACATTTATAAATCTACATGGTTTCTCCCAAACAATCCTGTTTCTCACTCGAAAAGATAAATGTAGCAAAAGGTAATCTATCTTAGACTGGTCACTTATTAACAGTACCACCCACAACTATCTCTCCGGATGACTTCCAAATATTTTAAGTGACCATAAATTTCCTACTAAATCTGTTATCAGCTCAACCCTCCCACAATCATAGTTTACAAAGTCATAATAAATACCAACAACTGCTCCAATGGAGCATTCTTAGACATACTCAATAAATGCAGCTGAACAATACTCCATCATCTGCAACTTGACCAGGTCGTAACATACTTCAATTACACATTTCTAGCTATTCTAAATAGCTTAGCACCAACTTGTACATGTGTTGAAAATAAGAGATTGCCCTCGGTATCAAAAGAAACTATTAGACTTCAAAAACTAAGGGACAGAACCTGGTTTCAAAACCAGAAAATAAAAGACAATAAAACTCTGCTAGCATACCAGCAGCTCCGCAGTCAAAGAAAAACCAACTCAAACTAGACAAAAAACATATTATACATCTATGCAAAAGATATATAAAAACAATCCCAATACGTTCTGGCAAGCAAATAACTCGCATCTCCACCCAGGTAAAGCTACAACCCCAGAACCAACAACCAATAACCAAAGTGTGAATATTGCCTCACAAATCAACACCTACTTTAAAAACACCTTCCTCTCCTTAGTTACAGGGAACAATTCCATCCCACCGTCTCTTCCACCTAATGTAGAGACTAACAACAACCCTTTTGACCTCAAACCTGTCCCAACTAATACCATAAGGACAATGCTGGAGAAACTAAAACCTTCCTCCTAAGCAGCTGACCAACTCCCCAATGGGTACCTCAAATGTTCAGCTGATGCCATAGTTCTGCCTATCTCCATTCTGGTAAATAAGTCTATAGCAGAACGATATGTCCCAAAGTTATGGAAAATGTCCTATATCACCCCTCTACATAAAGGAGGAACATCAACAAAATTAAACAATTACAGACCCATAACCATCCTTTTCCCCTGTGTCAAAACTCTGGAAAAATGTATCCACACTCAGTTACTACAATACCTGTTATCTCACAATCTTATCTCTCCCTCCCAACATGGTTTCAGACCAAAAACACAGCACCACCACAGCCCTAATTAGTTTCTCTAACACCATCAACCAGCTGAGAAATTTAAACCAAGCAAGTAGCATCAATCTTCCTAGACATGTCAAAAGCATTCAACACTGTCTCCCATTAGAAACTAATAGGTACTCTTGCCTCACTATACCTGTCAAAGACTCTTCTGGTTCCTAAGCTATCTTTCTGACAGACAACAAACTGTACGATGGAAATCCAAACTCTCACCACTTCTGCCTTTCTCGGTCCATACTAGGACCCCTTATTTTCACCATCTTCTCCAATGATCAAGCCTCATCCACAACACATGCTAAAGTAGTTCAATATGTGGACGATTCAACTTTAATCTGCTCAATAGATACCTTACCATACCTCCAAATAGTAATCCAACAAGCTTTTAATGATATAGAAACATATCTAAGTAAATCACAACTAATCCTCAACCCCAAAAATACACAGTTAATGCCATTTACCAGTAGCAGACATTCAGCGACCACACCTCCTTTCACCATTTTCTCGGTAAAAAACACAGTCAGCCAACCAGTTGAGTATACTAAACTCCTTGGCAAGACAATCAACAGTAAATTCAGACTTGACCAACACATAGCCACCACAATTAAGAAAGTTCACATCAAACTTGGCTCACTGCACAGAAGCAAGCCATTCCTCACTGACAATACCAAACTAGCCATATCCAGAACCTTCCTCATCTCTACTCTCCTATATGGTTTCCCCCTCTTTGCCAACTCATAAAAATCAGACTTAACCAAATTGGAAACTTGCTACAAGCAAAATAGCATGCTTCACAGCACACCTTCCCCACCAAACCCACCATTGCATTGCCTACATAAATTAAATTGGCTTGAGCTACCTAAACTTCTCCATCCCTAACAACTTAAATTCACACACAATATCATCTTTCATCCTGACAACTGCCCATCTCTCAAGGAACTTGTTGTTCCCTACTCATGCCGAAGAAGTCTAAGATATGCAGACAGAAATTTATCACAGTAAACAAAGCTAACAACACTCATGGTAAAGCCCCTGTTCTCAAATCAAATAGCCAAATTATGGAATTCTCTACCACACACCCTCCAAAACACACCTGAATCTACCAGTTTCAAACAACTAGTGGTTAAACATCAATCTAAGAACTGGCAGTACTCCTGCAACAAATCTGACTGACAAGATATCTATATCTCCCGCAACACACTGTCCACTCCTTACCTAATTTTCTCCCTCTCTTCAGTGTGTGTGTGTATATATATATATATATATATATATATATATATATATAGCTATATAGCTATATAGATATATATATATATATATATATATATATATATATATATATATATATATATATATATATATAGGTCCCTATCAAATTATAGAAAACTCATTTGATGGAAAATCATTTAGCTGAAACCAAAACATAAAAAGCTCAAAACACTGAAAACTCATTTGACTGAAACTCAAAACACTGAAAATGCTATATGCCCTTTTCCCCACGGTAGTGCGATCATGGAGTTAGTATATATAGTTAGGGGGGTGGGGAGCACAGCCCCCCACAATGGGGGGTGTGGGGGGCATAGCCCCCCACATACTTCATGCATTTTAAACCCTACACATGGATACCTATAACTACAATGAATAACTGTTTGGAGAAAACAATATTTACATAAACTATGTGGGGGGCTATGCCCCCCCATTGTGGGGGGCTGTACCCCCCACATCCCCCCTTAACTATATATACGAACTCCAGGATCGCACTACCGTGGGGAAAAGGGCATATAGCATTGTCAGTGTTTTGAGTTTCAGTTAAATGAGTTTTCAGTGTTTTGAGCTTTCTGTCTTATGGTGTCAGTGAAATGAGTTTCTATGAAATGAGCTTTCTATCATTTGATAGGGACCCATATATGGATATATATATATATATATATATATATATATATATATATATATATATATATATATATGTGTGTGTGTGTGTGTGTGTGTGTGTGTGTATATAAAGGAAATCCCATTTGTTCATAACTATTATTTAATATGTACACAGTACTAATTTTATTTTTCTCACAGTGATCTTCACTGAAATGCTTGTGTTTTTCTTTTTTGAACCTGTATCTACTGGAAAACTGTATTGAATAGTGCTTTGTATAGAATAACTAGATGATGTGTATTCTCCATTTTACTGTATATATACTATTGCACTATTTAATTATTGTATTTTGTTTTTATTTCTGTGGAGCTTTTCTCCACGGGCCTCCGCTGAAAATGGGCTTCTGGCTCAGTTGGACTTTCCCAGTAAACAAATGTAAATCAATAAATAATAAATAAATAATTGTGATTCAGATTTATTTTCTTTCTTCTTTCTTCCCTTTTCCCTCTGTCATCTCAATTATTGCTTGCATTTCCTTTTCTTCTATCATTTCAATACTATTTTCTTTACTTATTAACTATCATTGTTTTTCTTTTATTAAAAACCTTTTTTCCTCTAGCTGTCTCCTACCTTCCATTTGCATTTCATTTCTATCCATTTATCTACCTGACAAAGCTTCTTTAGAAAGCTGGCTTTGTTTAAATATCACATTCTCTGCATTCACACTTTCCTCTGCTCTTCTGTTTCACAACTGCTAATTATTTTGCCTATTATTCTTCATGCTGCTATGACTTTCACATATTCACATATCCTGGTACATGTTCAATATTTATTTTTCACATATTTCTTTCATTCAGCGTAATTATTTCAATGTTTATTCTCCATGATGTTTGGACCTATAACATTCTACTACATTGGGAGATTATTGCTTCTTGTGTTTTCCTTAAAGTTGTTTTAACCTTTGGCAATACTCCTTTAAAATATATTTCATAATTTATAACTCTGTGTATCTGTTTATCTGTCTTTTTTAAAATCTGCACAAACTATAGCTTAAATCCCTTTTCATTAAATTATCATTTCCATCCTGTAATATCAAACTTTGTTTCAAGGGAATACTTAATATATTTCTGCCTCCTTATAAGATATATATCACATATACTTTATCCACACTCAGGCTTATATCTAACAGATTTAATATGCCAGTTCTGTTTGCAGGGGATACATCAGCAAATGCAATTTGTTTTATAACCCTTCCCCTTCTAATGATCCTTTTTTTCCATGTCAACGATCTACTTAGCATCAGTTGTTTTCATTATTCCCTGTTTTCTTCTTTTTCTTATTCATTCCATCTTCTGTATGGGTAATCTTTTTACCCTCACTACAGCAAAAACTTGACACCTCCACAGGACTTTCCATGTATTCCAACTTATATGTCTCTTTCTCCTCTATTGCAATACTTCTTATAGCAGCCTTATTTTGTAATATAATAGTCTCATTCTGTTCCTCTTATATCTTCAAATGTTAAAGAGTTTCCCCAAGTCCCTTCCCCTATTTCATCTGGATACTTTTTCTGCTTTTGTCTTCATTTTATTCTGCCAGGAAATCACACCAACAACTTACTCTAAGCTCATTTTAGATCCTTTATAACTTTAGTACAATGAATTTAAAAGATTTTGCATTGGCAAATTCTCCACATCAATACTAACATAGTAAAAGTACTAGTCAGTGCTGCATTGGATACTTTTAATGCTTAAGTGTTTTAAATTGCACCTGCAGGATATCACCACACTATTATATCATACCTTATTAACTTTAAATTTGAGTGTATCTATTGTATTACTTTTGTGATAAGTACCTTTAATACATACGCATGCAGAGTAACTCTAACTATACATAAACAAAGACAGATATATCTGCTGTGTTGAAAACTTTTGATTTCATTTATTACTTTTCTGTAGTCATATTAAGTATTTAAATTACTTATAATGTGCTTATAATAAAGCTTTGCTATACTATTTTAAACAAGCATGAATTACACAGCATTTAACTGTCTTTTGAGTATGCATATTATTGTATTTATACAAAGTTAGCTTTCATACTTATGAAAACTTAAAGAGGATAGTTCTCTAGTGATTGTCACAAACTCAGGCAGTCTATCAGCTAAAATTTTAGATATCAAAAATGTGTGCACATTCTAATTTTTCCCAAATAAATTATGATGAGCCAGTCAGAGATTATAAACAGGATTATAATCCCTTCTAAAAATGCCAGCATTAATAGTTTTACTTGCAAATGATTCTTCTGCAACATGAAATAATAAAAGTTGTGCATACAGTCCACAATTCATGTATAACTTCCATTAGCACTTGTGCAGCATAACCTGTTGGTATATATTGACATTTTATTAATATAAAATTGAACAATAAAAATAAGTCTTTGTTTAAAAATGTCCATGATATCTACAATATGTGTGATATAGAAGTTTCGGTCCTGCTAAGAACTTTTAGTAAACTATAATAATGGTATTGTTGAAAAACATAAATAAAATATTTCCAGCCCTATGTAGTCCATTGTGAAATTATACAAGTTATTACACAGCTGTACAATTTGCTGCTGACAATTTCTTAATCAGAAAATCCAACTTACTCAGCAAGGCCTGTAATGGCTGTTTTAATGCCTATATTCCCTTGACCATTATCTTAGTCCCAGTGGAGGTGTGAATAGTTACCTGTCTTCATGTCATGGACTCTGTGAGAACCTTTTGTGTACATGACCATTCAAAAAATATAGATTTATTATTGAGAAAAATAAATTGTTGTGCTCCCCTGAGTGCTTTTGATGCTGTCTCAGTTTGCTTTGTGCCAAATGCCTATGCACTAAATGGAAATGTTTTATCAATCCTCTTATTCTTTCCCAGCAAAGACATGGGTCCCAACAGATATCAGAGGCACAGCCACATGACAGAAACCAGTAACCAGACAAACAATGCAACAATAATACTCCATAGCTTTTCGGTGCTTAAAGTGCTTGCAGTCAGACTCATTACTTTGGACTGCAGCATTCTCTAATGTCAATATCCCATCTATGTATGTTTCTAATTTAAAAAAAAAATAAAAAGGGTGCACTTAGCTCACCACATGCACCTCCAACACCTGTGGCCACTTCTAGCTGAGCTTACTTGCTGGCTGCTCTGTTTGTATTCTTTAGTTCAAGGATATAATGCCACGGCGAGTTTTACTGGAACGTGCTGAATAATGTAAGCTGGTGGTGCACTTTTCAAGGATTTTTACACTTTGCTCCACTTTGGTGCGACTGAAGTGTTGGTATATTTCATTTAATGGGTGTGGAGACAGAGCCCCTCACATGAGGAGATTGGCGGCAGGGCTTGCTCCCCTGAAAAAAAAAAATTAATTTGCCAGTTTTTGGACTATATCTTGCAGAAACAACATTAATGAGATTAATGTGCTTTAACAAGAAATAGGTAAACCATAAACTAGCATGGACATGTGGCCATCTTACAGCTCATGACTCACTGAAAAGCTATTCTATAAGACTAATGTCGCTATTATGAAACAAACCAAATTTATAGCTTTAAGAATAAAAACTATTTTCACCATTTAAAAAATAAAATGTTAAAAACCACATAACAGTTATCTAGTATGCCTAGTATGAATCCTTATTCATTGAGTTTGACATTACAATACATCCTATTCTAAGCAATGCAGTGAATGATCACTCATGGCTAATATTGTCATTTTGGACATCCTCAGTCTCCTTTACACTGGTTAGGACCACACCCAGAATTCTGTCCTTTCTAATACAGTTGAGCACAAGTTGATGATCTCTTCATGTTTCAAGATCTTAGTTCATTTCCTACTCCCTCTCTACAAAGGATCCTCCCAGTCTGATCTTAGCAGATTCAGACCCAACACAACTATAACATTATTTTCTTTGCCCCATTCCCTTTTCTCTTGGTAAATTAACATCTTCGTTTTTTGTTTAACGAGTGTAAAACACCGTATGAATCCAACAGCTATCCTCAACCTTAATTACCAGGGTACTTAGCTTTTAACTCTAGCTATATTCATGCCCTGTTTTTCCTTCTGCCTGTCCTCAAGTCAGATAGTCTCCTTTAAGTAGATCACTGCTTCAGTCCATGTCTTTATTCCTGAATAACATAACCAGCATCTCCATGTGCCATCTCCTCCTCACAAGCTCCTGTACCTCTGCTTGTAGCTCCTCCATCTTAATACCTTGTCTTTTTTTACAGTACTGTAAGACTATCTGGTGATACACTAAGTCAACCTGCTTATTTATCACCTATGTTCTGCATCTCTTTTTTACCTTTTGTCTTCTACCAAGATAACAGTAAATCAATTTCATGCCATTAAAGTGTACAATAGCCCAAACTAGAAAACAAAATGCACATCTGATATACATAAACAGCAAAAGACTTTAAAAAGTTTGAAATTTTACCATTTCAGAACAATCCCTCGGATTTTCTATGCCTTGCACGGCATGCAGGATTAATGCAGGAGCTCCAGCAGGCAATATGTCTGCCGTGCGATCCAGGAACAGCCTGCAGGGGTGTGCACAAGCGCTCCAGCACTAGTCCTGCACGGACTCAGCCCATGTATGCAAATCACCCCATTTGTAGGAGAAATCCATGTAAATGAGGTGAATTTGTGATCCAGGAAGCTTGCAACCGGCCGTGCAGGACTAGTGCAATCTGCAGAAATGTACTCGGTTAGTAACCAAATATACATTTCTGCAAAATCCAAAACAGAGCTGTGACAGCTCCAAATAAAGGCTGCATATCAGTTAGGAAGCATGCCAATGGCCAAGTATAAGGCCACTGGCATTGCAAACAGCCAAAAAATTAAAAAAATCAACTTTAAATTTTTTTTTTAGCCGATCTCAGCTGTTTAAGCATAGGGCAGCGGAGAGCAAATGGGATCGGGGGAAAATAACAAAATAAACCTAAATTAAGCATTCTAACTAAAATCAATATAGTGCCATGCAAGTCAATGGCAGACAGAAGACAACATGGCCAGTGAGTAGTAGTTGCTAAGGGGGGGGGGGTGGCTCAGTGTGAGACATGGAACTATGCATTAGCAGGCAATCCTATTCAAATGAGGGGAATTTATTATTATTTATTTTATTTTATTTTACATTTATTAATTGGGGGTGTCTGACTGAGCTGAAAAGGCCCTTTTTCAGCAGAGGCCCGGGGAGAAAAGCTCCACAAAGAAAAATTACAGACACATTTAGTTATTTAGACATGATCAGTATACACACAAATTACAAGAGACATGTTTTTACAGTGGTATGTGGCACATAAACAGTTACAGTGGAGAGAACAAACAAAAACATATTAATTTTAAAAATAAAGGTAATTAATATATTTGTGGTGTACAACTGAAATTTGGAACATAGGTAGAATACATACATAGTACACAGGTACAGTACATACATTGTTGATTAGCCAGTGTTTGTGAGTAAGATTGAAAACTATTATCATGTGCTCTAAATTTAGTATGTATATGATATCCGCTTACACTAGCCTGGGGAGCAATCATGGCACTGCCAACTTTGCTTGAGATGTTGCCTGATGAGGTCTTTAAAGGAGGCTTTGGATTATGTGTTTTGAATGCTAGTAGGGACAGAGTTCCATTTTTTAGCCACTGAACTATTATATAGTGCATCTCCAAAGCTATTGTAGCTGTTGGTGACTTCTAGTAGTAGTTTGCTTGATGATCTAAGAGGCCTTTTGGCTGAGTGATGTTGTACTAGGTTTTTGAGGGCAGGACACTTATTGGGGAGGTAATAGATATAATGACAGAGGCAGAGCTGATTGTAGGTTAAGAGGTTGGGCAGTTCAAGCCAGTGGAGCTGTCTCAAAGCAGTACAGTGATGAGTTCTATATGAGCAATTTGCAGCAAAGCGAGCAATTCTGTTATAGCAGGCTTCCATTTTGCTTAGTTCAGTTTTGTTGAGATTAGTCAGAATGGGAGATACATAGAGTAGGGTGGATAGAAGTTGGGAGCGAGCAATGGCTGATATTGTATTGTTGGTAAGAAATGGTTTGATACGGTAGAGTGACCCCAGTTTGGCATATACTTTTTTAATAGTTAAGATGAGATGACTATCAAATTTTAGGTGGGAGTCTATGGTTATTCCCAATAGCTTAGCCTGTGCCACTGGAGCAATTGGAGTAGCATTTGTGGAGTAGATAGTGAATTGACTGTTAGTGTTTTTGTTAGAACTGGTTATAATCATAAGCTGAGTTTTCTTTGGATTGAGGATAAGTTGGGCTTTGGTAAGGTAGTTTTCAACATCAGAGAATGCTAGTTGAGTTATTTGCAGGATGGTGGGAATGTTTTGTGCAGCACAGATTAAGGTAGTGTCATCTGCATACTGAATTATAGATGCATGCTGTGTGGAGGTATGGAGGTAATTTGTGAAGACTGTGAATAGTAGTGGTCCTAAGATAACCCTGTGGGACTCCTATAGTTATGGGCAGCTGAGGAGAGAGAGAATTTTCCCATTTCACAGCTTGGTACCTGTCAGTTAAGTAGCTTTTGAACCAGGTAAGAGTGGAATTTGACAGATGATATTGGTTTAGTATGTTTAGCAGGATTTGGTGTAAGACTGTGTCAAATGCTTTGGACATATCCGAAAAAAAGAGTTGACACTTGTAGGCCTTCATTTTTGAGATGGTTTACTGTGTCTGTGAAGAAGAGGAGGGCTGTAGTGGTACTATGGGCAGGTCTGAAACCATACTGAGTAGGTGACAGGATGTTGCTGTCTAGGAGATAGTTTAGCATCTGGGTATGGATGCATTCTTCTAGGATTTTGGCCAGGGGGGAGAGTAAAGCAATGGGTCTGTAGTTATTCAGTTCAGTGGAGGTCCCACCTTTATGTATGGGTGCAACATAGGATATTTTCCAGAGTTTGGGCACATAGTTTTCAACAATTGATCTGTTTATGAGAGTGGAGACTGGGATAGCAATAGCATCTGCTGTGAGTTTCAAGAAATAGCTGGGGAGTAGGTCGGCTGCTGTTGATGAGGTTTTTAGTTTGAAGAGCATGCTTTTGATTGAAGTGGTGGAAACTGTTTTGAGGGTAAAGCTTGTATTAGTGTTATTTGTGTTGGGGGGATAGTGAGGAAGGAACTGTCCTGTGATACTAAGGATATAATTGAGTTCACAAAGTGGGGATTGAATTGTGTTTCGATTGGAACTTTAGTGTTAGGGGTGGTTGGTTTGGGGGTAGCCTTTTGGGTGGATTTTAGTAGCTGATTTACATTTATCCAAATTTTTTGCTGATTGTGTTGGTATTTAGTTTGTAATGTAGTGTAGTATGATTTTTTGTCCAGCCTAATGCATTTTTTTTTGCACGGTTGCACAGTTCTTGGTACTTAGTTAGGTTTTATGTTTCTTTATTTTTTTTTTATAGTAAAGCCAGCCAAGGGTTTGTAAAGATTCTAACCTTGATTTTGTACAATGGAGCGACAATGTCTAGGTGTTGTCGAAATGTTTTGTTGAAATATGCTACAGCCTGGTCAAGTGGGAGGGTTTTTAGGGGGGTCCAGTCACAGTTACAGAGTAAAGTGTTGAGGACCTTAGGAGAGAATTTTTTTGTGTTTCTAGTGGATATATTGTTAGTGGTTTTGCATATGCTTGTTCTACTACGTATAAAGTATATTATGTTGTGGTCACTTAAGGTGTCTGGGAGACTGCCTGTGTGAGGGTACAATGTGGGGTTGTTAGTTAGGACCCAGTCAAGGATGGATTCCCGTTTAGATTTTTTATCACATCTAGTTGGAATTTGGACTATCTGCTGGTAGCCATGGATTTTTATTAGATTACTTGGTGGTTCTGATATACAGGTGAACCAATCTAGTTTGAAGTCTCCCATAATAAGGGTTTCTTGTGAGTATGTGGAAGAACACCAGGATAAGAAGTCTTCAAGGCTAGCAGGTGTATTACCAGGTGGAATATAGATCACAATTGTGGTGATGACCTTTTTAGGGTGAAGTTGAAGTTGTGAGATAAGTATGTCCCAATTATTGGGGGAGGGGTTGGAGTTTGGTAACTGATGGACAGTTAAGTTGGACTTGTACAGTAAGGCAGTTTCACCCCCTTTACGAAGTGGTCTGTCTTGTCTAATGATATTGTAGCCAGTAGGGAGGACTTCTGAGTTAGCTATGTTTTTATTTAGCCAGGTTTCTGTTACAGCAACTATGTCTGGGGAGTAGTGTGCTATTGTGGCCTGGAGTTCAGGTATTTTATTTTTGCTACTTCTAATATTAATATTTAGCATTAAATGATGGTTGGTTTTGCTACTGTTGTTGATTTGCCCAGGGATTAAGAAGGTGGGGGTGTTATGTTCTGACATTTGTGCTGGAGCATCTTGTGTTGGACAGGATGGATTTGGGCCTGGGTTGGGGTGGATATCCCCACTTATGGTGAGCCTGGAGTTAAAATGGTTATACAGATGTTGGAGTTTGGTGAGGAGTGTGAGAAAGTATTGTTTTTTTGGAGTAGGAATGAGAGCATATGTGTTTAGTTCTGAATTGGTCCGTTATGTAGTTCTTGAATAACTGTGGACAGATATTATTATAATTTGTGGTGCCTGTATATGAGAGTGCATAATGTAGTGTTGTGCTACTAAGTTTAGGGATATTGCTAGAGTGATAGCTTGTGGTGTTATAAAGAATTATGAGAAGACAGACTAGACTTAGTTGTGTGATAGTCATGGTTATAAAGTTTAAGTTGTTTCTAGGTAGGGGGTCTGAATAGGAATTATAGGGTTGCACTATATGTGGATGGGGAAGTAGTGTGGAATGATAGTGAATCCCAGTTTTACCAGCATGCTAGTCAGGTTCCAACAGTGTAAGAGTAGGAATAGCTTGGTGCAAGCCTAGGAGTTAGCTGACATCATGGGGGGTGTGTGTCAGGCATACTGAAAGCGGATTGGAGCCCTTTGGCTCAGGTTTGCTCCTAGCTTAGCACAGCTAAGCTAGGGGGTGTGTCTGAATCTGCCTAGCACTCTTTACATTGTCTAAGCGGGTGTGTGCGCTGTGCCCTGGGTTTTAAATGAAGAAAAAAAAAACAATTAAACCAGGAAATAGCAGCACTGTGCACATTTGAGCACTCTATTTTCATGGTGCACCCCAAGCTTAAACAGGAAGGCAATGGGAAGGGAAAACAGCAGTAGGAAGGTAATCAAGGTGAACTAGCATAGCTGGCAGGTGAAATGTATCAGAATCAACCAATTACACAGGTAGCAGACCAGCCCAGCCCAGAACACTACTATAAACTAAGCAAACACCTTCCCCTCTGGTTTTTCCCATACTCTACACCACCGCTATATACAAGCGGGGAACTTTTAACAAACAAACCTACAAAATGAGAGGGGCTGCAGCAGGCAACATAGAACAACATGTGCAAGATGCTGAGGGTGGTGAGGATGTGAATGCTGCCAATCAACCCACAGAGAGGCGATGGAGAAGAGTGTACAGACCCAGGGTAACCTACCAGGGGCTACATGAGCTGGAGATAGTGGAGTGCTATAGGGTGGACAGGGACCTCGTACAGCAAATTGTTGAGCTGTGCCAGCCACACCAAACTGACCAAGGGAACCCATCCCAGTGGATACCAAGGTATGTGTAGGCATAGGTATAATAGCCACAGGTACCTCCCAAAGCACAACTGGGGATATCATGGGGATCTCACAGGCATCAGCATCTAGAGTATTCCACCAGTTCCTGGATGCCATGTCAGCACATGCCGGTGAGCACGTATATTTCCTCAACACCTGTGAGGTGCTGGCCAGCAGTATGCATCTCTTCCACCAAACAGCAGAATACCCTGAGGTAGTGGGTGCTATAGACTGCACGCACATATGCATCAAAGAACCACCCGGTGATCAGGATAGGGCCTACATCAACAGCAGGGGCATCCCCTCCATCAACTGCCAGGTCATCTGCGATGCCCAGGGCATTATAATGAATGTGTGTGCTGGCTGCCCAGGAAGCCTTCATGATTCCCACATTTGGCATCTGACGCAGCTGTACCAGAGATTTGCCAATGGGAACATCCTGTATGGTCACCTAGTGGGGGATGCTGGTTACACACTGGAGCCGTGGCTGATGACACCCATCAGAAATGCACACACACCTGAACAAGAACGCCATAATGAGGCACATGCACAGACCAGACTTATAATAGAGTGTGTGTTTGGGATGCTCAAGTCATGGTTCCAGTGTCCGGACACATTCGGTGGAGCTTTGCAGTACTCACCAGCTACATGTACCCAAATTGTTATGGTATGTGCCATGCTACACAATATGATCCTGCAGAAACAGCTGCAGCAGGAACAGCACAGGACAGGGCTACACAGCCCCCCACCAATGCCAAGGCCTGCACAGGCACAGAGTGACTCAGAGGAGGAACAACCTTAGCCTGCACCAGGAGGCAGATGGAGGTGTGCCAAGTATGCTGAAGCCGCAGCAAATAGACAACGCATAGCACATACACTGACACAGTAGGGACCCAGGGAATGACACCTCTCTTTGACTCACACATACAGTAAAAGGGATGCCAAACATAACACTACCTGTGGTCAACCATGTATAGGGAGTGTACTATGTGCATCTGCCATAGGCAACCCTCCAGCACCATCCTCAATCCTGGCACACCACAAAGTAAGTCAATCAACCTACCAATTGCCAAATGGAGTAGAATGTGTCATTACCTGTATCTATAGTATAGATGCGAGCATGCAAGGGAATTAGGTAGCTGAATGTTATGGCCGCAGATAGTCGAGACCCATAGTGGCACCATGACATCTGTAACACATACTGGAGTTGCCATAGTGGCCAGTACTACACAGGGTGACAAAACCCACTGCAGGAAATGTGCTGGGTGACATGTGTGTCCATATGACTCACACATGCCAGTCTGGGAGGTTCACATACCCAACAACAGTTTCAGCCAGCAAGACAGGTGTAGACAAACCCAAACAGACCCTGTGTTATGGCCTCTGAATGATGCTTATGGGTAACCTCCCCCCCAGGTCTACACAGACAGACTACAACAGGTCAGGAAGTGGGATGTTACTTCTGAAGGGTAGGAAGTCAGACACTAATATGTAGGGAAACCAAAGCTAAGACCTGTAGTACACTGATATGCCACTAGTCAGTATGACAGGTTAGAATACAGAAAGAAATGGAGTACCTGACATACCGGTACAGTCATAGCAAATGTGTGCATGTGCCAGGTGTGCCCCCCCATCCTATGTAGATATGTAGAAACAGTAAGGTGTGCCCCCCATGCCCATATAGACATGTAGATACAGTCAGGTGTGTTCCCACCAATCATGTGTAGAAATGTAGTAACAGTCAGGTGTGCCCCCCCCCCAATCCAGTGTAGAAATGTAAAAACAGTCTGGTGTGCCCCCCCCCCCACACCCTATGTAGAAATTTAGTAGCAGTCAGGTGTGCACCCCCCCCCCACTCCCATGTAGATATGTAAAACAATCAAGTGTACCCCTCCCAATCCTGTGTAGAAATGTAGTAACAGTCAGGTCTGCACCCCCCCCCCCAATCCTGTGTAGAAATGTAGTAACATGTATAAATAGGTATAATACGAGTGGAGCACAGCTGGCCAGAAGTGGCCAAGGTAGCAGGATAGTTTGTAGCATTTGCACAATATGCAGGTCTGAGTGTGTTAGGATGGTGTGTGTTTCATAATGTCTGAGAGTGGTCAGTATGCATGCATGTTGAGGTAAGACCTGGTGGCCACTGCCCACTACTGCTGATAACAGGGATAAGCCCTCATGACTGCAGTGCTAAAGACAATCCCCACCATAGGTTCATAAATTTTCATAAATTCATAAGTTGGTACTGGGCTATCAGCCCTATGGCCAATACAAGCCTAGCCATAATAATTCCCTGGCTATTTCTTCCCACACTATTTACATCCCTGGACCCCTGTCAAACAGGGCAACTGACGTGATCCCCGGGGTGAATTTCCTTTCTCCTATCCAATCGTCAAGGTTACTTTTGAAGAGGGCCAAAAAGGCACTCTGCTTGACATGTATGGGCAGTCTATTCCAGAGTCTGGGGAGTCTCTGGGTCAGGAACCTATCCCTCCAGGATGTTTTGTTTATTGTGATGACAAGGTTTAGATCCCTGGAGCATGTGGCTCTGAGGGATTGGGATTTCTTTAAGTGTAGCATGTCCAACAGCTCTGGGTATGACATAGCCTAGTATGTTAAGCAGAGATTGCCTCTGAGTAGACGATATGTGACAGAGTATGGCTGGAGTTTTTAAGGCGGTCAGCTTAGGGCATCTGCTTTAGGCCTGTGATACTTTTAGTGAGATATTTCTGCGGCCTTTCCAGTTGTTGCAGATGTCTTGAGTGGTACATACCAAATGGGGCGTTGTATTCTATAATGGGTCTAATGAGGTATGGGTACAGTAGGACAATGACCTCCTTTTGTCTGGATGAAAAGCTCTTAGTGATGAGGTGTGCCACATACAAGGATTTCCTGACTGTTGTGGTGATGTGATTATTGAAGGTGAGACCACTGTCCACCTTTGTCCCTAAGTCTCTTATTACACTTTTGGTGTTTAGTGCACTGCCACCTATGTGGTAATTCATGGGTACATGTTTCTTCCCAAAGGGGATAACTATACATTTCTTGGCATTGAGCTTGCACCAAGCATCTGTTTCTGCAAGGCCCTTTTGTAGAGTATCCACATCATTTAGGGATTCAATAATGGCTCCCATTTAGCAGTCATCTGCGAACTTTGTTAGCCAGAGTCCCTTACTGTTGGCCTGTACTTCAGAGAAATAGATGCCAAACAAGAGCGGTCCTAGGACTGAACCCTGAGGTACTCCAGTATAACACATGCAAGCAGTAAGCCATTGTAAATGTATAGTGGTAATATGTGTCACCATCTGAAAGACTGGACATGGCTGTTGGGCTAGATATACAAGCAATACACAGGAGAAAGTACCCCAGACATACAGTATATATTTTGTCACTGTGAAATGGTGACAACCTTGGATTTGTACATATAGGTATGCATCACAGTAACAGGACCTGTAGTAGGGGATACCGGTGAGGTCTGCCTGAACACCTGCAGATCACAAAGGAGGTAGGACTGATGTATTAGGAATCAGCTGATGTACCCACACATGCCAGCTTAACTGTAATGCCCCATGCATATTTGTGTGTCAGATGCAAGTAGTGTCCATAGCACACATGCACCCAGCCATGCAAACACCACCCACAGGCACCTCTCTGGCAATATCATTGCTGTGGGGAATGGGTACAGTACGACCCCACCTGTATATGGCAATAATGGAAGACTGCAGCATGCAGTGCAGGTGTCCCATGCAGGTGCATCCTTAGCTGTAGGTAGCACCCTGCGAGCATCCACACCACCTGATCAAGATGGATAGAAGGTATTGGCATGAACAACTATCACATCTACCCTGCCACCCCAGGGGAATATACTGTATGGTGGTCTGGGTCTGTAGGACTGACAGAATGCAATGGCCTGCTACATCTGGCCTGCCTAGTGCCCCACAGGCACCTGCCAAAGGCCCGTGTTTCACATGTACTGCCAATGCATGTTATGTCATGGACACCAAAATAACAACATAACACCCTCCATTTAAGCCATATGCAAGGCCATGTGGACAAACCACAGTAACATGTCCACCATGTCCCACTGCATGAACTGTGGGCCTACACTAACACACACCTGTGATGTGGTGATACCCGTAGGGAAAGTATCACAGAATGTATACATAGTGTATGAAAGAGGTTAGAATAACAGAGGGTGGTGTGGGAGCATGGGCAGCATGGGATGTGCAGTGTCCGACACCAAGCTGTGTGCACACTATCCTTGGCTGAAAGCACATAAATCGGTGGCTACACACCTGCCTGTACACCACAAAAGAGTAAATGCCCTGGACCATGGCCCCTGCCTCTGGCTAACATGTGCAAATCTATAAAGCTGTGAGGCATTGCCACAGCAAGATAATGTCATACTGCCATGTTGATGGGTGGACAAGTATGGGATCCCCTGCCAGCATTGTACCAAGGTGCTGAACTGGATACACAAACCCAGCACCAAGTGTCTGCAGCTCCCCCTCCAGAATGGCATAACTTACCATGAATACATAGGTATCTGCCCAAAATACCAGACACAGATGCAGTCACTCTTGTCCCACAAGTCATCACTGTTAGCAAGAATGTCCATCTGACAGTACATGAGGATGGAAAACATCACAGTGTCTAAAAGTACACATGTCTGAATATCTCTGCTAACAGCAGTACCAAGCAGCTGAAGCAGCACAGACACAATCACCTACAGTACACACTATCCCCTGCACAGTTTGTCCCCATATTGCCAAATGATTGACGGATACCCTGCAGAAACGGTATGCTACCAGTAGGTGTACAGCACAAATATCTGCACTGCAATACAAACTACCTGAAACTGATCCACGCATTCAATACAGAAGGGCATTCTGGGCATGCTTACCCACAGAGAAATGAGGGCAATGTCAGCCAACAACATACCGAAAGGACATACTAGGCATGCTCACACACTTAAACAAATGAAGGCCATGTCTGAAAACAACAGTGGGACAGACATATCTGGCATTTGCAGATGTTAGTGCAGACACTCCTCAGTATGCAGCACTCGTGCTTTGCACACACACACTGGATAGGAATGCAGGCATATATCCAAGGATAACACAATATAATAAGCCAAAAGTAGACATACACAGATGTGTGGAACAGAATGACTGTCACAAGGGGCCATCCATTATGAGGCCTGTCCCACCCAGCACACAGCCAAATGGCTACAACCACATGAGGTTCGGATGTCACTCACTTTTGACCTTAGCCACTGATATCTGTCAGCATGACGGACTATGTGGTGCAAGTACTAGCTGTGCAACATGACTGTAAAAGGAAGTAGTCATCTAGCAGCTGTATACATGTACCTGTGGAATATACCCTGCGTGTTCCCGCATGTGGTCTGTCAACCTCTAGATGAATGGTTTATGGCCCATGCACACACACTGCCCTCCCCATAGCTGTACTGTAACAGGCCTGCTGAAGTCATCCACTTTGAAATACACCCTTGTGAATGGTGTAGGCCAGTAATCTCTGTGGTGCTTCCTATAACTGCGTACTGCTGTAGTGTGATAAACTAGTTAGGTAGGAGTTCTAATCCCAGACATGGCAACTCTGTGTGTGCCTGTCCCTGTCTGTGTAGCGAGCAATGATTTTCAGGCTAGTCACATGCATAACAATTCAAATGCCCTACTTTGGCAAGGCTGCTGATGTCATCCACCTTGAAATACATCTCTCGGAAGGTTGTAACCCACTAATCTCCATAGCGAGTCCCATAATTGCATACTGCTATAGTGTGATAAATTAATTAAGTAGGAGTTCTAATCCCAGACATGGCAAGTGTGTGTGTGTGTGTGTGTGTGTGTGTGTGTGTGTGTGTGTGTGTGTGTGTGTGTGTGTGTGTGTGTGTCTGTCTGTCTCTGTCTGTGTAGACAGCAATGCTTTTTATGCTAGTCACACACGTTACATTTCAAATGCCCTACTTTGGCAAGGCTGCTGTTGTCATCCATCTTGAAATATACCTCTGGGAAGGTTGTAGCCCAGTAATCTCTCTAGCGTGTCCCATAAATGCGTAGTGCTGTAGTGTGATAAAATAGTTAGGTAAGAGTTCTAATCCGAAACTTGGCAACTGTGTGTATGTATGTCTATCCCTGTCTGTGTAGAGAGCAATGCTTTTTAGGCTAGTCACACTCCCTACAATTCAAATGCTGTACTTTGGCAAGGCTGCTGATGTCAATCACCTTGAAATACACCTTTGGGAAAAGTGTAGCCTAGTAATCTCTGTGGCACGTACTATAACTGTGTACTGCTGTTGTGTGATAAAATAGTTAGGTAGGAGTTCTGATCGCAGACATGGCAGCAGCGTTTGTATATGTCTCTGTCTGTGTAGGGAGCAATGCATTTTAGGCTACACTCAGTACAATTCAAATGCCCTACTTTGGCAATCCTGCTGATGTTATTCACTGTGAAATAATCCTTTGGGGAAGGGGCATTCTGGCAAACCCCATGGTGCGTCCTATGCTGTAGTGTGATGTTGAACTCTGGTAGGGGTCTATTCCCACACATGGCAGTTGTGGATGTTTTGTGTGTGTTTCTATGTTTGTGTAGGGAGCAATGCATTTTAGGCTAGTTACACTCAGTACAATTGAAATGCCCTACTTTGTCAATCCTGCTGATGTCAATCACTGTGAAATACACCTTTGGGTAAGGGGAATTCCAGCAATCCCCATGGTGCATCCTATAACATCAGCAGGATTGCCAAAGTAGGGCATTTGAATTGTACTGAATGTGACTAGCCTGAAATGCATTGCTCCCTACACAGACATAGAAATACACACAAAACATCCACAACTGCCATATGTGGGAATAAAACCCCTACCAGAGTTCTACACCACACGACTGCATGATGCTGTTATAGGATACACCACAGGGATTGCTGGAATGCCCCTTCCCACATATATACCTTCGCACATATATACTTCCAACATTACATTCATTCTATCTACTTCCTTTCTCTCTAACACATTAAGACCTTTGTTTGTAGTTAACATGCTTATAGTTCATGTGCATAATCTCTCTTATAGATATGCTGTTGACACTGGCTTTGTAAATATTTTCTATGCATCAGCAATGTTCATTTGTATTTTATTGTCTATTCTACACAATTTTGTTTTGCTTTGCTTTGTATATTGTGGAGCTTTTCTCCCCGGGCCTCCACCGAAAATGGGCTCTTCTTAGGCCCAGTGGACTTTCCCGGTTAACAAATGCAATAAATAAATAAATAAATAAATAAATAAATATAACAGCATCATGCTGCAGTGTGATATAGAACTCTGGTAGGGGTTCTATTCCCACACATGGCAGTTGTGGATGTCTTGTGTGTGATTCTATGTATATGTAGGGAGCAATGCATTTCAGGCTAGTCACACCCAGTACAATTCAAATGCCCTACTTTGGCAATCCTGCTGATGTCATTCACTGTGAATGAGTGTTTGTGTGTGTGTGTGTGTGTGTGTGTGTGTGTGTGTGTGTGTGTGTGTGTGTGTGTGTGTGTGTGCATGTGTGGTGGGTTTTGCAAACTTTTTATATGGTGGATCAGGTATATATCACAATGTCCAACATACAGGGATAACAGATGTGAAATAGCCAAGAGGCTGGGGTGCAGATCCATATAGCAACCCTTGTATTACCCAAGGAACATTCTCAAACCATGTCTCATACACAGACACACTTGCCTAGGCAATAGCCGCTATGTTGATAGTACCCTGCATATTGCCCACTGATAGTAACCATGGTGTCATTGCAGTGGGCTACAGAGGGCATGGTACTCTGTCCTATCCATCAGTCCAATAGACATGTAGATGCTGACAGTGCACCTCCCCCATGTTCCCCACTGGACACCTGCAACACCTGTGGTGCCATCAAATGTGACCCACAAAGGGCATACCATGCCAGAAACACAAGCCCTGTATGGAAAGATGCCACTGACACCAGGGAATACCAGTATCATGCTATCAGTGTAGGTGCAGGGTCATCCTGCTGTCCATTAACAGTTCCTACCACATGAGGCCAGGACTGGCACATCTGATGACAACAATCTCTGTATACAACATGGGCCAGGCACCCTAGGTACACTTCCACATGTCACTGCACATGTATGTGGGAGGTGTGCACATCCCTGACACTGTCCATATCATGGACTAAGGAACACATACATGGCAAGCACTGCACAGCATTGGCCACATGCAATAATCACCCAGCTGACTGGATGGTGAATACAATACCCACCTGTGTGGGCAACTCCAGACACTACACCTCTGAGCCTGCATACCATTGTCATGTGTCCTGATGCCAAGGTATATCCATCACCTAGCCTTGTATATACATCTGGTACCATCAACCACAACACACCCATGAAGCAGGGCACCCATGCATGTCAATACTGGCACCCTTGTCTTTGTGTCTGTTGTATGATGCATATGACCACATTCACGTTCACTACAACCCCGTTGGCATACTGAAGCATGCTGTCTGATATCAGACACCTCCACATATAAACTCCGTATGACCGCTGTGGTGCATGTGATACCTGCATAGTACTGTGTTGTGGCAATCCCACTAGTGATGAGTTGTATTCCTGGCCCTGCCAAGTGTGTCAATGTGTGGGCGTCCCTGTGAGAGTGTGGTTGTGTTGATGCGGATACCTACTCATGTGGACAGGCATGTGTGCTACACCTACCACATAGCTACCATATCCCTGTTGCAGATGTCACTCACCATCACATATACATTCTGAGGGCTCCTCAACATGTAACCTATGTGGTGCATCCAATAACTGCATGGACATGTGATAGCACTACATAGTCATCAGGGATTTGATACCCTATACTGGTAGGTGTGTGACACAAACATGCTTAAGTTTTACTCTCCCACCCCTCCCTGGATTTTCTTTGCCTCTGTATGCCTCTCACTCCCTCTCTGGTGGATGTGGAGACTTACACTTGCTTTGCCTAGGCAGCAGCATGTGTATTTTAAGTGATCCTCAGGATCAGCTGATGGCCTCTGCACAAATTGCAGCCCTCCTCTAGCTGATTGCATGTGGAACAGCTGTGATAACATTCCCATAGCCATTGCATGGAAACACACTCCAATATCTAGGAACATCATGTTGGTGTTGGGCCTTTCATTCACTATGAGCAGGAACTCGATCTGTTGTTTGGCAAACAGCATCTCAGATGGCTTGGGGATTTACCTCTAACAACATACACTGTGGAAACAGGCCAACACACAGGAGGGGGATGTGCCTGACCCGACTACAGACTGTAAGTACTGCTATACTGCATTTGGAGTAATGTTGGTTTAACAGGGTGTGTGTGGATATGGCTATCCTACATGTTTTGATACCTGCCATGTCAGTGCTATGTTTATGAGGAAACACCCATCTGTAGGGTCATCAGCAGACTGGCCAGTGTGTGGTGCCTTTTGTTTCAGGTGTTACCTACAGAACACTTATTTGTGAACTACAGAAGGTAGTGTGAGGATTGCAGTGACAGCCATGAGAGCTACTGACTTCATATCCCTCATAGGACATATGTTGCAACAAACCCTGTTACACAGTAGATGTATGAGGTTATCACAGCAACATGTCAATATTGGCCCTGTGTATGTGACTCCAGCCACAACCCTGTCAACCTTTGTACTTATGTCATGCTGTAAGGGGTGCATATGTGCTGTACACCATAATTAGTGACATCATATATGATAACAAGCCAGTGAGATATCAGACTGATACACACGTTATGTATAGTAGGGGTTATATTTGATGACATAACCTGAACATTCTTTGTTGTGTGTACAGTACTGAGGTCTGTGTACTTAAGGTGACTGTCAGCAGTGTGTGTGTATTGATAATATGTACCTATGGCTGTGTACAGACTGTGGTAGATGCCCTTGTTCTTGGTCCGGTTCTATATGATGTTACATGCTGCTCTACTGTATGTTACCCTATCAGCTTATATGTTTGTAGGGCCATACACATACATGTCCCATACCACAAATAGGCATTGGTCCACACTATGTAGCAGCCCAGTATATGTAGGATTAATGTGTGAGTGGCACATATGAGGTCGGTGTTGAACAGATAGTCCATATACTGTAATACTACACTAGCATACCATACGTGGCTGTGTTCACGTTGGTTGTGGTTATGCACTCTCACACAGGTGTATGTTACTGTGTGCTGTGGCATGCCTGTAGAGCCTGCTATATATGCAGGTGCATGCGCATTCCCCCATAGGAAATGTAGGCCAGTGTTGAGCCGGTCTGCCTGTTGCCTGCTCAGTGCTTTGTTACATGCCTAGCAGCTTAGTGTACTTACCCAGTGAGATGTAATGTCCAGACACTTGCCAGATGTACTGCTGCCAGGCCACCATAACAGTCATCTATGTCAGACAGAGCAGTGGGGTGCTGTACAGATGTATGTCAATATCTAGTGGGTAGTATGTGGCCATGGCACCTCTATACCAGCGGTTATTATGTGGCAGGACAGACAGGGATGTATGAATGCATAACCTATGGGGGCACATGTTTATCTGTAGTTACGTGTTATACCCATCTACATGGCTGTTAACATCCACATTGTCAGGATTGGTCCACATGTCTTGCACTAAGGGGTTATGTGTATACCTCTGGACTGTCCAGAGTGTGTCAGACTGTCCACATATATTGGCCATTATCTCTGCTGTAGTCCACAGGAGCATTATATGCTAGTAGTGGTACTGTACTATGATGTCCTTAGAATGTCTGTCAGTAGCCAATGGTGCACATATTAAATGCAGATGTTACCTCCCACACATAACATGTCTGTGAAGACACTCCCTATTACAGTAGCAATAGTCTACAAATATACCTGCTATACATACCTGGCATCCCCTTGCACTATGGAGTTGGGACTATAGGGGCTGAGGTAGGGCTACACTCCATGTTTAGGACATATGGTGAAGATATATGTACATATAATTATCCAGATATCTATATAGGCATATACATATACATATCGACATACATAGATGGATATGTATATGTACATAGATATACATATAAACACCCAGATATATACATATACAGAGCAATATGTCTACACATATACAGATTTTGATACATATGCACATATATGTATGGATATCTACATATATATTGACAGTAGTAGGTATTTCAGAATAGATATGTATGCATGTATAGTTATTGATATCTACATATATAGCAACATAACTAGGCATATCTGTCCACATATGATGTGCATAAATATATAGCTATATATACAAATATCTATATATACATGTACGTATATCTATATATATATATATATATACATATATCTATTTATACATATATGTATATGGGAGCGCTACAGAATCCTGAAAGCCCAAAATCCTGATGAACATCAGGGGTGAGCTGCCTTAAGTTATATGGATGTACATTACCGTACAATCCACCTTGGGTAAATGCAGGCCTACTGCCACCTGCCATACTGACTGCACTGTTTGTCAATGTGCTTGTGATGGTGTCAGTTATGCCTTGTTATGTAACAGTTACATCTCATTGTGTCAACTGAGGTCTTTCCTCCCTAGGGATTGTCTACAGAGTGTAGATAGAGGCTACTGAACTAAACATCTGCATGACTTACTGTTGATTGTTTGGTATCCTATGGCCCAGTCTGTCTTTACTATTGTACTATTGATGGCCTTGACCTGGACACCAACATTTGTTAACATTTTCAGACTACTGTATTAGTATAACTGTTTCACAGTTGCATTACTCAGTTTATATGGATGTCTGTATCTAAATAGCTATATGACATGGCATATACAACTGTAATAGTACACACATACAGCTTTCCCATTTTTGCAAACCTGTGTTTGATCTCTCTGTGGGTATATGTTGCAGGCAATGATTGTCATTTGTATGGGTGGCTCATACAGTCTTCAGTTGGTAAGGTGGTAACTGTAGGAATAGTGGCTGTTCCATATTGTGTGCACCTTCTGAATATGTATCTTACTATACATATCTCTGCATGTGTATGTGTAGTTACACACACACACACACACATATATATATATATATATATATATATATATATGTGTGTGTGTGTGTGTGTGTGTGTGTATACCTGTATCCGCATATATGTGTCTGTGTATATGTATCCTAGGGATGTTGATTGCTACCACATTGTACATTCCCTATGGGAGCCAGACTGTACTGCATGATATGTTACTGATACCAGCCTGACATCATACAGGTGGGATGGAGTACTGTTAACATCTTGTGCCCATGTCGTGTCAGGTCCTAGGTATTGGGGCTGCAACAGTTGGCAGTGTATTGCAGGGCAGATGTGTTTGATTGTGGGGGGGGTACCTAATCATACAAGACATATGTTGTTTGGGGCCTCTCAACCCCAGTAATGGTTCATGTGGACATATATGTTTATGTTATATTCCCATTGTTATCTAAAGATGTATGTCCATATATACCTATGTAGATACATATATCTGCTTATATATATATATATATATAACTTGCTCTATATGTGTAGACATATAGATGTAGACATATATATCTATAGATGTATGCATTTGTATGTATATATGTTTACATTTATATATATATATATATATATATATATATATATATATATATATATATATATATATATATATATTTCTATATTATATCTATATCTAGATATATAGCTATATCTATTTAGATAATAATATTTATATATATACACACACACACACACACACACACACACACACATACATGTTTACTGTTGAATGACTGGGCTGGATGTGTTTGTGAAAACATCAGGCTTATGTATATCTGAGATGGCTTAGTGGTAAATCCCTTTGGCTGTGTTGTGCAGGGTCCTGGGTTCAAAACATGCAGAGTCCATTTATTTTGTTGCTGGGCAGAACAAGGGCCATTGAATTCAGAGTGATTAAGGCACTTTTGAGCAGTTGTAAGCAGGTTTGCACTGGTTTGCATGGAGGTAAACACTGCTAACTTCTGGTTACAGTTTCTTATACTCAGTTAGCTTCTAAATTGCTTAACCTGTGTAGGCATTGCTTACTCCCACACAAATAGACTTAAACCCACTTACTGCTGATTAAAAGTGCTAACTCCCACTTACATCCATACTAATTTCTTTAAAAGAAAGGAAAAAAGGGTTGATAGGAAAGTGGTGAAAAAAGGGACACAGATAGGGAAAGACAGTAGGGAAAATAGCCAGGGATGTGCAGGAAGGGTGTAGAGAAGGACCATAGCTGCCCATTTCTTCTACAGCAACAGCTATGCATATACACTGAATTTGGAGGTAGATTTGGACACTCAGACTCTTGGGAGGGAGTGAGGACAACAATAATGCATTGTGATGCCAATTAGACTAGGTTACATGTGTCCAGTGGACATGTGTGTTAAATGGACAGCTATGAATGGGGCAAGATTTTTTTGTGGGAACAGATTGCCCTTTTTTTCAAGTGAGAGTGGGATGTTGGGGAGGGGTAGTAGGTATATTTGGGGAGGTAGGTGTGGTAGGTTAACAGGCAAGACAAACAAGATGCATACAGGGGCAGTATATGACACATGTGGGGGTAAACACCTTGACTGGGAGGGGTGTTGGGAAATTGGAAGCCCACAAGCCACCTAGTGGTAACAGTGGGACTGAGGTCCCCACCGATGGGCAGTCACCACTGCACCTTCACAGCCCTGAAGGTGGCTGTGCTGGGGGCTGAGTTGCACAGCCAGGCTGACTCTCTAATTGCAGCATGTGGCCCTCAAGCTGGCATAGGAGATCACCAAACTTCTGGTTGATCTCTCTACGCACCATGACCACGACCTGGCGACGGGTGACAGGTGCCTGTCCACGCCCACTCCTGGGGGGGTGAGCCCCATCCCCTGAGGCAGTTTCACCTGAAGGTGGTGCAGGACCAATGGAAAGGGAGGTCCCAGGTTGGGCCCCAGACATGCTAGTGCCCGGTGCCACTGCCAGCTGAGGTGGGACAGGTGGGTCCACTGGGACCGGCCTTTCCAAGCATGCTATAGTGTTTAGATTTAATCATATGTGGGTTAGTCATAGTCAACACATTCTAGAGTTAGGTATAACAGCATGCATAGATATTCCCATTAACCCAGACACCAGATACGGAACAGTTGCATAGCAAACAAAACACATGCATATATGGGACCACAGTGGTAATAAGAACAGCATGCAGGCACATTGATGGTACCATGCCACCAATGTTGGAATAATTCAATATAGCACATGCATGGGAACCATTACAATATTTATCGAACAACTGGACATTATCAGAACATAGGTGTCATTACATACCAGTTGGGGTGGGTATGTTAATTATTGTTGGAGATATGGTGGGGGGGTGAAGATGTCAATTAACAACTAGTATATTCCTGTAGTCGCATTACTTTCCTAGCCAGTGCTGTTATCTGTACCTTACAAGTCTTACTACACTGCCCTATAGCCTTAGTTTGGACAGTGATATTGCTGTCATCATCATTATGCATAAACCAGTTTTACCTGCAGTATACACCTCTTACCTGGTGTACCTGTAGTGGGAATGTTTGTTAACACTAACTGTTTCTACACATACTTCCACATTCCTGGTTGATGTTGTACACATAGCTATTCAACTCTTTCTGCACAGACTCTGGCCATGTGTTGACCACATGCTGGTGTGCCGGGACATATCTAGAATATTGTCCTCTTCCACCTTTTGTGACCTGACACATACATATACATGCTTTCCTACACAGTTATACTATGTAGCACAGTGTGGGTGACACTGACCAGTGATACTTTATTATTCAGAGGAACTGCAAAACTCACAATTCCCTACAATAACAGAGTGAACAGTACCAGTACAGGTTATAATGGTCTGTATTTCTCAGCACAGTGTTCGTATCCGACGTACCTGTGGGAGCAATGTTTGTTAGCACTACCTGACTGCTGCCACACAATGATCCGGATTACACATTCGTATTATGCACATATATCTCACTCTGCTACTGTTCACACTCTGGTCATAGCTTGACAACATGGAAGTGTAGATAGGACATACTTGACATATTACTCTCCTAACAGTTTCGGGGAGAGCTACAGTGACAGGTGTGTTCTCATAGATGTTTGACAATCACTTGTATTCCCTGTTTGCTGGCTAAACATCTGGGATCATCCCACAGACTTACCAGGGGGACAGGGGGATAGGCAGCAGGTATGGCCACATATATTGGACATTCTGGCCTCATCTGTACAGTTGTGGGGTATGATTCTCTATGCAGCTTAATTCTACTCCCAGGATTCAGACCATGGCTGTGTCTGCTACAACTTAAACACTGTCCATCACAGTTGAGTCTGCTATATAGATATTGCTGTATATCTCCTATCTGCTTTCTGTCTTATTAATCCCCTGTGCTTTTGCATTCTGACCTTGTATTGCAACACTCTTATACAGATTTCATAGACAGTTATATGTTGTAGGACAGTGTGGGTGACAGTGATGTGTAATACCTCATTTTTCAGACCAACTACATCAGTCACAATGCCATACAATACCACAGTGAACAGTACCAGTACTGGGTATCATTCTTGTATTTCTGGGCACAGTGTTGGTATATGACAGAACTGTGGGAGGAATGTTTATTAGCACTTCCTGAATGTTCCCACACACAGTACCAGATTCCACATTACTATTATGCATATACATCTCACTCTGTTACTGTACACACTCTGACCACAGCTTGACTAGTTGGGGTGAAAATGAGACATATGTGGCTTCTTAGTCACATAAGGTATTGGGGAGTTGCTAGTGTGCCAACTTTGCACTCATAGATGTGTGTCAATCAGTTATATTTCTTGTTTGCTGCCTATATGTCTGGGATCATCCCACTGATTTCCCAGGGGGACAGGTCGATAGGCAACAGATATGGGCCACTTTAATAGACATTCTGGACATATCTGTACAGTTGCAGAGTGTGATTCTGTATGCAGACTACTACCACTGGCAGGATTCAAACCGTGGCTGTGTGTGCTAAAAAAACAACAGTTCACATCTCAGTTGCATGTGCTATTTGGTTTTTGTGATCTGCATTTTTCCTTTTTACTGTCTATGTGTCTCTCAGTTGTACTAAATGGCCTCTGGGGATTACACCTGTCATATACAGCCATTCCTACACATTCGATTTATGGTGCATGGTTTGGGTAACAGTGCTTAATACAACAGTACTATTACATGATTGCAAATCTACATTACCATAAGATACCAGAATATACACATGCAGTCCAGCAGTTAGACCTGTTTTTTCAGGCTATTACAATTTTATTGACATACAAACAATATTAGACTGTTCTTGCCATATTCTCTAGTGTATGCAGTACTTGCCTTGAACAATACAGGTTTTATACCGGCAATTAATTCACTACTACTTTTAGTTTTATTTCCTATGACAATAAATGCATGAGTATTACTGACCTGCCTCGCATTGCAACCTCGCCAGGTGACTGATGTTGGCCTCCTGGTTCGCAGCCTGCTCCATTGCAGCTGTGGGGGACATAAGAGGAATATTTAGCCATACCTATCCATGATATACCTGAGCTGGCAATTATTACACACATACTGGGGTGATACACATGACTGGAACATCCCCTGCCGCTCTAGCGTCTTGGAGCCACTCCTCCAAGAAGTCCCCCTTATGCTGCTTCAAGTTGGCATAGTGGTGCCTGACCTGCTCACTGGTTCAGGGTAGCCAGTGGCACTGGTGAGGTCATGAGTGAGATGGTCTCAGGCCTCTGCCTTATATTGGGAGCCCTGGTACTGGCCCTGCAGCAGTCTCTGATCATGGTCTTTGACAAGGAGTTCTGCCATGACCTTGGACTCCTGGATGCACAAGTGCCGCACCCGAAAGTGAACACCTTCTCCCCTTATTGCAATAGTGCCTGCAAGGGGAAGCTACAACCAGTTATGAGATGTATTCCTGCTTCTTGGGTTTAAGTAGGGCTGATTTCCTGCACTTTTCCATGATTGGCCGGTTTTGAAAAGGCTAAGCTATGGGTAAACCTGCTTACCTAAGGTTGGCTTTGTTTAAAGGGGTATACCACTAGGCACAATGAGTTAGCTGGTGCACACATTGCTCACACCTTTTATGCTGGCCTGTGCAATGCTTAGCATTGCTTACATTACACTTTGCATCATATTTCCTTTTTGGCATTGATTTCTTATTCATTACATCTTATATATCTGCCTGGTATCCATGATTAATGTATACGTACACTCTATGGGGTCTTTGTGTTTTATTGGGGACTTCAACACTCTTTTACAATTACACCTCACTTCTGGGCTTACTGCTGTACTCCATTTCACATATTTATGTTATGTAGTGGGTTATGGAACATATGACTGCAAACTGATTTCACAGGTTTAGTTTGGTTTTACTATGGTGAAGACTTGTTTGCTGATGCCTCATTCTTCTGTACATCTGTGATGGCTTGGTTGTTAACTATTGTATTATGGCGTATAGATTCCTGGTACTGAGACCTGCATGGCTGTTTTGTTGATGGGAAGAACAAGGACTGTTGGATATAGAGTGATTAAGGCACTTTTGACCATTTGTAAGCAGGTTTGCTTGATGGTAAGCAATGCTAACCTGCCATTACATCTGCTTACAGAGATTTAGCTTTAGAACTGCTTATCCAGTGTAGGCATTGCTTACTGCCATGCAAACGGGCTTAAGCCCACTTACTAGTGCTTAAATATGCTTACTACTGCTTATTTATGCTTAAACCTGCTTACTGGTGCCTTATTCATTATGACACTGACACCTTACATGTGCATTTACTGCAGTACTCCAGTTTATAAAAATATGTTATTTAGTGGGTTATGCAATATAAATATTACTCATAACATGCTTTCCCATGGAAAACAGAGTTTGCTGCAGTGGGACTTGAACCGGTAATGCCTGCTCATAAGACACATGCTCTGCCCACTACACTATTGCTATGCTGCTCCAGTTGCATATATCTTCCTTGTTATCCTCTTCAGCCATTTAAGCTGCATTAACCATAGCTAAGCGATGGGCACACTCATGCACCTACAGTTAGCTTTCATGGGATTTAAGAAAAAATAAAGGGTTTGTTAATTTTATTTATGTATACTGTTGCTATTGTACACAAGGGGGGCTGTTGGTGGGGTTATGCAGACACCTATGAGCAGTCTCGCTAATTTCTTACCCCCTTTCTGCTGTTCTTCATTGCAAGGGCATGTATATTCTGAGAGCTCTGCTCTCAGACACACCCCCTGCACTCTTACATGCTCCGTGTAAGCCTAGGAGCTCAGGCAGCGCGCCTCATTATTATGCATGGCGCACTGCTGTCCTGTTCCTAGATGGCTGCCTCTGTGCAGGACTAAGCTAGTCCTGCACAGAAGAATAGTAAATCCGGGGGAATATCTTTATCACTAAAAGGAAGCAGATACAAGCTACAACTTAATTGTGTTTGCTATGCTCACACATTACCTGGTGCTTGTACCAATGCATTGTACAGCGATCAACTAATTTATTCAAACGGTATGTAGATTCAGTTGTATGTTATAGAACAGCCTGATGTAGGTATTAAAAGAAGCCCTAGAACTTTATTGTCAGAGGGTTCACAGGCCAACATCTTTGGATGATCAAACGTTCTTCTGCTGAGAGCACTAAAACAAATTAAGTCATACCAATGTGCAGTTTTCTTTTACCACATTATCTAATAGTTTTGCATTTATTAAACGTTTGTTCATGTTTTATGTTGTACTTATTCAGCATCACTGATTTTTTATACCAAATTATTAAAAAAAATGATGAATTAGAGCATTTAAATGTCTCAATTAGGCCAAGTACTTTTAATTCTGAAGAAGTCTGTTATGAATCAATAGGAAAGATCTAAGTATATTAGAGAACCTGTTTTTCTGCATAACCTGACTAAATGCCTTCACCACATTTGCCCCCTGCTATTATAGTTTAAACAATCATAAAAATAGGCATTTGCGACACAGCACTAAGAACTGCTGTACTTTCTGAGCAGAGATGCAACCTGTTCCTTGCATATAAATATTATGTTTGTCTGTCAGGTGCCGCCCTCATCCTACCATTCCAAAGCCTTTCTCTCCTTGGTTTTCTACAATAGTTTGGCATCCTATTTTGCAATCTTTTCTTCTCTTTGAGTACTGGCTATTAGTATACATAACACTTCTGAAAAAGCTATCTCCAATCACTTGTCCAAGCATCTCTGTCAGCCATCACTCTGTTCCAAATTGGTGTCACAGCATGTATCTCCACTGAGAGATCCTTCTTGCCCACATGAACCAAAATGTGCATCTACCACTCCTTCTTGATAGTCACTTTTCTATACCCTGGAATAGGTTTAGGTGAAATTTTGCATCTCGTAGATGTGAAAATCTGGCAAACAGTGCACAACTCTAACAACAGTATGGCGATTCATTCTTTTTGTAATAAAAAAAAAAACTCAGTCATATTTGTTTTATGGCTTGCTGGAGAAAGGAAAGATTACCACATATTTTATGTTAAAACAGTCACTCCTACTTTTATGAAAAAAGAAGCTCTCTTCCTCCTCTCAAAAGTAAAGTAAAAACATTGAATCTATCTTTTAGTGATGTACATTATTTCCCCAAAATCAAATAGAGCTTTATTTTAATTCCCAAGCATACCACTGAAGGCTTAATAGTATAACTGAAATTGGCACTTTATTAGTCTTTATGCCATTGTTATTATAATCAAGAGAAAAGCTATGGTAAGTTGCTTTGCAGTCAGTCTCACAGAAATCAGATGTTACAGTAGCAACAAAAATGCTGTCAATAAAGCATCTCTTACCATTTGACAATGATGACAGCATATTCCTATCATCTAATGTAGCTTCTGTTTCATACTGCCACAATTGCTGACCTAGTTTGCTCTATATTTCTTCTTTCACTTCCTCTTCTTCTTCTTCTGCTGTTATTAGTCTGGCCTAGTGTGCAGTCTCTATGGCATCCCAACATTACATACTTACCAATTGTCTATCTATCATATTGTCATCCTTACCTTGCTGACCTAAATATTATACCTGCCTTCTCCTTTTCTTTCCATTTGTAATGAGCTTCTCTACGTTTCCTCTTCATTTGCTCATCCAATTTGAAGAGTCATGGGCATCTTTATTGACATCTGATCTATTCTGCATCTTTATTTTACACTTTTTCTTGATCTGGCATTTTATTTGGAATAAATCCTGTCTACTGTCTTTCTCCTCCAATTTCTTTGAATTAGTAACTCATTTCCTTTGTCTAAATATATGTCCATTTCCCCTTATCTATCCCCTTGATTAATTTTGTATTGGTTAGTTAGCAACAGTTCGGGGATGAGATTTTTGCTTCATCAACACAACATTTTAATGTGATAATAACATATAATTCTGGAATTTTCTGCACAAGGACACCCTAAAGAATGAATTACATAAAGCAAGAGCCAAAGAGCTTCCATAACTTGAAGCTAAGTCTACTATGATGATACAAAGTAGATTTTCTTTGATTCCCTGCTGTGTTATTCCATGACTTTTTTCATAATTACATGTTGCACCTTATTTTTTCAGAAATAGTTATTTATTTATTTATTTTCAGTTTGTTTTCCTGGATAGTCCATTGGGCTAAAAGGAGCCCATTTTCAATGGAGTCCTGGGGAGAAAAAGTCCAGAGAAATACAAATACATAGTACAGAAAGAGCTCAAATCCATAATATACATTTCAGTTAAATGTTAAATACATATTTTGTATAGTACAAACCCATATTGCACAATTCAAATAGATGTTACATAATACAGAAATAAAAGATTTTCATTAGGAAAATTACATCAGGTTACATTTTTTTTAGGGAATTACAATGAGGTAAGGATGTAGAACTGTAGGAGGTAGTGACAGGCAACAAAGTTTGGAAAGTTAGGAAGAAAGTGTGGTAGTATTAGGTTGGATGAGAGCAAGAGCATTTCCATTGTGAAGTAAGGTTCAAGTGCAGTGAGGTTTTAAACAAGGAGAGACTGCTGGTGGTGCGGATGGGAGAAGGGAGAGAGTTCCAGAGGGATGCAGGAGAGAAGGACATCAATTGATTCCCAGCAGGATGTGTTGGTTTATGCAATTTAATTAGGTTTTGGGAATTGGATCTTAGGAGTCTGTCTGGTTTATGCATTTCAAAGATATTTGCTAGGGAGGGCCAGAGAGACGGGTTATGAATGAGTTTGTGTGCTTGGATGAGCTGGGTATATGTGAGAAAGTTTGGTAATTCTAGCCAAGTTAGTTGGTGAAGGGAATTACAGTGGTGAGAAGAGGCTCTATGACCAGCCACAAATTTGGATAGTTTGTTATAACAAGATGAGAGTTTTGTTTTGAGGGAAGATTGTAGGCTGGTTAGGATAGATGCACCATATAAAAGGGATGGGATGAGTTATGTATTAGCTAATGTAATCCTGGTGGTGGGAGAGATAAAGTAACTGTGGCAGTAAAGCATACCTAATTTTTTATGTTTTTTTTTATATTTGTAGTTAGAACTGTTTAAAATCCATGCGTAACCGGAGCGGAATGCTGCCTTCATTCTTCCTTGATGTAAACATTTTGCATTAGGCATTTTAGCTCAGATTATTTTAATTTGTTAGATGTGTTATTCTTCTAATTTCATTTAATATGTGCATCTGTTTAATTTTGCTATTTGGATCTTGGTAGTAATTCCACATTATTGAAGGTATGCATTTTTGTTCCTGTGCTTATGAAATGAGATAACACAACTTCTCAAAAATATGTTTTTATATTAATTAAAAGTCATGGTATGCAAACAGAATGTATGTATAGTCTGCTCTTTTTAATAATAATATCTCTGAGGCAGCATGTTGTGGTTAATAAAACAGCATTTAATATCGCCTTACAAGCACAAAATTCTTAAGGGCTGAAAGAAAGTGTTTTGCTTTGGAAGCACTGCCCTTTCAGTTTTATTTTCATCTTATTAGTCACAGGATATGAGCTGATTAAACAATGCAGTTAATAGTCAGCTTTTCAGAACAGTGGGATATAATGAAGTATTTTAGGAAACAATGCATTTTTACTAGCAAAAGAGCTTGCAGAAGATTAATTGAGCATATGAACTACACTGCGTTAATATAATACAGTAAGCGCTTATATGCATTTTCTTAAGATGTGATTGTGCTTTGTGTTAGTTTTATTTATTTTACTCATTGGTTATTTATACTTTGATTATTGGGGTGCCTAACTGAGATGAGATACAATTTTAGTGGAGGTCAGGGAGAAAACCTTCCCAATAACATTGAAACATCACATAGAATAAAGCAGAAATGTATGATAGCATATTTTATTTTTTTTTACACCCAGACAACAATATAGATATTTGCAAAAATTATGTTCCAGGTAGCAAGGAGAAGTAATTTATGAGATTCTAGCTTATATGGACAGATTATCATCAGTTATAAACAACCATATAAGCAAACAATTAGGTTTTCTGAAAATGGAGAATATTTCATCAAAAGTAAAGAAATTCTGAACAATTAAAAAAAAATCACTTCAATAATGTAAGGTTGTAGCAGAATAATCTGAACACGGTAAGCTTGATAGTGGGAGGCTAAGTTGTGGGCTAGGAACAGGACTCCAATGAGAAATAAAATATTTATTTGTAGGTTCATGGGTTCATAGGAGATTGCTAGGCTAATGGCTTACAAGACTAGCCAATATAATCCAATTTTACCCAATATATGGCCCCAGGGCAATAAGATGATATGAATTTTTGCATATGTCTTGAGTATTTTACAGACTGCCCCTGTCCATAAGGGAAATAGGCACTAACTCAGGTGTGAATTTGTGATTCCCAATCCATTGATCCAAACTACATTTGATGAGGAACAGGAAAAGGCTCTACTTAATGTGAATAGAAAGCCTGTTCCAAAGAAAGGACAATCTGTAAGTCACATATCTGTCTCTCCAGCATGTTTTGTTTGAGTCGCTGATTAAGTTTAGATCCCTAGACTAAGTGACCCTCATGCTGCTTGACTTGTGGATGGGTAGCAGCTCCATCAGGACTGGATTTTTGTGTGCCTTATAGGTCAGCAGGTCACCACTTAATAGTCAGTAGGGGATGGTAAAGGGCTAGGGCTTTTAGTCTATCTGCTAAGGACGTGTTGTTTACGCCCTGTATTTTCTTTGTGAGGAACTTCTGAGGTCACTCAAGCTGCTGTATGTGTATAGTCAAGTACATGGCAAAGGCGCACTGTACTTGATTATTAGTCTAATGAGGGCTGAGTACAGCAGGACTATAAATTCTTGGATATGGATGCCATACTTTTACTTATAAGTTGTGCCACATAGAAGGGCTTCCTCACCACTGTGGACTTATGGCAGTCGTTCAGGCTACTATCTATCTGTGTACCTAGATCTGTAACCACTGAGTCTACTCTTAGCGGGTGTGTCATTGATGTTGTAATTTGCAGGGGCATTTGACTTCCCAAAGGGTATGATAATGAATTTTTTTCACACTTAGTTTTTGGCCATGATTCTAACGCCAATCATTTGTTTGATCTAGACCCTCCTGAAGGATATCTCCATCCTTGGGGGATTCATTGATTGCCAACAGCTTGCAGTCTTTGTCAAACATTGTCATCCAGAGGCCTTCCACATTAGCCCTGACTTCAGAGATGCATTTTCTGAACAGGAGTGGTCTCAGCACTGAGCCCTGTGGCACACCACTAATAAATATCCTCTTGCTGGATCCGGATTTATACACTTTAACCATGTGGATACTGCCCATGAGCCAGTTTGCTGTCCATCTGTTGATATAGGGATTTATGCCTGGTTTTGTGAGCTTATTTATAATACCTGAGTGGGGAATTGTGTCAAATGCCTTGGACAGGTTGAAGCAGGCAATATGTAGTGTTTTACTCTCATCCATGGCCTTAGTGACTTTCTCAAAAAAATCCACCAGATTTGATAGGCATGACCTGCCCTTAATAAAGCTGAATTGGGTCTGGTACACTGTTTGGAAGTATTCTTTACATGGCCTTACATATAAGACTACTCAAACATATGGGTCTGTAATTTCCTGGGTCAGTAGATGGTCCCCCTTTATGCAGAGGGATGGCTGTTGCTGTGTTGCACTCTATCGGGAAAAAGCCAGTCCAGAGGCTTTGGTTAAACAGAGGTCATAATGGGCCTGATAAGCCACTTGCTATATCATCAGTCATATATTTAGCTTTAGACAGCACAGTGTGACCTCTTCTTTGATAATAATTGACGATGCAGTGTTGGAGGGTATTTCTTGGGGAAGAACTTGTGGTGATGGGGAGGTTAAATTTGACCTGAATTTGTCAGCCAGCAGATTCGTTATTTCTTCCATCTCGGTATAAGTAATGCTATCTACCATTAATTCTGCACATTGTTATGTGTTGCCCTTAAGACTGTGGTCATAAGTGAAAGTGCCTTGCGGTTATCCTCAGATTTGGAGGCTATTTTTACCTCTAAGTCAGCTTTCAGATACTTGACTAGTTCTCTGATTCACTTGTTTAGACTAATGAGGAACTGTTTGTTCTGTTGTGCACATTCCCTCTTAATCTTAACAGGATTTTCTTTCTTTTGTTGCGCAACCTATTAATACTAGGGGTCAACCAGGGTGGCTTGTTTTTGTGGTTTGACCTGGGTTTATATCATTCTGGTGCTGCCATTTCTATGGGAGCTGTTTATATGATCATACAGGGCTTTTATGTAAACAGGCACATAGGTTTATGTGTTTTCTAGATTTAGGATAGCTTGGAAACTAGCCATGCCACCCCTTAGTACGTGTTAATTTACCTTAGAGAAGTTCTTTACCTTTCTGGGGTTAGTTGTGGGGGGGGGACTACTTTTACCTTTATTTCAGGGGAGAACGCTTTGTGATATGATCTTACCAGTGAGGACATTATACTAGGGGGGATGCAGCACCCTCCCATATTTGTGAGTACTAGAGCTAGGATATCTGTTTCCCTAGTGGGAGAGCAGACTAGCTGCTCCAGGAATTTGAATATGCAAAGTCAAGAAATCTTTGGGGCTTAATTAACAAAACGTATGCATAATATATAAATAGATGATATTTATGGTGGCTGTAATGAAAAATAGAATAAAATGGGCTGAGGACAGTGTGAACATGAGCAGCATGTATCCATGTATCATTATTGTTTTGCTCTGCTCTGGGTCAGCCTTTATGTGCTCCTAATTGTTGGAATTATTTAGCTGAAAGAAAGATCATGGTATGTACAAGTATATAAAGAGTATATATTTCTTTCCTATGACTTTGTTTTCTGTTTTTTTATATACTGCATGGAAAATTTGGTAAAATATTAGCCAGACTGGAAATTTTCACTGACCTCATACTGGTCATGTGGCTACAGGTGCAGCAGGTATAGATATATTTGGAGAAATTAAAACAATGACAGCACACATGGATACATATAGCAAGGATATTGAAAGGCAGTTAATCTGCCAAAAATGGGGTATTTCTATATTATAAAAAAAAGTATTGATTTTGACAGAAAAGCTAGATGATTTGAAATTGATGCAGTGTCAAACATTTTTCCTGTGAGGGTACTTGTATGAACAGAGGGTGCTGCTACAGAGCTGTTCACAGAAAAATTATTTTTTCACTTAAAGATTTTGATCTTTGCCCTCATTTAGATTGTCACATCATGTTGAAAAGAGTCTACCTGTTATTACTGAAAATCCACTTCACCGAACTTCTAAAAACCAGGACAACTTCATTGAACACTTACTTGCACAAACTCTCTGATCACCAGAATTTTAGTCTGGGAAAGTAACCACTTGGCCATCATGGTGAACTTTGCCTTTTCCTCACTGTAGTGCAATTTCAGACTTGGTATATTTAGTTAGGGGGGTGTGGAGGCAACCCCCCACCCACTTGGGTGGATTTGATTTGCTTTGGTTTGGTTATTTAGTCATGGTGGCCAAGTGCTTACTTTCCTAGAGTAAAACTCCAGTGATCTGAGAGTTCATGCAAGTAAGTGTTTGTTGAAGTTCTCCCGGTGTTTAAAAATTCGATGAAGTGGATTTTCGATAATAACAGGTAGAACCATTGAAAGGCCCAGTAAATATAGTAGGACTCCACACCATTTTATCATAAAAAGTTACTTTTACAGAGGACTAAGGCTCTTTCCATGATCATCTATGTTTTTGTTTTATTTTTGAAGATTGTAAAATTATTCTTCTTAAATGTTTTGTAATAATTTGGAGCTTTTCTTCCCAAGCCTCTACTGAAAATGGGCTTCTACCCAGTCAGACTTTCCCAGTAATCAAATCTCAATCAATAACTAACTAAATAAATAAATAAATAAATAAATCTATGATGTGAGCTGTGGAGTACTAGAATGGCATGTAAAGCTAGAGGACGGCAATCCCAGGTTATAACAGCTACTCAGGTAAGAATCTGAGGATTGAGAATGCATCACATGCATAGTGGGATGAAAGCAGCTATGCCTGGTAGTTGAAGAAAAGGGTTAAAGCGGAGGCAGCTATCTTCTGTGGAGTGTAAAGGGTGTTTTCTGCAAGGGATGACTCATCTTTGAACTTATATGAAGCAATGCCTTATGGTGGTGTGGTGTTGGAAAGTTACATAAGCTGCTCCACATCTGTGTGCAGTTTTCATAATATATGTTTTTTTCTCGTGTTAATCATGCTTCATTGTATGCAAATAGCTTGCAGTGCTAATACTACCATTACTCTGAGAGCATTTTGTCTTCTATAAGGGATGAGAAAATGTGGTAAGTACAGAATTAATATGTACATTGAAACATTTTGCTATAACTATATGAAATTAATGTTTGCTTTACTTTTTGAGTTATTTGTTAGATGTTGCTGACACATATTTGAGATGGAATGGTATGATGCTCAGTATACATAACATGCAATGTATTTATTTGTTTGTTTATTTATTTATCTGTTTATTTATTTGCACTTATTTACAGGAGTAGAGCACTGATAACAGAATGAACATTATGTTACCCTCTAGCTGATATGCGTTTAAGGGTGTAAGCTAGAAGGGACTGGAAGGGAGTTACTGATGCTCATTATGGTCTCTGGGGACTATATGGATTTCCATAAATTTAACATGATTTCCATTAATAACTGGAGTTGCAGTGAATTTTTTACTCATTTGAGAAGATCATACTTGGGAAGGATCCTAATAATTATACACATAGGTTGCAGACAAATTTGTAAGCAGAATCTGCTGTTTGTGATTCCACTAAGGTTGGATGAAGGACTAAATATTCTCCTAGCAAGTGATTCCCTAGGGATAAGGTGCTATTTGTGAACTTTCTACATATCTGGGAAGGGTTTTTGCTCTTTTATGAGGTTGCCTTAGTAGCAGATATATTTGAGTAGGGGCTGATATGAGACTTTTTGTGCAGGTCAGCTTTGAATTGTAGCAATGGCTGTCTGTAAGGTTTCTGTATGCTTGGCAGACTTAACAGGGAAGAGGAAACTGGCTGTGGCATACAGGATAGAACATGCTCTGTAGAGAAAAAAGGAATCAGGTGCTGGTATTGGGAAGCTAAGTTTCTGAGTAAGAGAATGAGTTCAGTAAGCCAGAATGAACAGGAGAACAGTATATTTGGGAGGGTCTTGTTTGCAAAGGTAGCCGGGGGGAGTTTGCTTTGTTTTTCACATCTAAAAATTTTACCACTAGAGCCTTGTAGTCCCTTATGATGGGAGAAATCAGAGATGGGCCTGTCAGTTGCACCAACACATTGATATGGTTCAACTTCAGAGGCCTGAAGTGAAGAAGTGGGTTAGAGCTGAAAGGGTGTCTTATAATAGCATTTAGGAGGATACATTTGGAAATATAGCAGGAGAAGATACTAGCAAAACTGAGAAGAGAAAATCTAAATTTGCAGCAAGATTCAATAAACTCCATGTAGGCTTCATGCAATACCTACAGAGAGCTTACATGTTTGCACAGTGAGCAGCAGTGCTAATTGCACATTCATGCCACAAACCACATTTACACATAAACACAGTTTTGGGGTTGGCAGCAGTGTTGCTAGCCAGGAAACTGTGTAAAGCAACACAGATAGCAGACCTGTTTACCTATGAATAAACTAGTTTAGTGGGATTGTGCATAATGTCACAATGATTACCAGGGTTTTCCAAACACATTACAGGACAGTGCATACAGTGCAGAGTATTGTGGAATCCCTTTCCAGACATTCTGTACAAAAGTTGTGTAAATAATCTGTTACAATACATGGACTGTCATTTAAAATAAATAGTTAGGGGTAGTGTGCTTAATGAATAGAGACACACAGATGAATTGTAGAAATGAAGACAGGGAAAGAGGACAGGTGAAACATCGTAATGTACAGCAGATGAGGGCATGTAAATGGAAGATAGTTGTAGCAAGAGCACTAATCTTGTATCAGTATGGTACAGTATGGACTGCACAGTGACAATGTATAGTATGTGCCTGTCAGACAAGGTGGCATAACGATGGAAAGATGTCTTTGTGATATAAGCACCCTGACATGAACAATGGAGATGACATCTATTAGGCTTTTATATACAATTGGGTTGGGTGCATATTGTGAAGCTGTGTAAACTGATTTCCCTGAATATAACAGTAATACCAACAGACGTCTCCAACAAGTGGGACATATTTACAGGCTCATGGATGACTTTAAAGAGAACCATGCACAATCACGGACAATATCAGAATAATACCACCAGTAATCCCATGTCTCTGACATAACATATGTAACTCTGAGTGATCATAGATGAAGCTGCATGAACACACATGTCAGCAATCTATGAGGGTAATGAAGCATACTGTAACATCTGCTGGAGGTATTAAGAGGGACACTGCTATACCTGTATGTGACATTATGATCAATCCAGGCTAGTTGACTGGTGTGCATGGCGCACACACACACACACACACACACACACACACACACACACACACATATATGTGTGTGTGTATATATATATATATATATATATATATATATATATATATATATATATATATATATATAGATAGCACAATCCACACTGTCACAAATGTAACCCATACCATCAATGTTGTCAAACAGTTATGTATGTACTGTGTGCATCACTGGAACAGATATCACATATGCATCTGGTATAACATATTGATGGGGGTTCTGGACCATCAGGCAGTAATGTTTATGCAACAAAAAGAAAACCTAGGTATGGCCAATAAGATGTGTGGGAGCTCACTATGGTAAAGGTGGTACACTTCAGTTAAACTTCACTGGACGATGTGTAGTGAGGTACATGAAGGAGTGTGCATTGTACTCAGTTACTGGTGTGATGAAGGCTGTGAACAATGAAGTATTATGGCCTTTGATGTGGATGTCCTTCGCATACTCAGTAGTTGTGCTACATTCAAGGGAGTAGTCAACACTGTGGGCATTATGCTGGTGGATGTTTCAGATACCATGTACCCCAGGACACAGGTCATATAACACATGGTCTGCTTATAGGTTGTGATGCCTAAATTATGACTGGGCTTTGCATTTGTTTTCATAACATAACAAACCCCCATGTTTTTGTTTCATCTCATATGTTGTCGTGTCTGTGGCAACAATCTTTGGTGTGTGTTGATATGGTCTGTATTATGCTAATGTCACAGTTGGAGTCAATGATTGCCCACAATATGTAGTCCTCCAGACAGCTCTTTGGACACAGGATGTGCATGCCATTCTTGACATCTGTGACTTAATGGACAGGAAAGTACCTAGCAAATAGCCCTAATGTATGGACCTAAACACTGGACTCAAGATATAGGTCACTTTACACATTTCAACATATTTAAATGCCATGTATGTGATCCAGTGGTCTACCCACTTGGTTATATAGGTGTTTATGACCACATCTGATAGTGTTGTGTGAAGACATCTGTGTGGATTTGTGTCAAATGTCTTGGTTTGGTCAAATTCCACAAGATGATGGTGCTGTCATCCTACATGCTCTTGACAACATCTATGAGGGCATCTAACAGATGTAACAGACATGGATATAGCATTAACAACTCACATATGTCTGCTGCACACTACCAGGATATTATTAGTGTCCATTTAGAAAAGACCCATCATTACACATTGGTCTACCTCACAGATGAGGAGAATCAGGATGTGTCTATGCATGCATGTATCAAGGACGGGTCTACTTTATTCCTCCGAAAGCCGAATCAGTCGAATACAATCTGCACAAACCATAACAAGCAAAACGCGAATACGTCAAACGCACTAAACCGTGAAATTCGAAATCTTAATCTCTCATAGTTGGCCAACCCCACCACCTGCAACATGCTACCTACTGAAACACAGTAAAAAACAACACATACACACACTAACCAAAACCCTACTTCTAACCTTGAAGTAAAGCACCAAAACCCTACTTCTAACCCTACACTAAACCTTACATACACAACTATCTATCCACTATCTTTAACCCCTCCCTAACCCTATAGTCTGTAACTACCGCACACTTATCCTACTGAGCTATACCCAAACAAACTAAATATTCCACACACATACACTTAACAAAACCTTACACTAAACCTTACATACATTACCTATCTATGCACTTACCTTTACCTGCATCCTAACCCTAAGGTACATAACTATCGCTCACTTACCTTATGGCGCTATTCCGCAGACAGGCCAACTATGCAAATTCGATATTTCCACTTTCGCAGTTTAGTGAATTTGACGTACTCAAGTTTCGCTCGTTATGTGTTGCGCGAATTGTATTCAACCAATTTGGCTTTCGCGGGAATAAAGTAGACCCTGAATACTGCCCCCCCACTCAGATGGATGATTGATAATGTACACCCTTTTATAGGAACATATTCCATCTGGAGGGTGTATTGACGTACTGTATGTATCCAACCGTGTCAGGTAGGTGGATGTTCTGAGTCACTCTATAGGCAATCTGTAATGTCGTCACAGCTCGTGGATTCTGTGTGATAGGCCTGAATGAAGGTTAGACAGTGCAAACTGCCTATCTTGATCTGGCCTAGGGTTTGAACACAATTCCCTACTGAGGTATCATTGTGATACTCTCCCAGCTGATGATTAACCCTTATGTCATTAAATGTTTAACCAATTGGCTCACCGACAGAACGCATACTGTGAAAGTGGTGAATCAGCCTCCATCAGTAGAGCTTTCACCATTAGCATATCCCAAGGATCTGTGCTGGGCTTTTTAGTGTTTGGAATCTATTTCTTGACAGTCCAGGCAAAAGTATATGACCTTTGGCTTATGAAGTTTGATCATTATTGCATATGGGTGCAATTACTAAGTATACCAATAATGTTAACATATTACAGGAGGGGCTACACAGACACATGATTGGTGCCAAAGCCACACAGTCTACAAATAAATGGAAAGATGAGATGTGTCATTATTTGTGCCTTCTGCATAGTGGAATTCACCACTAATTACAGTTCTGATAGCATTCACCCTGTTCTCAAACTCAGTGGTGCAAGACCTAGGAACACAGGCAGGTAACATTCTGAACTTCGACCACCGATTTCCTACAATGGCATGGAAAAGCTACATCATGCACCTCAAAAGTCAGGCTATTATATCCAGATCTGAGGATGTTAAAAAACAGCACTGTTCTCAATCCTCAACACTAATAGAGTATAATGCTCCCTTTTGCATGTATGTCACCAGATACCTGCAGCAGCTGGACAGACGACAAGGGTTTTTCACCAAGAAAATAAAGGGCCTACAAACCATGCAAAGACATGACATATGTGGATAGACTGAAAGCCCTGTCACAGTAACCTGTAATGTTTAAGATGAGGTGACTTGTGCCTGGCATACAGGCCAGCCTCTGACCCTGCTCTGATGTAAATACTGCACATCCACAAATTAGCTATAGCTGATGATATCAGCAGGGTCTGGCAAGAGGAGGATGGTAATAGCAGTGTCCCACATGCTGGTGAGAAATACTGTCTCTAATGTCAAGCAAGTGCATACACACACACACACACACACACACACACACACACACACACACACACACACACACACACATACACACACCCACCAACTGACTGCAGTGAAATATAACCCCCCTACCTAATTACACTGACTAGAGACTCTGTATTTAATGCAAGCACCACAGCACAAGTCTAACTTGGAGAGTGCTAGACAACACATTATAGGTGATTACATTAGTAGTGTCTGGTGAGAAGTGTCTCACATGCAAAATGCTCTCTCTAATGTCAAGAATCTAGTGAGGAGAATCCCACATGTTGGTGCAAATTGCTGTCTTTAATGTCAAGCAAGTACACACACACACACACACACACACACACACACACACACACACACACACACACACACACCAGTTGATTGCAGTGAGAGTATAACTCCACCTATTTAAGTACACATACACAAGTGCCATAACACAAGTCTGACTTTTACAAGGCTGCTGAGCAGCTTAGGGTGGATGGCATCAGCAGTGGATGTTGGAGTGAAGATGTTGAAAGGCCAGCATGAAATGGATAGTTAGTCATGTCCAACTGTCAAGATATTAAAGTTTGTCATGTTACTGATGTATAATTTTTGGTGGTTATGTTACCATTGTGCAGATATACTTTAAGAGACAGTTCTACAAACTAAATGCAAACAGTTGTACACATTACTACAAGTACTAGAAAATCTGAATGTGTATTGTCATTAAAAAGATGTGCATGGTATATAAAATACAACATTGTTTTTTTATGTATGCAATGTAGTTGATATATTTATGAACAAATACTGACAGACCAAGGTTGCAGTGCATGAAGGAGGTAACAGATCACTGCATTATAAATATGTCTCTTTTTCTTAGATAGTGACTTCATTTTGTTTGTGTTTCCACATATGGTTTCATGGCATAAATACTAAATGGACAGTAAACAATAATAATACACACTATTCTCCACATTGCATAGTGCACCTTTGAGCAGCTGGTTTCCGAAATGGTTGGAAAAGTGTTTGTGCATGTGAGATACACATTTCTACCGCTTTTCCTGTTTGCACATAGTTACGCAGTGTACAAAGGTGATCCTCACTGCTAAAATTCTGATAGTTCTCAGTGTTGAAGGTGTGAAACACACCTGCTGCTTAGATAACTCTGTGTCGGCAGGTGTGAATGTATTAACACATTTTATTTTGAGCCCAGATGATATACAGTTTGAATTCAAGTGTATGTAATACTTTTAAATAAGTAGTGATAACGGAATGAAATTATTCTTTATACTACATTCACCGTGTATTGCTGTGTGATGACATAGTACAGTGTGATTAAGTGACATTACACAGAGGTAACCACACCACAGAAGAGCCGATCACTGTCACTTGGCATTGATCCATGATGCCAAATTCCACTCAAACACATAGGCCAAAAAGTGAAGGGCTCTGTTTTTTTTTTTTTTTTTTTTTGTACTTATGTGTTTTGTGTCTGATTTTATTTTTTGATCAGATTATAGGAGTTAGAATAGGGCAGATAGAAAAGTGGTGAAATGGGGGGCAAGCAGGGTAAGAGCAAAGGGAAAGCAATATAGGAAGGAATGTGCAGGGTGGAGGTAGGAAAGAACCATAGCTATCTATTTCTTCAACAGTGAAAAATGAAATTATGTACAGAATATTAGCTGAATTTGGACTGTCACCTCCACAAAGAAGGTTGACAAGAACAAAATCATGTTGCATAGCCAATTGGACCAAATCAAGTGTGTGAAGAAAACACATGTCTGAAATGGGGAGCTATGTATGGGATGATATTTTTTGTGTAACAGCTGCCCTTTTTTTACATCAGTAAGAGTGGAATGCTGGGTAAGTGACACTGGCATTTTTGAGTCAGGTAAGTTGGGTACATGAGGAAACAAAAGCAAACAAACAGGGCAAACAAGGCAAGACACAGGGATGGTGAGAGGCACAAAGGTTTGGAGGACACCATGACTGGGGTGAGGAGTCGATACAACAGAATCCCATGCCCATCAAACATAGGGACAGTAAGAATCTAGTTCTTACCTGCAGGACTGTCATCACTGTCCTCTACTCTGCTGACTACTGGAGTGTTTGCCATCACCTCCTCCTACAGACCACGAGGGAGAGCAGTCTCTCCATCTGGTGTGGGATTACACCAATGGTGAGGTGCACAACTCTATGCACCAACCCTGTCATATCCTGGCAGGTGAAGAAATCCCTGCCTCTGCCAGTACTCCACAGCACCAACTGCTGGGGTAGAGCTACCTGAGGGTGCAGGTAGTGTAGCAGCAGTAGGGCAGTACTGCAAGTTTGGGTCCCAGATGTGCTGGAGCCAGTGGAGCAGGGGCACACTGAGCCACTGTGTTGGCCTACTTCCCCATGTTGTGAAGCATTTTGTGATAAGTTACAGATGGATGACATGGAAACATTTTGATAACATGCAATAGAAAATAAAAAAGAAGAGATAAGGGTCAGGGTGCGAGAAAACAAAGAGGCAAAATTAGTGTCACCATATGTGACATACAGTACATTTTTATGACAGTAATATAACTATCTGATCTAAAATTATATATGTAACTATACTTCCTAACAGCTACAAACTATAATTGCAGATTGCTCAAAACAATCCTTGCAATGTGAAGATATTGCACTTATGCTTGGTCCAATTATACAGATTAAAGTTAACAGCAATGTATTTGTCACTTAGGTAGAATTAAATTTCTGTGACATTATTAAAGAATTGCAGTATTTTATTCTTGCTACTCATGGTCTTTGAACCTACAACCTCTGACTACAGTCTTACACTTGACTCCTACAGTTGGTTTGTGCTACAGACTGATACATGCATACTTGCTTTTACTGTTAGATATGTATGGTTACTTTGCTACTACTGTGTAGAAAAAAATACCTTTAAATGTTAAAGCTACAATAGCACTTGTCTAGTGCTGCATACACACCACTTGCTTCCCTCAGTCTCTCTAGATGCTCAGCAAGGGCCTGCCTGTTCACATCTATTTCAGAATTAGCTGTGAAAAGAAAAGAAAGAAGATCATTATGTATACAAGTCTTGCCTATATTTAGCTTTATAGGTATTATAAATTCTCTTTATTAGCATACTTACACAACTGTGGGATGTTGCTAGTTCAGAACTCATCCAACCACTAGATGAGTGGATCCCTCTTGTGCCTTTTTTAAGTTGTTGAAGTAGTGTCTACACTGCTCTCCAGTGTGTAGGATGCCAGTTGCACTTAATACAGCCTTAGCCATACTATTTGAAGCCTCAGACTTGTACTGGGAGCCAGAATATTCCCCCCTGCAGAAGCATTTGGCTGTGGCACTTTACCAGTAGTCCAATAAATATTCTGGACTGCGGAACACCCCACTTCTGTGCCCTGAATTGGGCACCTTCGCCTCTAACATCAGACATGTCTAATCCCAAAACAGTGCAATAGCAAATAATGATTTCCTGCCAATTATTGCTATCATGTTTACTGGCAGTGTGCAAACCAGAGCAACAATGCGAACTGCTTTTGGGTGATGTTGAGCATAGAGCAACAGTGCTAAACAGAAAGAAAAGCAATTTTTGAAATTGGAAGGTTAATCTGACACTTGACATTAGTCTGAGGGGTGTCAGCTGCTGTAACTATTAGGTGATCATGTACTGGGGACATAAATTTAATGACCTGACACATGTTTATTTGGCTTTATGCATTGATAAAATTGACTTAAAGTGTGGAATTCAAACCTATGTTTAAGGGACAAACCATTTTCTTCCATGGCAGTGATTTCCCATCTTTACCACAGAAGAAGTGCTTCTCAGACATAGTCATGAATCATTTATAAATACAGATGCCAGATTGTGGTGTTAACCATGTATGTGTGTGATATGACAAGGTCCTTGTATATACTACATTCATTTGTGTATGTGTCTTATTTAAATGTGAATGCCACCCAAGTCCAGATAGCTGAATTATACTTATAGAAACATAGTAAACAGTATACCCTTAGTCGTACATCTGAACCTTCAAAACACAGTATAGGTGTTTTATCCAACATACATATAATTCATATCAGCTCCACTATTTATAATTATGTATAAACAGTTATAGATGATATTTAATATAATGTGAAATGTAATGAAAGTAAAAATGTTCGGAATTCCCTGTATTAGAACCCAGTACCATGTGTATGGCAGCCCTACACTTACAACTGTTGCCACAGAAACATTAATATAATACTTGATATTTTCCTCTTCATTATACACCCCTATCTGCACAGTAATTTGTGACACATCTTCCATAATTTTTAAACAAAAATTGATCTATAATGCTACTTTTGGAGATAAATTATATTTTCTCAATGATTCTCCAGAGAAAAAAATTATTACAAATCTATTGATTAAACATAAAAAATATAATCATGCTTTGTTAGCTATTGATTGGTATAGAAACTTTGTGCCAATATGTAAAACACTTCTGTATATCTTGAATTGCATCGATGTATATATGTCTGTTGTAAGATTTATGTATCTGTACAGTACTTCCTTGTTGTATATGTGGAGCTTTTCTTCCAGCGTCTCTGCTGAAAATGGACTTTTGTCCAGACTTTCTCAGTAAACAAATGTAAAATAAATACATAAAATTACTATAAACTGAACTGTTTGCACTTCTTCTATTAGAACCCAAGACCATCTGCATTACAGCTCTACACATACACCTGCTGCCAAAGAAATAGTTAAATAAGAGTTGGATATTTCCATATTCATTATTAATTTCTGTGTGTTTACCAGCATGCAATGCCGCTTAGCGGAGTTGTGTGGTAGAAAGCAAAACCTGCAACAATGTATCCTTTTTGATATTTACAATGTCTATGCCCTGTCTGCAGGTGTTCTGTCTGCTATCTGTGTGGGCCATTAGTCTAGGTTTGCACACTGCTAAGGGTTGCTCAAATGAGATAAGCAACCTGAAACATGACATTTATTGTATTTCTCCATTTCCCCCATTTGTGTTAAGCCACACACTATGCAAACATATGAGTATTGCTTGCATAAATGCAGCTCTGTCTTATCTCTCTGTCTTTCTTGCTCATTCTTGTCTTACCTCACCAGTAAACTGAGACATGCAATCTGGAAGGCATTCTGCATCATTGTTCTTAAAATGTGTAAGGATATTAAATGTCAATAACATACAGTTGCCAAGAAATGAAGGGAATGTTGGATGCTACTGAACAGAAACTGTGAAATGTGTCCTGTTTACTTACATTTAAAACCCTGATACAATTACATTTATACTTTGTAAGTCTAACATGGCTGACACTGGATGTAAGGGAGTCTGAATTGTTATTGTGTTTTCCTTCTCCCTACCAGTAATCATTCACAGTTGCAATCCATTAGCAACAAAAACCAAGGTAGTGCCTGCACTATGTTTACATGGAGCCAAGTATTTCGGATTCAGCAATTCCAATGAGCTCATAACTCATTTGCATCTTCACTGTGCTCACAGCCAATAATCTACACTATAAAAAGGGAGCCATGTAGCCAGGGAACCTGAAGGTGAGGAGACTTGTTTATGTGGATAACACAGAAGATATTACTTTGGGATTTATCTGCACATAAGATGACTGACATTGATAAAGTATGCTTGCATTTTTCAGTTATATACTGGATATACTCAAATGTCACTAAGAAAAATATTTTATCTATCTATCTATCTATCTATCTATCTATCTATCTATCTATCTATCTATCTATCTATCTATCTCTCTCTCTCTCTCTATATATATATATGTGTGTGTGTGTGTGTGTGTGTGTGTGTGTGTGTGTGTGTGTGTGTGTGTGTGTGTGTGTGTGTGTGTGTGTGTGTGTGTATATATATATATATATATATATATATATATATATATATATATATATATATATATATGTATATACATACTAACTCCAGCATCACACTACAGTGAGGAAGATGGCATGATTCCCCAGGTTGGGCAAGTGTTTACTTGCCCTGGGAAAAATTATGCGAGTTTGCATTTTAAGTTTCGTGAGTCTCATCTCAGTGTTTTGGGATTTCAGTTTTGTGAAGTTGACCCATATATTTATGTATATGTATATGTATATATATATATATATATATATATATATATATATATATATATATATATATATATATATATATACACTGTATGTGTGTATGTATATATAGCAAATGCTGCTTTTATCTGTATGTACTTCTTAGAAGTTTATTGATGGCATAGGCATGTTTGTCAGGGTATTTCACTTTCTCAGATGCACAGCCTTATTAACTGTCATCACAAGTGCTAATGTTACAACTGTTTTTCTCTTTACACTCTTCTATTGTTATTTCAGTGAAATGTAAATGTCCTATATTGTCAGTGACACAGGGGTGTTAGCCTTCTAGGATGGACCATAGACACATCTAGGGGAGTGATGGCCACTGGTAGACATGACTGGCAATTGCATAAAATGTTATATGCTGTGGTAAATGTATACACATGTTTTTGGGTAAGTTTATTTGATAGCACTTTTAGAAGTTCACTGATAGCTTGTTAGCAATTCATGTCATTTGCCTGTTTTGGTGCAGGGGGAGCCAAGTTCTATTTCTTTGTTCAAAATTTGCTATTGTTTTGGATCTAACCTTTCTGTTTGTTATTGTAATATGTTAGAATCACATAATTCTGTTTTATATTTGAATATCTTGACTGTTATTTTTTTTTTGTTTGTTTCTCCAGTGGGTGATATTGAAATACTACATTTTATTTGTTATTCCTAAGCAGGACTTTAATTTATGTGATACTTATGTATAATATCCATCTTTTGCATTTTATGTCACCTAGGACTATGTCACCTAAGTGTCCAAATCCCTGCAACCCAACTCTGTGACCCTGAGAATGAAGTCATTCTAGAAGCATTTAAATGACATGGTAATTTTATGCTTGAGAGGGGATATGGGGATATGTCTGGCAGAATGTAAACTTGGCAGCAGATAGTGGCTGATGTAAATACAGTAGGTGGCCAGAGCAGGACATATGATCAGGTGTGCCATAGGGCCACTGACATGATTTCATCAGCCCAGAGGAGAGCAGATGCAGTGACTCATGAATGGATGGCTACCTGGGAGGGGGGCGGCTGCTATAGAGCTACCGCTGACACCAAATGAAGAATTCTTATCTAATGTCAGGGATCCAGACAGCTCAGTGGAAAGTGCACAACAGCACATCATTAATATTGATGCTGCTCTTTCAGTGAGGACAAGTATGTCAGAGGACAAGCTTCAGAGTAGGCTTACCTATCTCAATTGTTAAATAATTCTCGTATTGTAAAATATTGACAGCAATACTTAAGTTCTGTTTAACATACATTTTTTGAAGGGGATAGTTACAGATTGACACAGTTAATAACACATTTTGGTTGATTACACATGGGCTTGGGGAGGATGTATCATTCAAGTTCTTGTTAAAAGTATCATTAATGGACATATAAAGGGCAATGACTTTTAACACCCTGTGTTACTGTTAATTGTGATGATGGTTTCCTTACCTTTTGCTTAATTTCATCCAGAGCCATTCTCCAAGGGACCCTACAATCATCTGCACATGGTAAGCCAAACATTTTTATGTCAGTACTGATGAACAATTCAAAGAAATATGTATTTTATCCATATGTCATGTGGTGTCAGGACTGTTGTGTGTATTGCTGTTTTGTCTGTAGTAGTGGCATCACTGTTAGTTTGTTAGCATTCATTGGATTATAGTAGAGTAGGTATTAATTTATTTCCTGTGTTTGTTGCTTATTATCAAAGGTGATCCTGACAGTGGAATTGTAGGACACTTACCACCTGATGTCAGAGTATCAACAGACTCTGATGATGACGGTGGCCAAACAGAGGCACAGTCGAGGGGTGTAGAGGTTGAATCTGACACTGAGATTGACATTCAGTCATCCTCTGTAATTCCATTTGATAGAACCAGTAGGCCTATGTCAACCCATTCCAGTAAGCCCTCATATATTGGACAGGTGGAGGCTGAAACAGTCAAACGGGGTAATGTGGTTACTGCAGTTTTAGTGCCTATTGACTCTGGCCACAGTCAGAGTATTGTGAAGGTGCACAGAGGAGGGTCATTAGGGGTACATGGAGGAGGCCTGCTGTCCATCCTCCACCTGATCCAGGTGTGTCTTCCTGTGCCACTCAACATTTGTTTAGGGCCATCATGGAGGCACATGCACATTCCTATAGGTCCTCCACAGAAATGCTTAGGGTTGCAGATGTGGCATAGGCTGACATTTGTGATTGCTTCCACCATGTTGCTGATTCAATAGATTGGATGAATGACACATTGAAAAAGGTGATGTCTGTGATGGAGTGTCTGCTGGAAGTGGGATGGCATCCATGTGGGTGTAGGTCAGCCACATCATCTGATGTTAGCCAATGTGGTCATGCCCAATCATGCTCCCATAATGGCAGTATTTCCTCCACTCCATCAGTGGTTGAAGATTCCTCTCCCAGACATGGCAGGCCATGAGCTCATGGTCCTGGGCATTCTCTTGAGGAGAGCTCATTCAGAAGACATCAGTCACATTCAGGTAGCAGTATTGCATCTGACCATGGGCTTGGATGACCTAGTGAAACTCCTGGCAGAGATAGTTCTCCTGGTTGGGTATGAAAACAATGAACTGCCACACCTACCATGCATGGCTCATACTTGTCTGACATACCAAGACATAGAGCTAGCACAGAGCTTGGCTGTGTTCATGCAGACACTTACATACCAATTTCACCTGGAAGGCACATGCAGACACACACACAAAAGTAACATTGTTCAACCATAAGGCTTAAAGCTCATTCTCTCTCAGTTTCCATTTGTTACTTATCCAAAATGACTGTCTGTTTCTCTTTCATACTCACATGCACTCACATTCCTTTGGTGTCATCCTAGGCTTCCTGCCCCCCCCCCTCCACACGCACACACACACACACACACACACACACACACACATCACACACATATGCAACACCCTTGTGCAAGTGATGATAACTGTATCACATTGTATATCTGTGTTTCTGATATTGCTTTGCTAATTTTATTTTTGACATATTTTGGTCTTACAAAGTTAGTTGATAGAATCAAAACAATTTTTGCATTAGTATTTTCAGAATACTAATGCATGTCAGGTAGCTTAGTGGTAGGTTACTCTGAGGATAGTGTACATGGCTGTGGGTTCTAATCCTGGAAGTTGTTATTATCCTACACTAAGGCACTGTATGAGCACATCCACTCATGCATGAATCATGCCATCCCAAATAGAACCAAGATGCTCTCATCCAAAAAAAGGAAGCCAATCTGGTGGTCCCCTGCCATAAACAAACTTTACAACAAAAGGAAGAAACTGTTGCAGAAAAGAGGAAAATCCCAGGATGCAAAAAACTCCCTTACCAGTCTCAGTAAGAAACTGAGATCCCTCATAAAATCCTCCAAAGCTAGTTATGAAAATAAAATTGCCAAAGATTCCAAAGACAACCACAAGGCATTCTATAACTAATGGCTATGCCCATGCTCTAATCCAGACTAACAGCTCATGTCCCCGGCTCAACCAGGCCTACCCAAGCCTCCACCCAACCCAAAACCTTAAGGGTCCACTATGTAGCCCTGACAATCCATCTTTTCTAACTTGTATCTCTTTTGAATTATATATATAATTACTTATTGTTTTATTTTGCATATAAATGCCAGTTTACTAACCTACTCTAGTTTTGTCACTGTATTTGTTTATGTACCTCTGTTCTTTGGAGCTTTTCTCCCCGGGCCTCCACTGAAAATGGATATGTATCCAGTTGGACTAGCCCGGTCAACAAATGTAAAATAAAAATAAAATAAATAAAATAAAAACTATGTCAAGAATCTAAATGGCAATGCTCAGAACTGCTCTGAGCTAAAACAGAATGGCATTAAATATACTGATCCCAAGGATATTGCCAATATTCTGGCAGATCAGTTCAGTGCCAACTTCACCCCCCCTCTCACCCCCTAAATGGCCCATCTCAATACCGGAAGATTGCCAAATTCTGGTAATAACGGCCACACAGGTAAAAAAATGCACTCTCCAAAGCTGAGAATACAACATCCAATGGACCAGATGACATCCTGTGCTGTGTACTACATGAACTACAATATGAACTGGCACCTCACCTAAGTGTCATGTTTAATCATAGCCTCACCTCAGGTTTCGTGCCCACCGAGTGGCGCAGAGCTACAGTTATCCCAATCCACAAGGGGGATCCACCTTGGATCGCAGAAACTACCATCCCACCAGTCTGACAAGCCTTATCTGCAAGGCCATGGAGCGTATTATCCTGGAACTTATAAACAAAGACATTGGCAACCTTCAAACACTGGACTCCACCCAGTTTGGGTTCGTGAAGGGCCGATCTTGTCTCCTGAACCTGATTGACTTCTTCGAATCAGTCTCCAGAGCCATGGACAAGGGTAAGGTGGTCCACATAGCCTATCTAGACCTTGCCAAGGCCTTTGACACCATCCCCCACTCTGGAATCATAGATAAACTTACTAAGCTGGGCATTAATCCCTACATCACCCAATGGGTTGCTAACTGGCTTACTGATAGAACCCACACTGTAAAAGTAACCGACTCCAAATCCAGCTCCAGACAAGTGACAAGTGGAGTACCTCAGGTTTCAGTCCTGGGACCGCTCTTGTTTGGCATCTGCTTCTCTTAAGTATAGGCCAACACTAAGGGACTCTGGCTAACAAAGTTCACAGATGACTGCAAACTGGGAGCCATTATTGAATCCCCAAATGATGTGGATACTCTACAAAAGGGCCTTACAGAAACAGATGCTTGGTGCCAGAGCCATGGGCTCAAGCTCAATACCAAGAAATGTATAGTTATCCCCTTTGAGAAAAAACATGTATCCGTGAATTATCATATAGGTGGCAGTACACTAAACACCGAAAGTGTGATAAGAGACTTAGGGACACAGGTGGACAGTGGTCTCACCTTCGATAACCACATTGCCACAACAGTCAGAAAATCCTTCTATGTAGCACACCTCATCACTAAGGGCTTTTCATCCAGAAAAAAGGAGGTCATTGTCCCACTGTACTCATCCCTCATTAGACCCATTGTAAAATACAACGCCCCGTTTGGTATGTACCTCTCAAGACATCTGCAACAACTGGAAAGGCTGCAGAAATACCTCACTAAAAGAATCACAGGCTTAATGCAGATGCCCTACGCTGACCGCCTTAAAAAACTCCAGCTATACTCTGTCGCATATCGTCTACTCAGAGGCGATCTCTGCTTAACATACAAGGCCATGTCAAACCCAAAGCTGTTGGACATGCTACACTTAAAGAAATCCCAATCCCTCAGAGCCACATGCTCCAGGGATCTAAACCTTGTCATCACAATAAATAAAACATGCTGGAGGGATAGGTTCCTGACCCAGAGACTCCCCAGACTCTGGAATACATTGCCCATACATGTCAAGCAGAGTGCCTCTTTGGCACTCTTCAAAAGGAACCTTGATGATTGGATGGGAGAAAGGAAATTCACCCCAGGGATCACGTCAGTTGCCCTGCTAGACATAGGTCCAGGGAAGTAAATAGTGTGGGAAGAAATAGCCAGGGAATTGTTATGGCTAGGCTTGTATAGGCCCTAGGGCTGATAGCCTAGTACCAACCTATGAACCTATGAACCTATGAATCTTTTGAGGGTTATGAATTCTGCAACTGAAATGTGTCTCATTACTTTCTAACCTTTATTTTTAATGATTTTCTAATACAAAAGTATGAGGCCAAATTGAGGACATTTGGTGAACATCAGTAGTTTTGAGAGGTATGAATGTTTGAATCTTTGATGCCTGAGGCCTATTACTTGATAAAGGACACATGTATTGACATACATCTCTGCTGTTACATGTTAGAGTCATTGATGTACAAATAACCTGCCTTTTACGTACTTACCAAGGAACAACATGCAAAGATATCTCATTCATTTATATTATTTCACAATTTTGTTTTAACAGTCCAGGTTCAGCACTTACCTTGTAAATCAGCAGTTGCTATAGTTTTAGTTCAGGGCTGAATGTGTCTGATGGTAACAGTACACAGCCATTACATGGGTAGGTAAAGACTGAATGTTACTATATGTGTGCAAGATGAAGGTTTTAGCCCCTTAGGTGGTAAGTGAATGTTCTTTGTGTTGCCTCTTAGCCAAACCAAGGGCATATTGAGCCTGCCTACATCCACAGGAGCTCCTGGTCTCCTCGCCTGCATGTAGCTGTATTGACCGTGCCATCAGTGGTGGGATGTGTGCCCCTTCCCCTTGTTGATCCTGCTAAAAGTGTTTTCTCAGGATGATGTTGTGAACCATGGCAAAGATGGTGACCATTTCAGTACATATACGTGGATTGTACTTGCAGGACTCCCCCAGCTGTATCTAGGTACCAGAACCATGACTTCAGCATCCCAAATGCATGCTCTGTGATATTCTTGTTTGAGCATGTGCCTCATTATGGCATTCTTCAGCAGGTGTGTGTACATTTCTGATGGGCATCAGCTACAGTTCCACTGCATAACCTATATCCCCCTGTAAATGATCCCGTGAGATAGCAACCCTAGTGAACATCTGATACAGTTGGGAGGTGTGCCAGATATGTGAGTCATGGTAACTGCCTGGATTGCCAGCTCACATACACAAGATGATTACCTTAGCATTACACATGATTTGGCAGTTAATGGAGTGGAAGCCATTTCTATTTATGTAGACCCTTCCCTGTTCCTTGGGTGGTGTCTTGATTTATATATATGTACAATCTATGGCACCCAATACTTCAGGGTAGTGTGCTACAGGGTAGAACTCCTGCACATCTGTTCTCTTTTCCTGAGGAGTATGGGGACAATATATGTGGTCACTGTCATGGTGTAACATAGCATTCAGGACTTGATGGTGGATAATGGATGCTGATACCTGTGACACCCCCATGTCCTCTGTTGGTCTCTGAAAGGTACCTGTAGCTAAAATTACAAGTGCTACACATACCTTTATCTCCACTGGTATTGGTTCCCCTTAGTTTGCCCTCTGTCTGAGTTGAGGACGATAGAGGGTGCAGAATTTCTGTAATGTAGCACTCTACATTTTCCACCTCATGCAGATTTTGTTAAGTTAACCGGGGTCTAAGAAGTCTTCCCCTTCTTAGCCACGTTCTATTATCAGCAGCAGCAGCAACATGGACTTCAGCTTGTTGCACATACACATGAATTAAATAACAACATCCCCTAACATTCTTTCTGTGTAGACTCATTCCTGTGGCTGTATTCCAATAGGTTTTGTAATTCACAAGGAAAACCAGCACTGGGCCTACACTGTTGTTGAATAGCTTGCAAAATAGCTCCTCCATCTTGGATTGATTGATTAGCATACGATTCAGTTGCATATGCTGTAATTAGCATGCCACAGTGTTTACTGTGGTTGCTTGTCTCTACACACCATGTAGAGTCATTTACTGAATACAAAACAGTGTGCTGCCACAATGTGCACATGGTCTTAGCAGATCACATATGGTTTATTGAATCTGCTTGTTAGTCTTTTTGCAGAAATTAAAGTTAAGAAGGTAGGAAACTGTAGCACTGCAAAGTCAGGTATTTTAGTGGTTGAAATATGAGCGCATGAAGAGTGAGGGAAGGAGGACAATCATTTCCACTAGAGGCAGTATGAGTGGGTAAAAGGGGCTATTGGTGGGAATGTGAGATGGATAGTGGTGAGATGTGAAATAGAAGAGCAGGGATTGGTATTAGGAGTCTATTATTGATCTAATGAGTTGGTGTTAGAAGTGTTTGTGTGGCTAAACAGAAAGGAGGAGTGGTGATTGGTGCAAATCTTAACTTATCTTTGTAATATAGTCAGAGCAAGAGTAACTTGCAGTGTAATGTAGAGTTACACTCTACGTTACAGCAGGTTCTGAGATAGGAGATGGACAATAAAATCTAATGGGTATCTGGAGAAATAACTATGAGAACATGAGAACAGTATGAAATTTCACATGAGCCAAAAAAAAAAAAAAGACAGAATAGTCAGCTGCATTGGTTTCTTGTAGGCATGGAGACAGTGGATGAAATCCAGGTGGCAAAATTTAAGAATAAAATCTTATTGGAACCTACTGTTGTGATTTTAGATTCAGACTGGAAATGGTAAGAGGAAAGGATGCAGAATCCCATAAAGTAAAATGATAATGTCTAAGCATGCTGGTTAAATGGAATAGTGATGCATTTGGAAGGAAATAATACAGGCAAGTTGTGGTGAGGGAAAGGCTATAATGGGGCACAATAAAGGTGGTGTGATGGGGAGGATAATTTTGAGGATGAGAAGAAAAATAAGATGAGAGCGAATGACAGTTTGGGTCATGAAAAGATTGCTGTTGCAGTTTCAGCAGTAAACAGAAGAATCTGTGGGAGAAATGGAGGTTTGAATAAGGAAGATTATAGAGAACTTGAATAAGTAGAGGAATTACAGGTAAAGAGTGAGCATGGTAGAAGTAAAGAGCTTTGATGGGTTAAAAGGGAAGCAGAAGTGAAATTGTTACTATAATGTTTAAAGAGTATTAATAGGTATGTGGGAATTATCAGGGATGTAGGTTCCAAACATGTTGTTAGGAATATAGAAGATATAGCAATCCTTATAGGAAATGTTTATAGGAAAATACTCTCTCTCTCTTTATATATATATATGTATATATATATATATATATATATATATATATATATATATATATATATATATATATTATATTATATATATAGACAATGTTTTCACATCCAAAGCAAATACAAATATGACTCAGTCATTGTACATGCTGGTGTGAATGACCTGAGACGTACCTCCCTGGACTACATGAAAAGAGACATAGAGGAGCTCTCTGATCATGTAGCCCAGGCTGGTATGACCCTTACCTTGAGCAGCATCTTACCCTCACCTAGAATGATGCCACAGTACAAAGACAAAATGATCGATTTTAACAATTGGCTAAAATTTTGGTGTCATTCAAAGGGGATCCAGTGTCTGTCAGCCTGGGATGACATGCTCGACAAGCCACGTTGCTTCGCTAGGGACGGCTTGCACCTGTCACCACTGGGCTTTCGGATATTGGCAAAGGCTCTTGCCACCCCCATAGTGCCTTTTTTAGACAAGGCTCAAAAGTCAAACCCACCCCCATAGACAGCACAAGGAACAAGAAACTAAGGGTAATGCTGCTAAACGCCAGAAGTCTTAACCTCAAGATGCACGCACTCGAAGCTCTCCTCAGTATGGAGACCATCGATATCTGTGCAGTGACAGAAACCTGATTCAAGGCTCCAGAGAGCACCCCAGCACTACCAGGCTATACCTCATATCATGCTTTTCGGCCCCAAAACCCGGACCGAACCACAAAAGGAGGGGGAGTTTCCATATTTATCAAGGATATCCACACCTCCAGGTTAGTGGCATTGCATGAAGTATCGGAGACCATCCATGTGCAACTAACAGTGGGCAAGACTGCTTTTCAGTTTATAGCATCATACAGACCACCCTCTCAAAGTCAGGAATCCCATTCGGCTTTCCTGAAAACATTGGAGAACATGAAGATCTCTCCGAACACCATTATATTGGGCGACTTCAACTACCCAAACATTGACTGGAAGCACTACTCAAGCCCCAGCACCTTAGCCCAAAGATTCCTGGAAATTATAAACTCAAATGCTATGGAACAACTAGTCACCACTCCCACAAGAGGGGACAACATACTAGACCTGATCATTATCAACATGGGGACTCTATGCTCCACACCATAAGTATATCCCTCATTGGTAAGATCAGACTATAAATTAATTTCACTGGATGTCCACATCCCGACCCCACCCCCAGCCCAGAAAACCACAGTGAAAAACTTCTCAAAAGCGAACTTCTCACTTCTCAAAACCGAAGTGGAATCCTTCAAGGCCCCAGGGCCAGTGGAAACTACAGCCCACACTGCAGAATCCTATATAAATGCATTCTACGGACATCTCCAGGAATGCATGGATCATGCTATCCCAAACAAAACCAAGACCCAATCATCCAAAGGCAGGCATCCAGTCTGGTGGACCCCTGCCATAAATAAACTGTACAACAGAAGGAGGAAGCTACTACATGATAGAGCAAAATCCCTAATAGGAAGGCATCTCTGATCAGTACTAGCAAAAAATTACGATCCCTCATAAAATCCTCCAAGGCCAGCTTCTAGAGAAAAATTGCACAGGACACCAAAGACAATCATAAGGCTTTTTTCAATTATGTTAGAAACCTGGGATGCAACTCCCAGACTTGTTCTGAGTTGATTCTAAATGACAAAAAATACACTGAACCCACAGACATCGCCAATATCCTGGCAGACAGGTTCAGTGCAAACTTCTCCACCCCCTCCCCCCCAAAAGAGCAAATATCTATCCCAGCAGAGGGCTGCCTTCCAAACATCTCAGATGTTCAGGTGAAGGCTGCCCTCTCCAAAGCAAAAAACACTGCTTCCATGGGACCAGATGGCATCCCAGGTTGCGTCCTACATGAACTACAAGAGGATCTAATCCCTCAAATAAAACAGCTATACAATCTCAGCCTCACTACAGGATATGTGCCCACAGAATGGCGTACAGCAACAGTGGTCCCACTCCACAAAGGTGGAGCATCTACAGACCCTGGAAACTATCGCCCCATAAGCCTGACTAGCTTAGTCTGCAAGGCTATGGAGAGGATCATCATGGAGCTCATAAACAAAGACATTGGGGACCTACAGACACTAGATCCTACCCAGTTCGGCTTTGTCAAGGGCAGATCCTGCCTTTTGAACCTGGTTGACTTCTTTGAAACAGTCACCAAAGCCATAGATGAAGGGAAGCTAGTCCACACAGCCTATCTGGACCTTGCAAAGGCATTTGACACAATACCCCACTCGGGCATCATAGATAAGCTATCCAGCTTAAATATAAACCCCTATGTCACAAGATGGGTCGCAAACTGGCTCAAAGACAGAACCCACAGAGTGAGAGTTGCTGGAGCCATGTCAGACTCGAAACCGGTCACAAGTGGCATCCCACAGGGTTCTGTCCTGGGACCACTCTTGTTCGGTATATACTTTTCCGAGGTACAGGCAAATGTGGGAGGACTATGGCTCACCAAGTTCGCAGATGACTGCAAACTGGGCGCCATAATCAACTCTCCAGCTGACACAAACATCCCTCAAAAAGGTCTCACAGAGACAGATAACTGGTGCCAGCACCATGGTTTAAAGCTAAATGCCAAAAAATGTATAGTCATACTCTTTGGCAAAAACAATGTGCCCACAAATTACCACATAGGCGGAAACCCATTAAGTACAGAGAAAGTTATTAGGGACCTGGGGACCCAAGTTGATAGCAATCTCTCCTTTGAAAACCACATTGCCAAAGTGGTTAGAAAGACCTTCTACATAGCCCACCTCATCACGAAGGGTTTCACATCTAGATCAAGAGAGGTAATCGTGCCCCTTTATTCATCCCTCATCAGGCCCATCATAGAATACAATGCCCCTTTTGGGATGTACCTTACCCGACACCTGCAGCAATTAGAAAGACCCCAAAAGTATATCACCAAGAGGATCAAGGGTCTCAAACAGATGCCATATACTGCTCGGTTAAAAAAACTCCAGCTCTACTCAGTTGCATACCGCCTACTTTGAGGCGATCTATGCCTGACATACAAAGCTATGTCAAATCCAGAATTAATGGACATGCTCCACCTCAGTAAATCTAAATCCCTTAGAGCCACACGCTCGAGGGACTTGAACCTCAGCACAGAAATAAATAGAACTTGCTGGAGGGACAGGTTCATAACCCAGAGGCTCCCTTCGCTCTGGAATAGAATTCCAGTTCATGTGAGGCAGAGCACCTCACTGAATCTCTTCAAGAAGAATCTCGATAAGTGGATGGGGGATCATAGGTTTGTCCCAGGGATTACTCCCGTGTCACTATTAGACAGAGGCACAGTAAACTAAACCTTAAAAAAGGGCACAGTATACTCAAATCAAGGGGTGGCGTAAGCCATACAGAATCGGCCTAGGCTTATAATTGCCCCAGGGCAGATAGCCTAGTATGAACCTATGAACCTATGAAGTTAACAAGGGAGGAGATCATAACTCTCAACTGTACAGATTTTTGCAGAATGTCCAGATTTTTGCCTTATATTTTTGGCTCATTTGTTATGATTGTCGTTTTCTAGCAAATCATTGGCAAATCACTCAGGGTTTAAGTCAGAAAATAATGACAGACATTTGAGTTTCAGACTTCATATCCTTCGGAAAATCTGTGCTAATACAAAACCTGTTTTTCTATCAACCTTCCATGTTTGTAAGAGCGATATTTAAAACATGTTCCCATTTTTGAGCCTTTGTCCCCCCATTATTTATAGCTTTGTCCAGATTTCTTGCTCAAAAAGGTTGAGAGGTATGGAGGAGATAAAGGATCCCAAAAAGAGAACTGGGGACAGTGAATTGACTTCAGCTGTAAGTCACATGCTAAAATAGAAAGCATAGGGAATCAATGGTTTTCCCATTACATTTGTTAGGTATGGGAACAGAGGTGGAGAAAAGCTGGTGGGGATGTTCAATTAAACTAAAGAATAGGATGCAAAGCCAAACACTATTTGGAAACTGGCCATGGTTATACATTATAAATGTAACAAAAACAAGAAAGGTCTGAGAAATGTTAGCTCAGAATCACTGAATAATGCAGATGAAAAGTCTTTGTAAAGATATTAACTACTTATTTGGAGAGGCTGTTGCCTAAATTAATGGGGAAGGATCATGCAACATTTGTTAAGCAAAGATTTTCCACTAACCACTAGAGGAACATCATGTATGGTGTGTACTAGGAAGGAGAGCATGGGATGCACAGCAAGGATAGCACTTTGGCATGGTCATTTGGTGGGTAGGCTTATGCTGTATATGATGGGGTAAAGAGAGGAGAAGTGGACTTTCCTGAGAAAGGTGGAGGCACTCTATTATAAGCCCATGTTTAAGTTAGTTTTGTGTGATGATGAGTAAGAGGAAGCCCAGCACCAAAGAGGGGCATGGTAGAAGTGTTATCTTTTCTAGGTGCTGTTCTTATTAGTTACTGAAAAACAGTCAGAGAGACTTAGAAGTTTCTTGACAGTAAAGATGGACATGACTATCCAAAGTAGCATGCATGTTTTTACTCACAACTACATGCTGTTATTGGAGGAAGCTGATTTAATATTTCAGGATGGTCTGGAGATCTTTGAGAGGTTGTTGTCATCTGAGACAAGGCTCTCTTACCACCTGAAGATATTAGTTCTACATATGGTTGATGAGTGGGGAAGGAGACAGGCAGAATGTGGGTTAAAGTTTGGTGGGGAGATAAATATTTGTTATCACAGGCTTAGCCAATGGGAGGCAGATCAAGGTGGAAATTGGAAGGGACTTTGGGAAAAAATCAGAACATGTTAGATAGATGGTCACATAGGGCTTTGACGTTAGGAGCCAGAGTCTTGCATTGCAGGTAATAGTGTAAACGCAGTTCCTAAGTTGAGTGTGTCATTAAGAGGTGAAGCCCTCTGAAGTGTACAAACTTTTTATTTTTGGGAAGAAGAGAAGTAGGACTGGGAAGAATTTGTTATGGCCGTATAAGAAATGTGAGAATGAGGGATGACTGATTTTAGAATGTAAGCAACAGTAATTAACATGCATCAGAAGCTGTTTGGCTTGAAGTTGTAGGGCCTGAGATGGATACAAATAAAAGAGATGGTCAAAGAAAGGAAGGAAGATATTACAGTGGAGTTGAGTGGAGGCAAAACAGGCAAGAACATTGCAAAAATGTTTAGGAAATTGTATTTTAACACAGGAGGGGAAAATACAATAGCTGGTGCTATGGAAGAAGACTGTATACCATACATAAATAAAAATACTATGCAAATCCTTTTTGCTACTTCTACCACTTCACCAACATATCTTCATCATTTCCTTAAACTGTGTATAATTTGTATTGCACAATACTTTGTATTAACTCCTGCTGATTTTATGCTATTTTAATAATTTTTTGGATTAATTCTGTTGTAATTCCTGTTAATTTTTTATTTGAATTTATGTACACGGAGCTTTTCTCCCCGGGCCTCCATTGAAAAAGGGCTCATCTCAGCCCAATGGACTTTCCCGGTTAACAAAATGCAAATAAAATAAATAAATGCATAACCATTCATTCAACTACATAAAAGTTTAGTACCTTCAGTCTTATAAATTAAAGTCTAGCAGTTTGGAAAATATTGTCTTCAAAGGACTTAAATCACATATAATAACAAAAATATAATTACCTTTATTTCACAAATCAACTAAACAACTAAACAGTAAAACAATTATATAGTCTAACAAAAGAAAGCAGGCAAAATATATAAAATTTCAATATTAGTTCCCCTTCTTTTCTTAGTAACAGACTATCACTCGATCTACATCCTGCACCTCCCATCATCACTTGTTCCAAAATACAAGTTTTAATTATTCTTAAATCATAATTATGTATCTTGTCAACATGCTCAGCTTTAGTCTTCCTATGGCATTTGCTCCGAATACCCCAAAAGTTTCATGTATCCTTGTTTTATACCTTGGGCTGGATTCAATAAAGCCTGCATGGTAGTGCACCATTTTGCATTCATTAAACAGCTCTATATGGTATATGAAACTGCGCAAACATTGTAAACATCATGGCTAGCTAATTATAGCATAAGTAGCTGAATTATATGTTAATCAACCAATCCAGTATGGAGAGCTATTCCACAAGCTATAAAGCAATCATGTAGATTCAGTGTAGATTTTCCCTGTGAATTCCAAAACCTATTGGAAAACAGCCACAGAAACTACACAGACGCAATGTTAGTAGCTGCTGCTGCTCTTATACATGTATATGTGTGACAGGCCCAAGTCTTTGCAGCTGCTGCTGCTATTAGACCTTGGCCAAGAAGGAGAAGGGTATTTAGACCCTGTTTAACTTTCCATGGTCTGCATGACATGGAAATTGTAGAGTGCTACATAGCGGAGAGAGACACACTACAGGAACTCTGCAACCTCTGACATCCTCAACTGACAGCAAGGGTAAACTGAGGGGAACCAGTACCTGTGGAAACTAAGGTATGTGTAGCACTTAGAATTTTACCTACATGAACCTTCCCAAGACCAGCAGCGGATATGCAACAGCATTCAGAATCCTACATAAATTCCTGATTGCTATGCTTTAACATGCCAATTACTACATACAGTTTCTCTATACACCCGAGGACAGAGCTACAACTATGAAGGATTTCTACCCTGTAGCACACTTCCCTAAATTCATAGTTCACATAGACTGCACACATATTGAAATCAAAGCACCACCTGTGGATCAGGGAAGGGTGTATGTAAACAGCAAAAAAGGGCATAGCAAAATTCATTTAAAATGGGTGGCGAAAGCCAAACACACTCTGGCTAGGCTTATAAATGCCCTAGGGCAGATAGCCTAGTATGAACCTATGAACCTATGAAAGGGCTTCCAGTCCATTAATTGCCAGGGTGTGTGTAAGGCTAAGGGAATGTGTGTACTGGCACCCACAGCCAGTTATCATGATTTCTATATGTGGGCCATGAACTGAGATACCACAAGAAATGCAAAAAGTTAGCGTACTCCTCCTTTAATCACCACTTTCATCCACATGACTTTATCAGAACAACACAAAACCACTGGAATACAAATCTATGTAAATATCACAGTTGAAATCAATTATTAATTCAATTGATTAATTAACTAGCTAAATTAACAAAATGCACAGCTACATTTAAAAAACAAAGAAAAACAAAAAAATGAAAAAAACATATATAATAGACATAAAATATTATAATAAACCATTTTTCTTTATGCATAGCCTATGATTTAAAAAAAAGAAACATTTGATGTTAAGCACATCATTGAGGCCAGGTTTTCTAGCCACCTGTAACTTAATCTGCCATCTGGCCTCTCTCTGTTCCAAATAAGTTTTAAAATCTCCCCCTCTAATATCACGTTTAGCCTGCTCCAAACTAGAAAATAAAAACTTGTTAAAACCAGAGCAATCAAGACTGTGTTTATATAAAGCATGATCTCTGTCTTTCTTTCTCATACTGTACATGTGTTCCCTAATCCTCTTGTTTAAATTCCTAGTGATCATCCCAATGTAAAATCCTTGGCATTTGTCACATACAGCCACGTAAACTACCCCCTTGGTCTTACAACAAAAAACACCTGGCACACTAATTGTATGAGCAATGTGCGAAAGTTCAATATACGGACCCTCCAAGATGTACCCGCACATGGCACATTCATAACACTTATGCATGCCACGTGACTTGTAATGGGTACATCTGAAGCCCCCATGTCCCTTCCTTTTTCTAACAATACATTCAAACTGTAGTTGTTTCTATACAGAAATTAGGTTTTACTCCTACAGCTTTTAATAAATCCTGATTCCCTTCTATGATTTTCCAATTTTGTTCAATTATATTATGAATACTAATTCCAACCACAGTAATTTCCATATTAAAACAAAAATGACTATCCTCCCCTTCTTTCCTTTTATATTTAGGGGTTATAGCCTTCTTCAAAATAGGAGGGTACCAAGTGTCCCTTTTGTCCCATATGTTCTTGGCCAATTCTATTAAATAACTCCCTTTATAGTCGCTGTCACTGAATAATTGAATGATATGCTCAAATTCATTAGCCAGTAGGTGATCCTCACTGGTCACCCTACTGGCTCAAATCAATTGTCCCTTCGGTATGTTATTGATAAATTTGGGATGTTGACTGGAAAAATGTAAGTAACTGTTCATGAATGTCTTCTTCTTGTAAATCTTACTTGCAAACATATTCCCAGTGTCATCCCAAATTAAGATGACATCCAGATAGTTAATGCAAGTACCTGTGTCTCCCAGGACAAATTGTAAAAAGTCAAAGACTTCATTTAACTTGTTTACAAACAATTTAACATCATTGTACCCTCCAGTAGATATAAAAAACAAATAATCAATAAACCGTTTATAATATAATATCTGAAAGTCTTTCTTAAACAATTCTAATACTTGATGTTCCCACCACCCCATCACAATGTTGGTAAAAGAGGGGGTCACTGGGGAACCCATGGCCACCCCTCTAATTTGTTTGTAATACTGATGATTCAACACAAAATAATTATTTTCCAAAAGAACTTCCAGTAAATCACAACAGATGTTGAATTCAGTACTGCCCATATCAGTATATTTGGTTAAATAAGTTCTCACATAACCAGCACCTGTATTGTGATGGAAGTATATAAAGAGACCACACCTAATGTAAATATAATGTGTTGCTTCGGATCAAAAAAACGTGTTTCACAAAACCATCTTATACTGTCTGAAAAGTCCCAAGAATCTTTCAGAAAGGAATCTATTCTTTGCACTAAAGGATTCAACAGAGCATCTAAATCAATGATATTCCCTCAGTAATATAATTTTGAGCTGAAATAATAGGGCAAAATGGCAGATCAATTAAACTCTTATGAGTTTTGGGAATACCAAATAGAATGCCAATTTTTGGATTCTCCACATTGCAAAAAATATAAGCTGTTGAATCTAAATCCCCACACATACAAAAAAATAGAAACTTATTTATGGCATTTGAAAATGTCATTAACTTTAACTTTCAAGTATCCATGCTCATTATTTAACATGCTTTCCATTTTACTTATATAAACACTTTGATTCATGACAACTAACATGCCACCCTTGTCACTCTTCATTACTCTTATGTCCCTATTGTTGGACAAATCGTTCATGGCCGACCTCATTTCTGTGCTTAAATTGTTGAAATAGGTCTTATTTTTACAATCTAACAATTGCCTCAAATCTTTCTTACAAGAAGCTTCAAACACTTGTAATGTATATGACTATAAGGGATTATAGCAGGAAGGTTTAAAAAATAATGAATCAATGCTTTTGAAATCTTTTAAAATATATTTCAAATTAAGATTTCTCTTGTATTTTTTAAGTCCAAGACCGAGTCAGTAACATTTTCCCTTCTTGTAGGGACAAAATTAATACCTAGTCTCAACACTTTTAAATGAACATCAGTCAGTTCAACATTGGACAAGTTGATAATGTCACTACCAAACCTGTTGTATCTCAATTGTTGTCCATCAATGACTCTGAAATCACTCTTCCCTTTTTCCTGGTCATTATGGCTTTTGATTTCGGGAGCCTCTGTTCTTTCTCTGGAACCAAAAAAAACCTTCAGTTTTGCTCCCAGCTCTTTATCAGATTTATTAGAATGGAAATTAGACAATCCACTGTTGGATGCAATCTCAGTAGTGCTCCTGTCCTCAGGCTCAGAGACGTTGCTGGAATCACCATCACTAATTCCTCTTGGACCTCTTCCTGTCGAATATGTCACTTCCGTTTTTCATCAGGGCTCTTTCACTTACCTTGCTTAAGGTGGATTGACTCAAAAGACCATTTTTTTCTTACCAAACATGGAATTACTCATTTTATCATAGCCAAGAAATACAGTATAGCAGAACCCATATTATATGCTACCACATCACAATCCAATTTTTTGTTTTTCCTTTGGATCAAAAGTTTCTCATGTTGTTCGATGTCATTCATCAACATGGCAATTTCTGCTGTTTCACTAAACACAAACTTAAATCTAAATTCAGTGGCGCATTCTACCTTTACAATTTCTTCCTTTAATTCTTTCATGATACTACCGTTACGTTCAATAAGAAGACCAAGAAAGTCAATGCAGGCTGAATTGAAAAACTGCAGTAATCTAGCAAAAATGGGTCTTTCTCCATAACTCCATTTGGGCATTTGAAAAAAACGCAAACCTTTAGGTACTATACCAAGTTCAATACACTTGTGAAAGTACTTATTTTCAATGTCCAAACTCTTTTACTTTTTGAGTAATTTATTTAAAATTTCACATTGTTCCCTATACAGAGACATTTCAACAGGGTCAACCAACCGTTTGGTATTTGTAAAAGGATCCACACAGTCATTTAGAACTGCTGCAATGTTGGCATAACTAGTAAATGGCTTCTTCAACATAGTAATTTCTTGTCCTCTGGTTTTAACCTCAACAGCTGTCTCTGTATCATCATCCAAACCAATGCACACAAGTTCTTCTTTGGAATTCCCCTTTGCCAAAAGCTGTAAAGACTTTTGTATATCACCCAAAGTTCTCAACAAAACATGTGTTGAACTCTGCTCTCTGCTCCAGTGTCAAGGAATGCTGTAAACACTTAATTCCACCAATGGATCCACCTGGGTCTCAGACATGGCAGCACAAACAAACCAACAATGAACCACAAAAAACGTGCAAGGTGTAGCAAAAAACTGATAATATAAAGCATGAGTTCTGTCTTTCTTTCTCATACTGCACATGTGTTCCCTAATCCTCTTGTTTAAATTCCTAGTGGTCATCCCTATGTAACATTCTTGGCATTTGTCACATATTGCCACATAAACTACCCCCTTGTTCTTACAATAAAAACACCTGGCACACTAATTGTATGAGCAATGTGCGGAAGTTCAATATAAGGACCCTCCAAGATGTACCTGCACATGGCACATTCATAAAGGAAAGACAGAAATCATGCTTTGTATAAACATTTTCCCAGATTTACTAATCTTCCATGCAGGACTAATCTAGTCCTGCACAGAAGCGGACATTTAGGAGGAGGACGGCAATGCACCATGCATATTAATGAAGGCACACTGCCTGAACCCCTAATCCTACACAGAGCGTGTACGAGTGCAGGGGGCATGTCTGAGAGCAGAGCTCTCACAATAAACATGCCCCTGCAAAGTAAGACAGCAGAAAGTGTACATAAATGAGTGAGACTGCTCATAGGTGTCTGCATATCCCCACCAACAGTCTCTCATGTGTACAACAGCAACAGGACATAAAAATAAAAAGAAGTAACCCCTTATTCATTTTTAAAACCTTGAGTACAGTTAACCATAGGTGCGCGGGTGTGCCCATAGCTTAGCTAAGGGTTAAAGCAGCTTAAAAGGCTGAAGAGGATAAAAAGGATGATATATGCAAATGAAGCAACACAGCAATAGTGTAGTGGTCAGGGGGTCTGCCTAATGAGCAGACATTCCCAGTTTGAGTCCCACTGCAGCACACACAATTTTCCATGTGAAACCTGTATACGAACATTTATTTACATTTTATTGCTGTACAACCTACTAAATAAGATTTAAATGTGAAATGGAGTACTGCATTAAATGCACATCTGAAGAGTCAGTACCATAATGAAAAAGACAGCAGTAAGCAGGCATAAGCACAGATGAGCAGTAGTAAGCATATGTAAGCACCAGTACACATGTGCAAGCGCGTTTGCGTGGGGTGAAGCACCGCCGACACAGATTAAGCAAAGGTGAAGCTAACTGGGTGTAAGACACTATGACCAGAAGCCAGCAGTGCTTACCTCTGCGCAAACCTGCTTACAACCGCTTGAAAGTGCCTTAAGCACACCATATCCAATGGCCGGTGTTCTGCCCAGCAACAAAACAAACAGCTTCTGCAAATCCGGAACCCAGGACCATGCACACCATACACGGAACGATCTACCACTAAACCATGCCAGACATGCAGAAATTGTATGTTGTCAGAAACATAACCCCAGCCTAGTCATGCAACAGTACAGAGAATTTATACTAATAGCATGATGGGCATGTGTGTGCAAATATATCACTATCTAAACGGGTACCACATATCTATAGATGTAGTCACATATATATATACATATATAAATATCCTGTTATTTATATATATATATATATATATATATATATATATATATATATATATATATATATATACACACACAAATATATGAACAGATATACATGCAAATGCTGACAACAAAACATATATATGTCAAAATCTATATGACCCCATATACACATCAAGTGACATATGTATGCAGATATATGTCTCCATAGTTATATTCCAACATAGTTAGAAATATGTAAGCAAATACATATGCTCACAGAAGTATATATGGCCAGAAATATGTAGATACCAATGGTAGATGAACAGTTCACATGCACCATCAATGGGCCACAGAGGCCCCAAACAATATACGTTACATACGAATTTGCATACCTCCCCACCCAACCAAACACATCCGCCCTGCAAGACACTACCATGCCCATAATATTGTATGTCTGTCATTGAACTAGGGAATTAAATTAGCCCTCTGTCATGTGTCACATGTCAACATCACATTCCCCTGTCCCACACCCACTAGGTGGGCCGAGCAGTACAGGTCCATGCAAACCAGGCCATCTCCAGCCCATACATGCAAAACCGACAGTTCTGCTTCCACTCACCCACAGCACACACACAGCCACCATCCCTACCCTGGTTACTGGCCTGTAGCTACCACACCACCACACATTACCCCCCAACCCCCTAGGGACTCATCTTGCTTGATGTTCCTTCCCAAGTATCCTAGGTGTAGCACACGCTGTAGACCATGCACATAGCCAGGGGTTCTTATGTAACCCTGGGTGGAGACGAAGGTCGAACACCCAATGTGTGGGTTGTCCTGCATGGGATGAATGTATTCCTGGTACTAACAATAGATGTCATGTGTGACTCTGTTTACACTAACGGATTTAGTTGTAGGTATCGCAAAGCATACGTGGCACACAAGGTTGGCTGGTATGCGCACGAAACACAGTATCCAGCAATACCAGTCAGCATTACAGGATATGTAGCTACATATTTAGAGCTATATGTGTTTGTATAAATGCCCATAACTATATAGATATATACCTCCACCTCTGTAGTACAAATGTATACATACATAGATAGACATATAAATAAATATACACATATTCATATATACATATGCAGACACCCATACAACCACATGTCATTAGATATATATACAGATATATATATATATATATATATATATATATATATATATATATATATATATATATATATATATATATATATATATATATATATATATATATATATATATATATATATATATATATATGTATTATATATATGTGTGTGTAGATATACACAGATATATAGCTATGATAAGATACACAGCATGTAAGAATGACATATGTTCACAGGCCATGGAGGTGAGGGACCCAAGCAACAAACGTGTAACACGTAGCATGACCCCCCCCACCCGGACAGGGCAAACATACAAATGAACCCACAGACAATGTAAACAATCCACCATTCCCCAGACCACAGGCAGGATACAACCAGGGGGAGGGGGGGACACAGCAGACCCGAGAAGTCTAATCTTGGAACAGAGACAGGAGCGTCCCGTGTGGGACACCCCAAAAATTGTCTTGTGATAGGAGGAAGCACGTGCAATGACCTATCAAGGCAGGGCATGTACATACAAAAAGGATGGGAAAGCCTGATGACCCATGGGTTGAGACAATGTACAAGATGGGTCCCGTGAAGTGGAGAGTGGGCAGTGTGTAGTGGTGTGTTTAGGCCCGACCTGCACCCAGAGTAAGGATGAGTGCTGTAGAGGAGGTGCGGGCGGGGGAACTATGGATATGTAATTATAGGTCTAGGCATGCAGGTGTTTGCTGGAGTGGGTCTATTCAGACTGCCCCAGGGATGTAAGCAATAGTGTTCATTGGGCAGAGCGTAGTGGTATATATATATATATATACAGCAGTACATGTATATATATGTATACATGCATATACAGATATATATATATATATATATATATATATATATATATATATATATATATGTGTGTAAATATTTATATATCTATGTGTGTGTGCGTAAATATACACACATATATATATATATATATATATATATATATATATATATATATATATATATATATATATATATATAGCTAGGATATGATACAACAATTAAGAATTACGTATGTTCACAGGCTGTGCCAATGGGGGTGAGGGTCCAATCAACAAACGTGTAACACATAGCATCAACACCCCCCTAGCTAGACAGATGAAACATACAAACACACAATAAAAGTATACAAACCACTGGTACCCAGACTACAGGCAGGATACAACCAGTGGGAGTGACCCGCCAAGTCTAACCTTGAAACAAAGACAAGAAAGTCCCTTGTGGGACAACCCAAAAATTCTATACATATTCAGGTTTCCTGCCATTACACAGATGTCTAATGGCAGGGCATGCTACGAGTCCCACTGCAGCACAGTCTATTTTATATGGCAAAGTACGGTAATAACAAGATGTAGATGTAAATATGTAGAGGTATGTGTGTGTAAATATACCCATAACTACATGCAGATATACCTCTCCCTCTCTGTACTACAAATGTATATATACATAGACAGACATATATACAAATACCCACATATAGATATATACGTATCCAGACACCCATACATCCATATGTTGCTATATATATATATATATATATATATATATATATATATATATATATGTGTGTGTGTGTGTGTGTGTGTGTGTGTGTGTGTGTGTGTGTGTAAATATACACATATATATAGCTAGGATATGATATGGAAGTTAAGAATTACATATGTTCACAGGCAGTACCAGTGGGGGTGAGGGTCCAATCAACAAATGTGTAACATGTAGCATCAACTGCCCCCCCCCCCGCTAGACAAGTGAAACATACAAGCACACAATAAAAGTAAACAAACCACTGCTTCACAGACTACAGGCAGGATACAAACAGTGGGAGAGACCCACCAAGTCTAATCTTGAAACAAAGACAAGAATGTCCCTTGTGGGACAACCCAAAAATTCAAAGCTTTTAGAGTTTCCAGCCATTAAATGGACATCGGATGACAGGGCATGCATGTTCTTGGACTACAAGGTTGGGGAAGCCTGATGATCCATGGGGCGAGACAAACATACGTGATGGGTCCCGAGAAGTGGGGAGTGGGTATTGTGTACTGGTGTCGGCAGACCCGACCTGCACCCAGAGTAAGGAAGAGTGCCGAAGAGGAGGTGCGGGTGGAGAACTATGGGTATGTAAGTATGGGCCTAGATGTGCAGGTGTTCCCTGGAGCGGTTCTATGTGGACCACCCCAGGGATGTAAGCAATAGTGTACATTGGGCAGACCCAACACTTAACGAGCAGCCATGCCCGGTACAAGTCTCACAGCAGCAATGTCAAGCTTATAGGGCAATGGGCGGAATAACCAGATGTGCCATTGCAAACCCACTAAATGACACCAAAGAACACATGGTCACAACACCCCAGAGTAGGCATGTAAGCCAAACTAATTGGCATCACAAGGTATTGTTGCTGTCCCCACACCACCCAGGGGTGTGAGTGTCCAGACCTACTCCGAAATGCAGGGTATATACACAGCTGTCGCTGTAGAAGAAATGGCCAGCTGTGGACCTTCCCGTCAGCCATCCTGCACATCCCTGGACATGTCCCCTTCTATCAGCCCCTCTGTGTGGCCCAATAACACCACTTATCTATCAACCCCTGGTGCATTCATAGTACTGTTCACAGTCACAAGTAGGTGATACCCTCCACACAACTATATTGGCAGAATCTGGAACCCCCCAACCCAGCTGTATTACTACAGCTGTCCCAGACTACACATGTAAATAACACATGAAGTAAAAACCCAAACACAAATGGATCACCACCTGCTCACCACCTGGTGAAGTCCACCACCCCCTAACACTCCATAACCCTACACCAACTACTGACATCTCCTTTCCTGCCTCGCATACATATCCCAACACCCTGGAAACCTGCACTACTGCTCCCACACCATTCAGTCGAATGGCCTACTATACAGTTAAGATGTCCCCCCTCCACCTACCCGCCTACACCTCCACTACTCACATCTACTCTAAAGCACAGGTATGGCATAACTAAACATAACCCAAATAACTGAGTGTAACCTATCCAGAAATGCTAAACTGGAATCCCACATAACCTTACTCTGACCTTCGTGAACAGTCATACCTGACATGTACACCTGACTTAAGCATGTATAATACCGACATGTACATGAAGTAGCGCGGGGGTATGCGGCAGCAAGCAGGAGTACGCCTGTTTGGGCAGTGGTAAGCAATGGCCACACTGGTTAACCAATGTGGAGGCCAACCCAGTGTACGACACCGTAAATGGAGTGCAGTAAGTCTGAGCCTAGCGCACACCAGTGCATACCCGCCCACACTACCCCTGCAGTGCCTTAGGCATGCCGCAGCCCATAGCCCTCATCGTGGCCAGTAACAACATAATCAGCATTCCCAGTTCCCCCCCCCTGCACACTCTAGTCCAAGTGAGTTACCATGAAGGCATGGCAGATATACAGTCAGCTGCTGTTATCACAAACATATCATCCGGCACAGTCAGTCAACAGTATAGGAAATGTATGTAAGTATGTACATTAATACTTGCAAACATGTGCACAGTTCTCAGTCACAGTATTCCGAGCAGTCTATGAGTATCAATGAACAGTGCCTGTCCATGCATACTGTGTGAACAGTAGTCTCGTATAATACTGAAGAGAGAAATGGAAAACGGAGCACAGCATGGGGGCATGTTTCATCCATGGAAGTGGGAGATGAGGCTGGTCTGGTGTGTGCGCAAACTGCTGCTTCTCAAAACCCTGGCAGGATGTTACTAGTGGGAGAAACAGTGTAGACTAGCAAAAAGTACTTGTGACACAACAACAGGTCCGTCCCAGCCGGGACGCACCAGACTTTATGGGTCACAATGATGTTCCCACCAGTATCAGAGGTGGATGAAGGGAGGGCTCGAACATATGTGGACTAAACAGATGAAGAGCCTGCAGAAGGTAGCATCAAGACAGTAATATGGAGGAGTACTGAGATGTGCAGAGAGGGAAATATGTGTAGGTGTGGTGTGGCAGGGCTAGCAACTGCAGAAAGGATGGATGCTGTGTACGTGGAGCTTAGAGGCCTGGGAAAAGGAGCTTGGGTATGACATTAAGGTAGAAATATGCAAATTATGCAGAACTGCAACAGTGTAGTGGTCAGAGCATCTGCCTACCATGCATGCATTATCGGTTCGAGTCCCACTGCAGCACATTATATTTTCTTTGTGAAATCAGTATAACAACATTGTTTTGCTGTATGTTTGTGTCTTTTGGCTTTTCCCGGTTAGGGGTCGCCACAGCGGAACTCCGGTCCGCTAATGATTGGCAGTTGATTTTTACATACTGGCTTGCCAGGCCTGACACACAACCTTCAACGGGGGTACACCCATTCACGCATGTCTCCACGCAGAAGATGCTCTAGCTGAGAATCGAACTGGACAGTGTCTTACTGTGAGGCGACAACGCTACCGCAGCATCATTGTTTTGCTGTATAATCTACTAAATTACATTTAAATTTGCACAGGAGTATGGAATTACACATAGCCCACTCACTATTTAACAGACATGAGACGACACACAGATATGTATACATAGACAACCTTTAATGGTGTATTTTACAGTAATGTATGCCATTACCGACAGCACATAGATCTGCACTTATTTAATCAGTGAGGAATGCAAGGCCTGCACAGAGAAGTAGATGCAGATAGTGCAGATATACAGCATACAATGCTGTCCAGGCCAGGCCCATCAATTTGTACAACTGTGGACAAAGGATATGCCATCAAGATAGGTAAGAATAAACAATAACAGATGTAGTTCAGCAGACGCCAGTCACAACCCATAGTCAAGGCCTAGGGGGACATTTTTTACCTGTCTATGTATCTGTCACATGTATGGACCCTGACCAACAAATGCCATGTGAGTCCATGATATGACTGGGATTATAGCAGGAATGCTAGCAGTATATTATGCTAGGCCAATACCAAACAACCCCTAACTGTATCACAGCATAACAAAGTCAGCCATATATGTAGAAGACAGAGGTGGGAACACAGGGCCATACTAGTAATATTGCTGTTACACACCCTGCACATTGCTGGTGTTACAGGATTCATTGCAACATACCCTTATGCAACAATAACACATCAGAAACACAACTGGAAGTAGCCATGTACTGAGAGCATGCTACAGACAGATTGCCGGGGATATATCTAGGACAAGTCCTGTGTGTTGCACAGGCAAAAGCAAAGAGACAGTCCACTGGCCATCATGTGGATAGGCCCACTGTTGAGAGCTATGCAGACAGACTGTATTCCATCCTAAAATACTATGTACACACAAACACTGCAAGACCAGCAATATACAAAGCACATAACAACACTACTAACTCTGTCTGTAGGTCTGGAACTTCTTAAGATTGTGTAGTTGTCCTGTGTCTGCAAGCCCCACTGTAATAGGTACTGCAACCTGCCATCTGTAACACTGCTGCCCACATACAAGAAGGATGTCCTCCATACTGGGAAGGTGAAGGGACAATGCCCACATGAGTAAGCAATTTATAGTACTAGGTTGCCATGACGATGGTTAAAAGAATCACTACACAGCAGGTTGCACGCAGTCAGCAACTGTTGCACACTGATTGGTGTAGACCCCATCACCTGATCATGTGCATCATCTACAAAAGCCATGCTGAAATCCAATCAAACCAACTCATTCGCTCCATTGGAGAGGGAGAGAGAGAGAGAGAGAGAGAGAGAGAGAGAGAGAAAAAACAGAAAAGGAAAACTAAAACATACCTATAAAACGGAGTGGGGAGCAAATTACAACAGGTTACAACCGGGAAGGTGTCATACCCATCAAAACACTAAAATATATGTAAAACATAACTGTATGTAGTTTAATGTAGTATGAGGTATAAATTAATATGATTTATGCTGTAAAGTGTTTGATATGTGCCATCTGTAGTTGTCCCTGTAATGATGTCCCACTGAGCAACTGCTCTGGACAATACTGTCTATCCCTGTAAGCAGTGGGACATACTCGCCAACTGTGCAGATCACAATGAATGACAAAGATGTCAGCCAGAATATCTGTGTATGTTATGTTAGTGTGGACAATAGCTGTTGGTAGATGTAATAGATTAATAGATTAGTACTAAGCTAACAGTCCTTGTGGGCCATTTTAAGCCTAACCAATTACCGCATGTGAGAATCAAACCCTGCATCTTGTGTCTGTAAGGTAAACACCTTAACCATTAGGCCAACCTACCACCCCACCCATGTGTCTATCATGTACTGCTGTCATGATAGACACATGGGTGTCAGAGCACACCACTTGCAAGACAGGCATGTGAATGTGTAATGTAGCATGCATAAATGTCATAGGTGTGTAATAGGTGTACCAGCACTCTGACACCATAGCTGCCATCCTAATGTTAGGCTGTGTTCACATATGGCACCCGTCTGTGTTGCAGCAGGGCAGGACAGTGTAGCTGTGAATGAAAGATGGTGACAGAATGGGGACCGGATGTCTGCATACACTCCACATATCTGTGTGATATGGAATGTGACATGTATGTGTACAGATACAAACACTCATATAGACATAGGTATATCCACAACGTACAACATATATCTACACATATATGTACATAGATGTATATTTATACACACACACACATTATATATATATATATATATATATATATATAGTGGCACTATTAATGGCATGCAGGTGAAATGGTCTGTAACAGGCCAGCAAAGATAAGTTTCCCCACAGGGGAGCATGGCTACAAACATGTAGCATAAAGCATGGTACATGCACATAGCACAAAGCTTGGTACAATACAACATATCTCCCAATGGTAGGTAAGCAGCTGACATACCAGTTGCAGTCTGTGAATGTGTTGTTGTAGCTGATATGGTGGAGGGAGACATATATGTGCATTAAGAACTATGGTAACCCTGCTGTATGGGTGGCTGAGACCTGTTTCTATCCTTATGTCTTCCAGGAATCATGTCGCATAGTTGCCTTCCTGCTTACAGTGCTGCTGAAATGGCTATCATCATCGACCACCTGGTACAGCACTACATACTTCTTTTTGGCTGGACAGTCCACGACCAGCAGGAGAGGACCAACCTGTGGAACGAGCTAGTCCACAGGGTCAATGATGTCGAACTGCATAACCGCAGCTATGAGCAGGTCCAGCATCATTGCACTGACCTGCTTCGCCATGTACGTCGGTGTGCAGCTGCCGTAAGGGGGGACCACCTCGCAACAGGGGGGGGCAACCCGCCCATCCACCCCTCAACTGTGTGGAGGAGCTTCTCAGCAGCCTAGTGGCACATGTCTGTCGGCAGCATCAACACCTGGTAGGGAACATATTGGAGGTGGGTGCCAATGACACACCAGCTAAGGAGCATGCAGATAAGCCCCCAAGGCACATTGGTACACCACTTGTGTGTATGCATCTGCCTCTGTACAGGTACATCATGCAAAACTGAGATGTCATATATTTTGTCTGCTGCTGTGTATTAGTAATAAACTGTTGTGTATAAGCTGTAATATTGTGTAATTCTACTGTTGACGTAACGTAATTCTGCACTCACCTGTTATGAATGCCACAGCTGTGGCCACCGACATCAGCTTTCTCGCACTCCTATGTAGGTCCCTCCAGGATACAACCAGGATACAACCAGGGCAGCAGCCCATAGCCGTTGAGTATGGTTTGTGTTCATACATGATGATAAACTGGGTATGTAATAGCTATGGGCTATCTCCCATGCACACGTCTAACACACCTACCCATACTGCATGCTCTACACATTCACATTTTGTTGCTGAGAAATGCACTGCATCACAGTAGAGACCATGCTGGGGCATCGGAAGGGTACAACAGACATATGCAAGATAACTAACATCCCGTCAATGTGCAATGCGTCCACAGGGATGTGACATGTGGCAGGACACATGGCCTACAGTAAGGACATGTGTGGCTTAACACCACCGGAGCTGTACCTGCACACAAGCAGGTTAAGTAAACATTGCAGATGTAACCCTGACCCTACAGCACTCGTGACAGCAGTGTGTGCACTCCAAGGGATGTGCACATGAGTAGACCTTGCAACCATGCTGAGGTCTGGGACATGTGTACGGCACCACTCACAGCCATGGTAAGGTCCTCTGGTTGTCAGTGTAATAGTTATGTACTGGTCATACATGCACTGCTGATGTTGTGATCTGTAACGCAGACATCAGGCATCCACAACTGATAGCTGTTTACATATCATCCCAGGTATGTGCTGCTACAACACACAGGGGCTGTGAGCATGGAGCTGACATAACCGACACAGTACTACAGATGCATCAGTGGTTTCTACACCTGCGAAGTATGGTGCACAGTACAAGGCAGGATGCGGAACAGACCACAGTAACACTTTGTACATGGGTGTAGTGTTAACACAGGGAGAGGCCATCACCTGCCAACAAAGACCATGCCTCACACACATGTATACTGCCACTAGCATGATGTCACTATACTTGCACTGCATGCTGTTGAGCTCCATGTGTAATGCATGTTGACAGAAGGCTAATGGGAGGACTGTGTGTAAAAATGTTGTGTAACCTAATCCACATATCTTGGAACTTATTTTTCAGCAAAACAGTTACTCTAACTCACAAGATATAGTTAAGGTCTTTGAGAGAATATATGAAGATGTGTACAACCCTACCCCCAAAACATTCAATGAACAGGAACTACTTTTATTTATTAATGAACTAAACTTCCCCAGGCTAGAGGTACAGCAACAAACTTCTCTATCAGCTGAACTTACACAAGTGGACATCAAAACTATAATTAATAACCTCAAAAATAATAAGGCGCCGGGTCCTGATGGTTTCTCAGCCGAGTTCTACAAATGCTTTAGTTCTAAGATGTCGATCATACTACACCACCTATATAATCACATAATACAAGAGGGTATCTCTGACCCACACCTAAATGCATCCAGAACCATATTAATACCTTAACCAAACAAGGACATGACCAACCCTAATAATTACAGGCCCATTTCTATTATTAATTTGGATATGAGAATTATGGCAGCAATTTTGGCTAATAGAACTAAGACTATAATTACAAAAATTATTTCCACAGAACAATCCGGGTTTATCAATCAGAGACAAACAGTTGATCAAACTCTAACTCTTGAAGCAATGATATCTTTATCCCTAAAGAAACAAACACCTATCTACACCTTAGCTATAGACGCTTCCAAAGCATTTGATAGAATCAATAAGTCATTTCCTGATTCTACAAAAATTTAACTTTCCTAAACAGTTTATTCACTATATAAACACTTTACACAACAGAGCATATACCACTTTACAAATTAATAAACTTAGCTCCAAAAAAATAAATATTAACAATGGGATTAGACAAGGATGCCCCCTATCACCTTTCCTATTCAACCTATATATTGAGCCCTTATTCTTACTAATAAAACAAAGAACATTTCATAGTATACCCCTCCTTTTTAACACTGAAATTTCTCTATCAGCATACGCAGATGACTTAAATATATATTATTCTCTTCCCAGCACGGATCTTTACAAAATCAATAATTCAATAGAATTATTTTCAAAGTTCACGAACTATAAGGTAAACTTGGATAAGACAACAATATTCCCGATTAATAACTACGCTCAATTCCCAACTGCAGGTACTATACCTAATATTAAAGTCAGTGACCACATACAATACCTAGGAATAGCATTCTATACCGATGCACATAATTACTATCAGGACAATGTGATTAAAACATGGAACACCATACAAAAAGACTTGGTAAGATGGACACAATTGAAACTCCCCCTTCTCTCTAGAGTAGCCATCATTAAAATGAATATCCGTCCCAGAATACTTTTTATATTTAACGCAACCAATACACTGATCCACAATAAAGTATTCAATAACATCCAATCAACCCTCTCAAAATTCGTTTGGCATCCAAGACCCAGCAGGATAAGTTATCAAAAACTTATATATCCAAAGGACAAAGGTGGGGTGGGCTTGCCTTACTTTAAACTGTATTACAAAATTACCAAAGGTAGTAGACTAATTAATATTGCAAATTACAGGGAACAAATCAATAGATGGTGCCCAACCTGGTTGAAATTATATCATAACTATGTTAAAACATTACAATTTAATCCCAAGGCCCTCCCATTTCTAAAGGGAATATCCAGAAGAAGATACAAAATACAAAAAGACATATGGGAACAAATTAAAATAACACAAAACCTCTTCCAATCGCTAAATCTGTTAACTGCTTTTTATACTTTCCAACCATTACACCTTAACCCCAATATTCAACTAAATGAAAAGATGATTGACCTGAATTCATACCCACTACTGAAAGAAAAGACAGTTTTAGACATTTATCTACTTAGGCAGGAATCTATAACTAATATTAGAAGCAAACTTAATCTCCCGTTTAAATATACAATTATGATAAGACAACTGAAAGAAGTATGTTACAGATTTTGGAAGGATACTGACATCCCAGACCAACATATAAATACATGCAGAACACTTTGGGATATGATGACACGGAAAAAAAATGATCTCAAATACCTATAAATTCATTATCTCACTTAGACACACGAAAGAAGCTATCCACTCCAATTACTGGACAAAACAAGACCCTACAATTACCTCCAATATAATTGCACAGGCAATTCAGAAATTTTCCAAAGACATTCTCCTTCAGAAGTTCAGATATACTCAACTTATGATCCTAAACAACGCATATTTTACGCCCACAATATTAAATAAAATGTACAAAGAACTCCCACCTTTTTGCCAATTCTGCCCCTCCAAAGAAGCTGATATTATTCATATATTTTGGAGTTGTAAATGTACATACAAACTTTGGTGTGCCTTAAGAGTCAAATTAGAGAAAATGGGCTATGAAAAATCAACCTTATCCTGGAAATTTGCCCTCTTACACGCATTCCTATAGGAATGAAGAATAATCACACGCACATTCTAGTTACAACATTTATTCTAATAAAATACTATATCACATTAAATTGGAAAGACAGGTCCAAAATAACATGGGATGGATTCAAGCAAACAGCTAGTAAACAACTCCTGGCTCATAAATATTTATGGTATTCCATGAGGAAAAAAAGGACCCAGAAGGATACTTGGAAAATGATATTTGAACTCATTCTGACATGATTGTAATGCATATTTCTGTATGCTGCATAGCTTGATATAGATGAGAACTGTATATAGGTTATCTAATGTATATAGGTTTTATGTTTGTAGGTCTGTATATTGTATGTTATTGTTTTATTCTCTGTTATATCATTTTCTTGTCTTCATTTGGTTTTGATATAACCCCAATAAAAAGGAATTAAAAAAAAAAAAAAATGTTGTGCAACTCAACATGTAGAATTGTAGGGTGTGTGTGTGTGTGTGTGTGTGTGTGTGTGTGTGTGTGTGTGTGTGTGTGTGTGTGTGTGTGTGTGTGTGTGACTCGGTTGTGTTCATAAGTGCAATCTAGTGGAGTGTGGACGATGCATGTCAGATGTGTGTGCCTGTGTATCCATGTATGCACAAGCGACAGTGGGATTGACCACATGGTGGTACTTCCTCTTGGGATTCTGCTATACATGGAGTGAGACATGGGACACCAGGACAACCTGTAAGGTATGTGAACATAGGACAGCTGATAGCATAACAAGGTATGGAGCATGGAGTATGCATTGGGAGGTGCAGTACATACCAGGTATACACATCATATTGCCAGCAGCAGATAGGTAACCAACTACCCACATATGCAGCACTACAAATGCAATGGGGAATCACCACAGCACATCAGTGAGTGTATCCAGGTAGTACTGTTGTCCGCATGATGGGTCACTTGTGCAGCAGATGTGGCATGGACTGAACAAGACTGTAGTATGAGGCTCTGGTGTGTGACATATGTAGTGCAGCCCCAACCATATAGGGCCGTGTACACCATTACTGCCCATACACAGGGTAATACAGGGTGCCAGCAGTGAGGCCATGTACAACCTACTCCACCTAGGTCAGGGAGGCAATGGAGTAACAGGTCAGGTGTGGTATCACACGTGTAGGCATGGAGAAGTATGATGTGTTAATGGGCTGTAGTGATGTGTGTATATTAGCAAGTGCCATACAGGAAGGGGAACATATGTAACTGACTGTGGGACTGTCTGCAAACCCAGGGAAGGTGAGGTAGTAAGGTGGCTGTCAGTGTGAGTGTTTGTGAGTGTGTGTACTGTTATGCACTGCTGTACAGGTCTTAGTGTGTGTATTTGTTTCCCCCACAGGTGGCTAGGTGGGTCAAAGTCCCTCCTGCATGCATAGTGAGGTAGGTGTCCCTACAGTTACTGATGATGATGAAGGTACAGGTGAGGCACAGGTGGGGTTGTCAGAGGCAGACACTGAACCAACATGTGTCATCACCATCCTAGCCACCCCAAGCCCACACACAGTTACATTGCCCCTACAAACCCCATCACATGTGGTCATAGCAGAGGGACAGTTGACGCTTGGTGGCAATGGCCAGGAAAGTGTGGTGTCCATGCCAAATGTATTGGGTCACAGTCAGCATAGCCAGATGTCTGGAAGGCCATCACATCGGCAGATGTACATTGGTGCTCTTGGGAGGACCGCAGGTCATTCTGCCCCTGGCAGAGGTGCCACAACTGGTATAACCAGGAGCATGTTTCAGGGTGTAATGGAGGCACAGGTACGTATAGAAATGCACTCCAGACAGGTCCTTAGGCTGCAGAGGTCTGCTTTCACATCTGTAAGTGGCAACCTCCATGAACTCGCTGTTGCCTTGAGGTCATGGATACATGGTGGGGTGAGATGGTTGGCCTCCTTGACCGTGGTATGTTGGTGCTAGAACATGTGGTGGGAGGGGTGCGACGTCCACGTGGATGTAGGCCAGAGACACCAGCAGCTGGCAGTCACCTTGGACGTGCCAGGATACACAGCCTCTCCTGTAGTGGCAGTACCAGCCACAGCACACCACAGGGGCTGCTCTCCACACCACAGCAGACCACATGCACAATGCCATGGCCAGGCCCAGGTGGGACATTGTTCCAGCGGACATATGTTATCCTCAGGGGAGAGTGGCACCACAAGGTCTATACCTGCATGTGCCCATGGAACCCCTGGCAGGCACAGTCAGCGTGTCAGTGGCCGGAGGCACTGAACTGCACACCCTGCCAGGTATGGTCTACAGCTGTCCAACAATACCTGTGTGGGGCAGCCACATGGCAGAACTGTGTGCATACATACCCACACACTATGCAACCACACCTAGGATGACCCCATACCGGCACACACCATATCACCACACCCCAATCAAGGAACCAACCCCTCACTCACACACATGGTGACACATGTTTGGACCACCCTCGGCCTCTGGCACACCTGCAACACACTCTGTGCATATGATGATACCTGTGCCACATCCCTGTCATCCATAACATCAATGCATGGACATGCTAACATGGTTCTGATGCACACGGTGACTGTAAAGGGGTGCCGCAATGTACCAGTGTAGAATGTAGTCAGGGTTAATGTATACGGCATACATTTCAGGTAGTGTAGCCATGCAGCTAGGATGTCATTCACACACCCTGTGCATATGATGATACCTGTGCCACATCCCTGCCATCTATAACATCGATGCAGGGACAGGCTAACGTGGTTCTGATGCACACGGTGACTGTGGTAGAATGCTGCAATGTACTGCAGTGTAGATTGTAGTCAGGGGTAATGTGTATTGCATACATGTCAGGTAGTGTAGCCATGCAGCTAGGATGCATCTCAGCTGTTGGTAACACCAATTGATATTCCCATACTGTCATCCATTTGTGCTGTAGGCATGCATGTGTCAGCAGGAGGATTGTCTGCAGTCATATTTCACAGGGGTATGTCAGTGTGGTGACACCATGGCTGTGACATATGTGGTGTACTGTTGCACACATGCCACAGGTATGTATAACAGTTATTGGCTGTGCAAACGTGACTGGTGGCCTGCTGGTACAAGTATAATCTGCACCCTTATGTCAACCCATCTATATACATACACATCCTGACTTGGTGACACTGTATCTAGACCCCAACCTGGGTATGTAGTGCTACTGAACTGTGTGGCTGTTATTGCACACACAACACCATCTGTAGGGTGAGGTGTGTACCAGGTCACGTGCTACATGCAGACCATCCACAGACATGTACAATATGGTAAAGGGGGATGTAATGTTTGTATATGGTGAATACATAGTGTGTCATACCATCATATACACATTGACAGACACATAACGAGTAGACACACATCTTAGAGACCTGGTTGTATAGTTGCTAACTGACTAGTCCATGTGTCCAATGTGTTACAGGTAGGCTGCACACAGCACATGTGCAACTGAGCTGTATCCTGTTATCTGTATGGGTGATGGTGACATTGGCCACCTGAGAGTGGTACGTGGGCCATATACCAGGTGTACCATGGTGTAAAGACAGTGTACACAGCATCCACATCCCACACTGGATATTGTGCACACTAGAACCCATCTAGATACTCTGACATACCCACTATCACACAGTGGCCACGACGCATAAACAACCCATTGCATATCACAACAGTGGTACAACAGGGTTATGCATGTGATGCACACACCACAGGCATAGTAGGGTGTTGCATTGTGATACCACACCTATGGGCAACAACAACAATATCTGTACTACTGTGTGGCAATGTGTATTGTAATAGGAGCATGTGGACTTGGACTGGTGTACCCTTCAGATATGCACACATGCACATATACACACACATGGCAGACCTCAATGGGATTCCCATGCCTACCAACCCATTGGTGCAACACTGTTGTGCTGGCACTGCAAGGCACATTTAGCTGTTAGGGAGTGGAGTGCAACAGGCTACATGTTACGTTAATGGGGTTGAGAGGCACCACACACTATACGAGTCATACGTATAGGCATCCACCCAGCCAAACATGTCCGCCCTGCAATACACTACCAAGTGTTGGTGAACCCATAACCAGGGCCAGTGGCAACATGGGTACACAATGTTACCTGTACTTCATCCCACATGTATGATGTCAGGCTGTTATTGGTAACGTATCATGCAGTATGTTCTGTCTCCCATGGATAATGTATTATATAGATGCCATCAACATTACCAGGCTTCAAATACACAGACACAGATATGCAGATACAGGTATACATATACATACATACATATATATATATATATATATATATATATATATATATATATATATATATAGATATATATATGCATATACATGTGACTACACATACACTTGCAGTTATATGTACAGTACGAAACATAAGTGGTAGGTGCACACAATATGGAACAGCCACTATGCCTACAGTTGACCCCTGAATGACTGGACACTGTATGTGCCAGCCATACAAATGGCAATCGTTGCCTGTAACATACACCCTCAGAGAGGTCATAGGCAAAACAACACCCACAGGTTTGCTGGCATGGTAACCTGTCATTGTGTACTATTACAGTTTTACATGCCATGCCATATAGCTGTTCAGACACTGGCAACTATATCAATGGAGTGATGCTACAGTGGACCAATTACACTCATGCAGCAGGCTGGAAAGATTCACAGCTGTTGCTGTCCAGGCCAAGCTATTCACATTGTACAATAGGAAAGACATACTGGGCCACATGATACCTAACAATCGACAGTATGTACTCCAGGTGTGTAGTTCAGCAGCCTTAATCTACACACTGTACAAACATTGTAGGTGGTATAGATGTCTTATGACCACATGGGTTGTAACTGCTGCATAACTTGGCATAACTGACACCATCACGTGTGCACCAACACACAGAACAGTTTGTATGGCAGGGGGCAGTAATCCTACAGTACCCAGATCCATGACAGTAATGTGTATACAGGTGAGGTATATGGTACTGTACATCCAGATACCTTATGGCAGCTCAGCCCTAATAACCCCACATTTTGTAGCAGCCTAGGTCTTTTCTGGTGCTCCACCCTAGACTCAGTTATACAGGGCCATATACCACTGTTACATACACTGGGCTCTGCAGTGCATGAGGGCACACATGTATTGTGCAGGTGGCGCCCACACATATATGGCCCCAGCCCCACCATATGTGTGGGGGTTACAACAGCAGTGGACTGATGGCAGACATGGTAGTGTGTTATACGCCCAGCCCACTATAGATCAACAACATGACAATGGCCAATATATGTGGGAGTCTGACACAGTCTGTACATTCCAGAGGTATACACATATGCCCTTAGTGCTACACATGTGTATCATGCCTGACAATATGGATGTGGATGGCCATGCAGATGGCTATAACACATGACGACAGGTATATAATGTCCACCATAGGTCATGCATTCACACACCCATGCCTGGCCTGTAATGGTATGACAACTGGTACAGGGGTGCCATGGCCAAATACTACACAATAGGTAATGACATACATCTGCACTGCCTTGTCTGCCATACATGACTGCTAGGGGAGGTCTGGCAGTGGGACATCTGGCTAGTATCTGGACATGACATCCAACTGGGTAGTTGCTAGGCATGTCACAATGCAGGCAGACTGCCTCAACACTGGCCTACACCTCCCAAGGGGGAATGCACATGTACCTGCATATACAGCAGTCTCTACAGGCATGTCACAGCACAGGGTAGGATACACCTGTGTGACAGTGCATATCCACAACCAATGTGAACACAGCCACAGCCACATATGGTTAGCTATGGTATGACAGTATATGGACTATATGTTTGACACCATCCTCATATATGCCACTCATGGACTACCCTACATATACTGGCCTGCTACACAGTTTGGTCTGGTGGCTGTCTGTGGTATGAGACATGTGTGTTTATGGCCCTACAAACATGTATGCCACTACAGTACCATACAGTGTGGCAGCATGCAACATCTGAAAGTAGGGGAACTAAAACAATTTCATCTACCACAGTCTGTACACAGGCTAAGGTACATATAAACACTACACACACTGTCAACATTCACCATAGATACACAGACCTCAGTACTCTATGAACATCCTCGGAATGTGCAGGTAATGTAATGTAATGTAACCCCTACTGTACATAACATGTGTAGCAGTCAGATATATCAGTGGCCTGTTCTCAGATATGATGCCACAAAGTATGGTGTACAGCACATATGTACCACTTCATGCACGACATATGTACAAAGATTGACAGATGTGTGGCTGGGAACCATACACAGTGCCAATACTGACATGTTGCTGTGATGACCATATACATTAACTGTTGTTACAGGGTTGTTGCAACATATGTCCTTTGAGGGATATGGCGTCTGTGACTACCACAGCTTTCTCCATCTATTGACTGCAATCCTCACACTACTTCAGCAGTCGACAGCTATATGCTCCATGGGTGACACATGCAACCATGGACACAACACTGCCCAGGCCGCAGATGACCCTGCAAATGGAGATTCCTCATCAACGTGGAACTGACATGGGAGGTATTGAGACATGTACATCAGCCATATCCACACAAACACTGTGAAAGCAACATTACTCCAAATGCAGTATAGCGGCACTTTTAGGCTGTAGTCAGATTAGGCACACCCCCCTCCCATTTGTTGCACTGCTTCCGTAGTGTATGTTGTTAGAGGTACACCGCAATCCATCTGGGATGCTGTTTGGCACATAACAGATCTAGTTCCTGCTCATAGTGGGTGACAAGGGCAAACACCACCATGATGTTCCTGGCTATTGGAGTGTGTTTCCATAAAATTGGCGATAGGGATGTTACCACAGCTGTTTCACATGCAGTCAGCTAGGGGACAGCTGTGATTCGTGCAGAGGCCATCAGCTGATCATGAGCATTACTTACATTACACTTGCTGCTGCCTAAGCAAAGCAGGTATTGGTCTTCACTTCCACCTGAGAGGGTGTGAGGGATGCAGACAGAGGCTAATACATGTCAGGAAGGAGTGGGAGGGTAAAACTGAGGCATGGTTGTGTCACACACCTAGCAGCACAGGGTATCAAACCCCTGATGACTATGTAGTGTTAGCACAGCAATTATTGGATGCGCCACATGGGGTTACCTGCTGTGGAGCACTCAGAACATATATGTGATGGTGAGTGACATCTGCAACAGTGATACAGTAGCTGTATAGTAGGTGACATACACGTGCCTGTCGGCATGAACAGGTGCCAGTGTCAACACAGCCACACTCTCACAAGGACACACACACAATGACACACATGGCAGGGCCAGGTGTACAATTCATCAGTTGTGGGATTGCCTTATCACATTACTGTGCAGGTATCCCATGCACCACACAGGTCATACGGGGTTATACGGGTGAAGGGTATGGGAAGGTGTCTGTCATCAGACAGCATGCTGCAGTATGCCCATGGGGGTTGTAGGGAGTGTGGATGTGAACATCTGCAGCATGCAACACACACACAAACACATAGGGTGCCACTATTGACATGCATGTGTGCCTGTCTGCACAGGTGTGTGGTGTTCGACTGCGCCAGACAGCTGTCCATGGCTAGGCAATGGGTGTACCTTGGCATCAGGCCACGTCATGATGGTCTGCATTGTGGCTCAGAGATGTAGTGTCTGCATTTGCCCACACAGGTAGGTATTGTATCCCCCATCCGGTCACCTGGGTGACTACTGTGTGTGGGCAATGCTGTGCACCACTTGCCATGTGTTTCTTCCCTCATCCATGACATGGACTGCATCTGGGATGTGCACACCTCCCACATGCATGTACAGTGACATGTGGAACTGTACCAGGATGTTCAGCCCATGTTGTGAACACAGATTACCATCAGATGTGCCAGCCCTGCCCACCTGTGGCAGGAGCTGGTAATGGCCAGCAGCTTTGCCTTGAACCTACATGGTGTGCATGCTATCAGCATTCTTTGGTGTCAGTGGCATCTGTCCATACAGGCATGTTGTCAGGCATGGTATGTCCATTGTGGGTCACATGAGATGGCACCACAGGTGGTGCAGTTGTCCATTAGTGAACAAGGGGGAGGTGCACTGTCTGCACATATGTGCATATTGGACAGCTGGACTGGGTTTCATGCCCTCTGTGGCCCACCGCTGTCACTCCATAGTTACTATCAGTGGCCAATGTGCAGAGTACTACTCACATATTGGCTGTTACCTAGGCATGTGTGTGTGTATGACACATGGGGTGAGAGTGTGTTCTGGGTAATACTGGGGTTGCTAACTGTGATTGCCTGGCCTTGATGTCACATGGCTGGGTATGGCTCTGCACCCTGGCCTCTCAGTCATATCACATGTGTTATCCCTGTACAGTGGACATTGTGATATATAGTATGGCCACCATATAAGAAAAATGCAAAACCTGCTCCACATTGGGCACAGGTGTCACACAGTCACAACCACCTCTACACAGGATACGGGTTACAAACACACACTCACACACTTACACACACACACCTACATACACACACCTGTCTTGTTTAGGAGTAGAACCCCTACTTAACTAGTGTATGACACTACAGCACTACGCAGTTAGAGTACGCGCCACGGATGTGACTGGAGTAGTACTTGCCCAAAAGTGTATTTCACACTGACTGACATCATCAGGATTGCAAAAGTAGGGCTTTGAAATTACTGCAAGAGACTAGCCTAAACTGCATTCCTCCCTACACAGACAGTGGCACATGCAATACATCCGGAACTTCCATGTGTGGGGAAGGAACCCGACCACGCGTCTAATTCACAATACAGCAGTATGCAATTACATTATGCGCTACGGAGATTACTGGGCTACAGCTTTCCCAAGGGAGTATTTCTAGGTGGGTGACATCAGCAGCCTTGTCAAAGTTGGGTATGTGAAGTGTACAGGGTGTGAATAACCTAAAAGCATTGCTCTCTACACAGTCAGTGAGAGACAGACACACGCACATGAACAGTGACACACACTCACACACACAGTTGCCATGTCTGGGGTTATAACTCCTACCTAACTAGTCTATCACACTACAGCAGTACGCAGTTATGGGACGCGCCACAGAGATTACTGGCCTACAACTCTCCCAAAGGTGTATTTCACATTGGATAACCTCAGCAGGCTTGTCAGGGTATCACTATGGGGTGGCCAGTGTGTGCATGGCCCATACACCGTTCATGTGGGGGTGACACGTCACAGGTGGCCACACATGGGGTCATATGTCACAGGTGCGTATCTAGGGCAACTAGCTGACTATGTCCTTGTACAGCCATGTTGCACAACTGGTACTTGTACCATATAGTCTGTGGTGCTGACAGGTACTGGTTGCTAGTAACTGCAGTGTGTGACATCTGCAACTGATGTGTTTGGGGCCCTTTGGCTGTGTGCTTGGTAGGACAGGCATAGATGGCTCCTTGTCATGGTCACCCTCTTCCACACATCTATATCCATCTACCTATGGAGTATTATGGTGTGTTGTCCTTACATATATGTCTGTATTCCTATCCACTGTGTGTGCAAGGCATGAGTGGTGCATACTGACATGTGTCTGCAGTAACTATTGAAACTGTTGGATGTCTGGTCCACTGGTGTTTGCATACATGGCCTTCATGTGTTTAAGTGTGTTAGCATGCCCAGTATGACCTTTCACTATATTGATGACTGACATTGCCTTCATTTCTCTAAGTGTGTGAGCATGCCTAGTAAGGCCATCTGTTATGTATGTGTGGAGCATGTCCGGTGGATTGTACTGCACAGCTGACCTTTGTGTTGTACACCGACAGGTAGCATACTGTGTCTGCAGAGTATCAACCGATCATTTGGCATTGACCGTTGCAACATGTCTGCATAACGGGGGGGTACACCTGACTATTTCTATGTTTCTACACAGGATTGGGGGGGCGCACCTGACTGTTACTGTATTTCTAAGTGAGGTGGGGGGCACACCTGACAGTGGTACACATTTGCTATGACTGTACTGCTATGTCCTGTAGTCAGATTCTGTCAGTAGTCTTACCCATCATGCTGGCTACGCCATACTGGTGTACTTCTGTTCTTATCTTTTGATTGCATACACATTCGTTTCTGACTTCCTAGCTGTCACAACTGACATCCCACTACTTGGCCTGCTGTGGTCTGTCCGTGTAGGCCTGGCTGGGGTCATCCATTCTCATCATTCAGAGGCCATAGTACGGCATTTGTTTGTGTTTGTCTACACCTGTCCTGCTGGCTGTGACTGTTTTTGGGTATGTGACCCCCTCCTGACTGGCATGTGTGAGTCACTTATCCTGTGGGTGTCCCAGTATTGTGGGTGGTGCTGCAGGGCTGCCTATGTTGGATGCACATAGTACACTGCCTACGCATGGTTAGGCACAGGTAGTGTAATGTTTGGCATCCCTTTTACTGTATGTGAGAATCAGATAGAGGTGCTCTTCCCTGGGTCCCTCCATGTCAGTGTATGTGCTATGCGTTGCCTCTTTGTCAGGGCCAGAGCATACTGGACATACCTCCTTCTGCCTACTGGGGCAGGCTCAGCTTGTTCCTCCTCTGAATCACTCTGTGCCTGTGCTGGCCTTGGCATTGGTGGAGGGCAATATGGCCCTGCCCCTTGCTGCTCCCACTGTAGCTGTTTCCTCAGGATCATATTGTGTAACATGGCACATACAAGGTCAATTTGGGTACATGTAGTTGGTGAGTATTGCAAGGCTCCGCCAGATGTGTCCAGGCACCAGAACCATGACTTGAGCATCCCAAGCACACGCTCTATTATGATTCTTGTTGGTGTGTGTGCCTCATTATGGAGTTCTTGTTCGGGTGTGTGTGCATTTCTGATGGGTGCCATCAGCCATGGCTCCAGTGCATATCCAGCATCCCCCACTAGGTGACCATGTGGGATGTCCCCATTGGCAAATTTCTGGTACAGCCATGTCAGATGCCAGATGTGGGAATCGTGATAACTTCCAAGACAGCCAGCACACATGTTCAGTGTTATGCCCTGGGCATTGCACATGACCTGGCAGTTGATAGTGGGGAAGCTCTTACGGTTGATGTAGACCCTACCTGCTCACTGGGTGGTGCTTTGGTGCATATGTACATGCAGTCTATTGCACCCACTATCTCAGGGTATTCTGCTATTTGGTGGAAGAGATGCATACTGCTGGCCAACACCTCACAGGTGAGGGGGAAATATACATGCTCACCGACATGTGCTGTCATGGCATCCAGGAACTGGTGGAGTACCCTGGATACTGATAACTGTGAGATCACCATCATATCCTCAGTTGGCCTTTGGAAGGTACCTGTAGCTAGTATTCTTAGGCCTACACATACCTTCATTTTCACTGGGATGGGTTCCCCACTGTTAGTTCTGTGTGTCAGGTGTGGCCGGCACAGCTCAGCAATCTGCTGTAGGAGGTCCATGTTCACCCTATAGTGCTCCACTATCTCCAGCTCATGAAGCTCTTGCTAGGTCACACTGAGTCTTTACACTCTTTGCTGTCTCCTCACTGTAGGTTGGTCGGCAGCATTCCCATCCTTGCCACCCTCAGCCTCTTCCACAAGTTGTATGATAGCTATTGCAGCCCCTAACAATATGCTATTGTGAGTGTTAAAAGTTCCCTGCTTGTTTACACCGGTGGTGTAGGTTGTGGGAAACACCGGAGGGGTAGGTGTTTGCATAGTTTATAGTGGCATTTTAGGCTGGGCTGTTCTGCTGCCTGTGTAATTGGCTGGTTCTGATCCATTTCACCTTGCAGCAAACCTAGTACCCCTCTATTAACTTCCTACTGCTGCTTTCCCTTCCCATTGCCTTTCTGATTCATCCCGGGGGCATGCCGCGCAATCGGTGTACTGCAATGTGCACACTGCTACTATTTCCTGGGTTCACTTCCTTTATCTTCCTGTAGATCCTGTTGCGTGGTGCGCACATCCGCTTACACTTTGTCGTACATGCTGGGTAGGTTTATACACACCTCCTGGCTTTGCTGTGCTACACTGGATGCACCCCCGAGTCACAGGGCTCCAATCCACTGACAGTATGCCTGACATTCCCACACATGATGTCACTAACCTCCTAGTCTTGCACTCAGCTATTCATACTCATACACTTTTGGGACCTACTGCGGTGGTTGTGCTGCGGTAGTGTTGTTGCCTCAGTTAGACGTTGCACATTAGATTCTCAGTTAGAGCGTCTTCTGTGTGTCGACATGCATGAATGGGCATTCCTTCATTGAAGGTTGTGCGTTAGGCCCGGCAAGCCAGCACGTAGAAATTTACTGCCAATCATTAGCGGACCGGAGTTCTGCTGTGGCGACCCCTAACCGGGAAAAGCCGAAAGACAGTTTTACTCTTTTGGGACCTGCCTCACATGCTGGGGAAAACCGGGATTCACTACCCTTTCCCTCATTTGCATAGAATTGCCTGCTAATGCATAGTTCATTGTTCATAGTTTTTTTTTTTTTTTTTTTTTTACATGTGTCACACTGTGCTTCCCCCCTTAGGAACCACTACTCACTAGCCAGGTTGTCTTTTGCCTGCTATTGACTTGCATGGTGGAATAATTATTTTAGTTAGACTGTTTGTTTTAAGTTTATTTTATTTCCCCGTTGGTCCCATTTGCGCGCCGCTGCACTATGCTTCAATGGCCGTGATCAGAGGACATATCATAAAAGTTGTATTTTGTACATTTGGCATTGTTTGCATTCCCAATGGCCTTCTACTTGGCCATTGGCATTCTTCCTCCATGATATGCAACCTTTATTTGGAGCTGTCATAGCTTCATTTTGGAGTTTGCAGTACCGTACTCGGTTACTAACCGAGTACATTTCTGCATATTACACTAGTCCTGCATGCCTTGATTCCTGCTTCCTGGATTGCAGATTTACCTCATTTGCATGATTTTCACCTGCAAATGGGGTGATTTGCATACTGGGGCTGGGGACGTGCAGCACTAGGGCTACAGCGCTCGTGCCCATCAGACGTGCACTTACGTGGATCGCTCGGCCACCATATTGGAAACATTTAATCCTACACTAATCATGCACACCGTGCAAGCTTTTGAGAATCTGGGGGATTGCCTTGACTGCTCCAGTTTTAACAAGTTTTTATTTTCTATTTTGGAGCAGGGTAAATTTTATATTAGAGGGGGGAAATTTAAAAATTATTTGGAACAGAGAGACGCCAGATCGCAGATTAAGTTACAGCTAGATAGCAAACCTGGCCTCAATGATGTGATTAACATCAAATGTTTTTTTTTAAAAATCTTAGGCTATGCATAAAGAAAAATGGTTTATTATAACATTTCATGGCTATTATATGTTTTTTTCTCATTTTTTTGTTTTTCTTTGCTTGTTTTTTTAAATGTAGCTGTGCATTTTAATTGTTAATTTAGCTAGTTAATTAATCAATTGAATTAGTAATTGATTTCAACTGTGATATTTAAATGAATTTGTATTCCAGTGGTTTTATGTTGTTCTGAAGAAGTCTTGTGGAAGAAAGCAGTGATTAAAGGAGGATTACGCTAACTTTTTGCATTTCTAGTGGTATCTCAGTTTGTGGCCTTGGTTTTTTTTGTTTTTTATCATTTTTTTTTTTGCTACACCTTGCACATTTTTGTGGTTCATTTCTATATCTGGCACAATTCTCAACTCTAGCAGAAGTTTTCTATGGGGGATATCCCACAGGGTCATTTACTGGAGGATGCAGGTTATTCACTCAAGTCATGGCTAATGATGCCCATCAAAAATACACACTCACCCACTGAAGAATGCTATAATGTGGCACACTCTCAAACAAAAAATATCATAGATTGTGTGTTTAGGCTAGTGAAGTTACAGTTCCGGTGCCTAAATACATCAGAGGGAGCCCTGCAGTACAATCCCCGTACTTGTGCTAAAATTTTCAATGTCTGTGCTATCCTGCACAATATTATACTGAGAAAACAGCTTCAGCAGGAACACCAGGGGGAAGGGCTACACGTTTCACCATGACTGGCAAGGTCACCACAGTTGCATGCAAGTGAGGAGTCAGAAGGGTAACCTCCAGCCACTGTGGGTATAAGTAGATGTAAACATGCACAATATGACCTTGCCCTGGTTGAGATGCAATGGATAGCACACATGTTCACCACCTAAGGGGGTAAAACCTTCATCCTATGGATATATATACATACAGTAACACTGACACTAGGCAACGCTTACAACCCTTTACTTACCCATGTAATGGTTGTGTACTGCTAGCATCACACAGAGTCAGCCCTGAATTAAAACTCTTGTAATGGTCAGATTATCAAAGCAGGTGTTGAACTTGGAATAGGAAAATAAATGTCTAAGAATACAAATGAATTGCAGATCCTTGCATTCTGTTACTTGCTAATGTAACTAAGTAGAAGGCTAGCGATTTTTACAGCAATTAAATCAATATGTGACAACATTGACTTATGTCAATAGATATTTCCTCTATCAAGTAACAAGCCTCATGCATCAAATATACACACATAACAGAAACCTGTAAGAAAGCAGTACAATTTTAAAATGAACATCACAAACACATATAACAGGATGACTATACAATTTCAAGAGCAAACCCTCAAATCACAACTTCTGTTGTGGCAACACAAAAATGGTACTTGGCTCCCCCACCCCAAAGCAATAGGCAAATAACAGTTTGTACAAGCCAAGAATATCACATAATTCAATTGTTATAAATGCTTTCAACACTATTCTCACAAAATGTTTACACATTTACAGCAGAGAATTTAATTTCATATGATTGCTGCTCACCTATCAATGTGCTCAGAACTCCCCTGGAGGTGTTTATGGGCCATCATACAAGAATAGCACCCCTGTGTCATTGACAATATAGCACATTGGGTCCACTGTGTAATCCTAAAATACTGAAATCCCAAATTGCAGTATTTCAAAATTATATAGCCGAAAATACTACAAAAGCACTAAATCCCGAAAACCCATAACTGCGAAATTTAAAATCCCGAACGTACACTACACATACAGCGCACACATACACACAACTTCCTCCCACAATCAAATATATAATCCTACACTACAGATAAGCAGGGGGCAAGCCCGCATGCACCCCCCATGTAGGGGGCTGCACCCCCCACACCCCCCCTACTTAAATATTCTAACTCCGAGATCACACAAGCAGACACACAAAGGAAACTCACACCCACACATTTTACAGTTCCTCACACACACACGTCACAGTCACAACACACAATGACACACACTAAAGCCCCTAACCAACACACTTGCACATACATACTTATCTAAACTTCCACCCATCCGTTCACACACCACACCACCAGAAGCACTAATTAAACATCTCCAATCTTCGGGATTTAGAATTTTGTGCTTCTGCGGGTTTCAGTATTTGGTGTTTTCGGCTATGTAATTTCAAAATACTGCAATTTGGGATTTCAGTATTCCAGGATTACATAGTGGACCCAGCATATTACATTTCTGTGAAATAATAACACAAGAGTATAAGATAACCAGTTTTAACAATAACACTTGTGATGAATGATAATAAAGGCTGTCTGAGAAAATAAATGCTTGCCAAAAATGCTTATGCCAACAGTGAACTATAAGACGTGCATACAGATAAAAGTTCCATTTATATATATATATATATATATATATATATATATATATATATTTATTTATTTTTTTTTTCCTTTGTAACATGTTAAACATCTAGCCTGCTAGCATGTACTTGAAAAATACAATCATACCTTAACAAGATCAGAATCCTTCTGTGCAGATAAATCAAAATGAATAGAAATCTTCTGTGTTCTCCCAATACACAAGTCTCCTCACTTTAAAGATCCCTTGCTACACGGTTATCTTTTTATGGTATAGATTCAGGCCTCTGAGCATGGTGACGATATAAATGAGGTATGAACTCATTAGAATTGATGAATCCTAAACTTTTGAATTTGTGTAGCAGGTGCAAACATAGTGTAGGCATTACCTCTGTGTTTGTGCTAATGGATTGCAACTGTGAATGATTAATTTAGACTAGTTTACCTGCAGTGGGTGTGTCACCAAGGATATACTTATGAAATGTAGAAGTAATTGTAGCAAGTTTTTAAATGGAAGTGAACAGCACACATTCCTCATTTTTGTTCACTAATAGAAAAAACTCTCCTGCCTTTGCTGAAAACTGTTTTATACTCTCATGTAATTTTAAGGACAATGAGACAATATGCCCTATAGACTGCATCTCTCAGAGTACAGCACAGATAAGAGAGGAATGAACACAATGCAAAGAGAAGAAAGAGCTGCATTGTTGCAAATAATAGTTGTAAATGGTTGTGTGATCACTCATTGCATGAAATGCAACACATGTACAAACAACTGAGAGTGTACAAGTGTGTATGTATTGTTAATACTGTGAAGGAAATGAGACTTGCTTGTATGCACAATGATTTGCATTCCTGCTCAAAGTTAGTTATATGGCAAAGAGAGATAAGACACCCCTAGTGTGTTTTGTAGGTTCATTAGTCTGATAGTTCAAATCCTGAGCTGTTTAAAATCTGTAAGGTGTGTTAAAATGTATTTCATAATGTTGTTCATGTTTCCTTTTTTTTTATTTAAATATTAATATTTGTGCTGTGGGGCTTAGTGCAAATGTGGTGAAAAAGCGAAATAAGTTAAGTTAAACTTGATGGAAGATGCTTCTATGATAAAGACAGTATAAATTAAAGCTGTGAATAAAGTGTGTGTGGATAGTACAGCTGTTACACATGATGAGTCACACAACACATAGTATATGTAGATCAAGTTTCAAGTCCAACATTTATCTTTTAGTGATGAAAACTAATAAGCACTTTTAACAATAATAATACACGTTGAGCTTTGTTAATTTCATTTGCATGTTGCTCACCTCTGCATAAACATGGTGTAATGACCCAGACAACAAGCAGACATTGTCAGTTTCATAAAGGATACATTGTTACAGCGTCTGCCTTTCATCAAAGATACATTGTTACAGCTTCTGCCTTCCATTGTGCAAAAAAGCTAAGCAGCATTGTGTGGTGGTCAGCCAGCTTCCACAACTCTTGCAGGTCCAGAACACCTGCAGGCAATAAGCAGGCATTGTCAATTTCACAAAAGATACAACAAGAGGAGGGGGAAGGCATGCCCGAAGGCAGGAAGAGAGGAGGAAGGTTAGGAGTGTAGTACTGAGGGTAGGAACTTTGTTGGCAGTATGACTGGTATAGGGAGAGAGCTAGCTGATATGATGGAGAGAAGGAAGGTTGACATATTGTGCATGCAAGAGACCAGATGGAAGGGAAGTAAGGCCAAGTGTATATTAGGCGGGTTCAAATTGTTCTATCATGGTGTGGATGGCAGAAGAAATGGGGTAGGGGTTATCCTAACAGAACAGTATGCCAAGAGTATTTTGGAGGTGAAGAGAGTGTCTGATAGAGTGATATTTATGAAGCTTGAAATTGATGGTGTAATGATGAATGTTGTTAGTGCATATGCTCCACAAGTTGGGTATGCAATGGATGAGAAAGAAAATGTTTGGAGTGAGTTGGATGAAGTGGTGAGTGTACCCAAGGGTGAGAGACTAGTGATTGGAGCGGACTTCAATGGGCATGTTGGTGAAGTGAACAGAGGGGATGAGGAAGTGATGGGTAGGTATGGTGTTAAGGAGAAGAATGCAGAAGGTCAGATGATCATGGATTTTGCAAAAAGGATGGACATGGCTGTGGTGAATATGTATTTTAAGAAGAGGGAGGAGCATAGGGTGACATACAAGAGTGGAGGAAGATGCACACAGGTGGATTATATCCTATGTAGGAGGGCCAGTCTGAAGGAGATTGGAGACTGTAAAGTGGTGACTGGGGAAAGTGTAGTTAAGCAGCATAGAATGGTGGTCTGCAGGATGATGTTGGTGATCAAGAAGCAGAGGAGGAGTGTGAAAGCAGCGCCAAGGATTAAATGGCGGAAGTTAAAAAAGGGTGATTGTGAGGTGGAGTTCAGGGTAGAGTTAAGACAGACACTGGGAGGCAATGAAAAGTTACCGAATAGCTGGGTAACTACAGCAGAGCTAGTAAGGGAGACTGCTAGGAAGGTGCTTGGTGAGACATCTGGACAGAGGAAGGAGGACAAGGAGACATGGTGGTGGAATGAGAAAGTACAGGAGAGTATACAGAGGAAGAGGCTGGCGAAGAAGAAGTGGGATTGTCAAAGAGATGAAGAAAGTAGACATGAGTATAAGGAGATGAGACGCATGGCAAAGAGAGAGGTGGCGAAGGCTAAGGATAAGGCATATAGAGAGCTGTATGAGAGATTGGACACTAAAGAATCAGGAAGTGAAGCAAATTAGCAAGGAGGAAGTAAGGGCAGCTATGAAGAGGATGAAGAATGGAAAGACTGTTGGCCCAGATGACATACCAGTGGAAGCATGGAGGTGCTTAGAAGAAATGGCAGTGGAATTTTTAACCAGATTGTTTAATGAAATTTTGGAAAGTCAGAGGATGCCTGAGGAGTGGAGAAAAAGTGTTTTGGTACCTATCTTTAAGAATAAGGGTGATGTGCAGAGCTACAGTAACTACAGAGGGATAAAACTGATCAGTCACATCTTGAAGTTATGGGAAAGAGTAGTGGAAGCTAGGTTAAGAAGGGAGGTGATGATTAGTGATCAGCAGTATGGTTTCATGCCAGGAAAGAGCACTACAGATGCGATATTTGCTCTGAGAGTGTTGTTGGAGAAATACAGAGAAGGTCAGAAGGATTTGCATTGTGTCTTTGTGGATTTAGAGAAAGCATATGACAGGGTGCCTAGACAGGAGTTGTGGTATTGTATGAGGAAGTCGGGAGTGGCAGAGAAGTATGTAAGAGTGGTACAGGATATGTACAAGGGTAGTGTGACATTGGTGAGGACTGTGGTGGGAGTGACAGATACGTTTAAGTTGGAGGTGGGATTACATCAAGGATCAGCTCTGAGCCCTTTCTTATTTGCAGTGGTGATGGACAGATTGACAGATGAGATTAGACAGGAGGCCCCGTGGACTATGATGTTTGCAGATGACATTGTGATATGTAGTGAGAGTAGGGACCAGGTTGAGGAGACCCTGGAGAGATGGAGATATGCTTTAGAGAGGAGAGGAATGAAGGTCAGCAGGGCTAAAAAAGAATATATGCATGTAAATGAGAGGGAGGGTAGAGGAATGGTGAGGATGCAGGGAGAAAGTTGGTAAAGGTGGATGAGTTTAAGTACTTGGGATCAACAGTTCAGAGTAATGGTGAGTGTGGAAGAGAGGTGAAGAAGAGAGTAAAGGCAGGGTGGAATGGGTGGAGAAAAGTGTCGAGTGGTTTGTGACAGACGGGTACCAATAAGAGTGAAAGGGAAGGTCTACAAGAGGGTAGTGAGACCAGCTATGTTATATGGGTTGGAGACGGTAGCATTTTTGAAAAGGCAGGAGTCAGAGCTGGATGTGGCAGAGTTAAAGATGTTAAGATTTGCACTGGGTGTGACTAGTATGGACAGGGTTAGGAATCAGTATATTAGAGGGTCAGCTCAGGTTGGACAGTTTGGAGACAAAGCAAGAGAGGCGAGATTGTGTTGGTTTGGACATGTGCTCAGGAGGGATGCTGGGTATATTGGGAAAAGGATGCTAAGGAGGGAGCTGCCAGGTAAGAGGAAAAGAGGAAGGCCTAAGATGAGGTTTATGGATGTGGTGAGAGAGGACATGCAGGTGGTTGGTGTGAAATAGCATGATGCAGAGGACAGGAAGAAATGGAAACAGATGATCTGCTGTGGTGACCTCTAACGGGATCAGCCGAAAGAAGATGATGATGATACATTGTTGCTTCTTCTGCTTTCCATCACACAAACACACTAAGCAGCATTGAGAGGTGGCCAGCAAGCTTCCACAACACCTACAGACTTGTCAATTTCTTAAAAAGAAACATTGTGATGTGTGGTTTTCCACTGTGCAAACATGCTAAGTCGCATTGCTTAGCTGTCAGCAAACACAGACAGTAAAGAATGTGAAAATAGACAGCTGCTTACTAGCTCTTCCTGTGGCAGCAGGTGTAAGTTAAGGACTACAATATGGGTGAGCTAGAGTTCTAATCCAGCAAACTCAAGTGTTATTAAAGTTCTTCCACTTTAATTTATATAAAAAATCACAATATAAAAATAATTAAACATAAAAATAACTATGTATTGCAGGTGCAATGAGCATATGCATGATATCATATATAGTAAATATAAAACAGTGGGTATAAGTAAAATTATGGTTCTACAATTAAACATTTATTTCTGAACTTTCATGACACACATATACATAGTTAACCACTCAACCCTTTAATGTATATATGCAGTTAATAAACATGTCTGACAAACAAGTTGCCATTTGCAATGAGCACTCTGCACAGTAATGACTGTATAAAAATACACTTGTTGCATAGTTTTCCCTTTGGCAACTGATATAAGTTCATTCCCCTAATACAGGAGACCCAGGGTTCAAATCTAGCATGTTTTCAATTTTATTAGTGCTTGTGCACTCAATTTTAAAAATTAAAAAGACAATCTAAAGATGATTATAAATAACAATAACTATGTATAGCAATGGAGAGTCTATAAATTACATGTGACAGAGGGTATAGTGACCATTATGTTTCTGTACTTAAAAGTGCCTTTTCTGCCCTGGGATGGAATTCATATTTCAATGATACCCATATATTAATGTATAAAATAGGGCCTTCTCAGGTCACACACATACATGATTAACCACTCACTCTTTCATGTGTCTATATAATTAATGATCATTCCTGACAAGCACTTCTGTGGCAAGAATAAAAAAAATCTATGAGGAAAAATATGTTTTGTCTATTTTACGTAGGTTTGAATCCCACATAGCACAAATTACTTTTGTCAGTGTGTAAACCCACACAAAAACAATGTGCCAGGTCATAAATTTTATGCCCCAAGACATGTATGCAAAGTTAAATTAACTAGCAGGCACAGCAGCAACCACCCCATAAACTAATGGCAGCTGCCCCATTACCCTTCCTATTTCATAAACTGCCTTCATCTCTGTTTGACACTGTTGATCTCTGGTTAACATTGTTCAAGCATGGTTGGTATGGTTGCTTGGGTATGCACACTAGCTGTAAAATGTGATAACACAAATTGGCAGGAAAACACTTTAACTGTTGATGTTTGACTTGTGTGGACATGGCAAGAGCAAGATGGTACAGTGCTCAATTTAAGGTTCAAAGATGGGGTGTAGAAGAGTCCAGAATATTCACTGGGCTCCTTGGAAAGTGCCACAGCTGTGAACTATTTCAAGGGGACTATATCGAGTGTCAGTATGAATCAGAGGCTTGGAGTAGTCTTGCCAAGGCTGTCTTCAGTGCAACTGGCATTCCACACACAGGAGAGAAATGCAGGCACCACTACAAAGACCTGAAAAGATGCAAGCAGGAACAACTCAACCAGTGGCTGGAAAAGATTAGGACTACTGACATCCCACAGTTGTGTAAGCATACAGTTAAAGATAGTTTAAATTATATTGAAAGCTGGATATAGCCAAGACTGGTAAGCATAATGCTCTTCTCTTTTTCACCCCTTTTTCTCTTACAGCTACTCAGGATATTGTTTTGAACATGGATGCCACATTTGGAAAGACTATCTCCAGGATTTAATAATCTTCCGTTCAGGGGCAGGACGGCAGCGCGCCATGCATATTAATAAAGGTGCACTGCCTGAGCTCCTAATCTTACACAGATCATTTAAGAGTGCAGGGGGCATGCCTGAGAGCAGAGCTTTCAGAATATACACCCCCCACAATGAAGAACAGCAGAAAGGCAAAAGGAATGAGTGAGACCACTCGTAGGTGTCCGCATATCCCCAACAACATCCCCCATGTGTACAACAGCAATAGTAAATACAAATCAAATAAACAAACCTTTTTGTTAATTATGAATCCGATTAAAGCTAACTGTAGGTGTGTGGGTTTGCCCATCGCTAAGCTACTGTTAATGCAGCTTAAATGGCTGAAGAGGATAACAAGGAAGATATATGCAAATGAAGCAGTATAGCAATAGTGTAGTGGGCAGAGCATGCGCCTTATAAGCAGGCATTCCCCATTCGAGTCCCACTGCAATGTATTCCTTTTTCCAAGGCAAATCACATTATGACCAATATTTTAGTTTCATAACCTACAAAATAACATATATTTGAGAACTGGAGTACTGCATTAAATGCAGATGTGAGGTGTCAGTGCCATAATGTTGCAAAGTCCACAGATAAGCACATGTGCCCCATACAGTATATGTACACAGGAATCATGGATACAAATGGAAGGTAAAATATGTAATGAAAGACAACTCCATACAGCTTCCAAATCCCCCACCTTCCCAAGAACCATTAGATATTACTGTCTAAATCAGTGCAATTGTAAGCAGAAGTAAGCACTAGTAAGCAAGTGTAAGCACCAATAAGCAGTAGTAAGCATATTTAAGCACTGGTAAGCAAGTTTAAGCCCATTTGCACAGGTGTAAGCAATGCGCACACAGGTTAAGCAATATTGAAGCTAACTCTCTGTAAGCATATTTAACCGGAGATTAGCATTGCTTACCCTCATGCAAACCCATGCAAACCCGCTTACAACTGTTCAAAAGTGCCTTAATCACTCTATATCCAACAGCCCATGTTCTACCCAGCAACAAAATAAACATTGCTGCAGGTCTTGAACCCGGGACCCTATAGTCACAGTAGTTAACCACCAAGCCATCACAGCAATACAAATGAATGAGGTATCAGCAAACAAGTCCTCACTATAGTAAAATCAAACTGAACCTGTGAAAGGAATCAGTATACAGTCATATGTTCTATAACCCGCTACATAACATAAATATGTGAACTGGAGAACAGCAGTAAGCCCAGATGTGAGGTGTAATTGTAATAGAGTGTTGAAGTCCCCAATGAAACACAAGGACCCCATACAGTGTACATACACATGAAACATGGATACCAGGCATATATATAAGATGCAATGAATAACAAATCAATGCCAAAAAGAAAATATAATGCAAAGTCTAAGGTAAGCAATGCTAAGCATTGCAGATGCCAGCTTAGGCGGTTAAAGCAATGTGTAGACCAGCTAACTCAATGTGCCCAGTGGTATACCCCTTTAGACAATGCCAACCTTAGGAAAGCAGGTTTGCCTATAGCTTAGCCTTTTCAAACCTAGCCAATCACAGAAAAGTGTGGGAAATCAGCTCTACTTAAACCCAGCAGGTGGGAATATATCTCATAACTGGTTGTAGCTTTCCCTTGCAGGCACTATGGAAGAAAGGGGAGAAGGTGTGCACTCCTGGGAGCAGTGCTGGTGCATCCAGGAGTCCATAGTCATGGCAGGACTCCTTGTCAAAGACAATGAGCAGAGACTGCTTCTGGGCCATACCAGGGTTCCCAATATAAGGCAGAAGCCTGGGACCATCTCGCCCATGACCTCACCAGTGCCACTGGCATACCACGGACTGGTGAGCAGGTCAGGCATCATTATGCCATCCTAAAGCAGTGTAAGGGGGACCTCTGGGAGCAGTGGATTCAAGAGGCTAGAACGGCAGGGGCTGTCCCAGCTGTGTGTAAGTATCACTCCACTATGTGTGTAATAATTGCCAGCTCATGTATATCATGGATAGGTATGGCTAAATATTCCTCTTACATCCTCCACAGCTGCAAATGAGTGGGCTGTGAACCAGGAGGCCCATGGAAGTCACCTGGAGAGGTTGTGATGTGAGGCAGGTCAGTAATACTCTTGCATGTACTGTCACAGGAAATAAATCTAAAAGTATTAGAAAATTAATTGCCTGTATAAAACCTGTATTGTTTAAGGCAAGTACTGCATACACCAGAAAATATGGCAGAAAGAGTCTCATATAGTTTGTATGTAAATAAAAGCGTAATAGCCTGACAATGAAGGTCTAACTGCTGGACTGCATGTGTATACTCTGGTATCATATGGTAATGTAGATTTGCAATCACGTAATAGTACTGTTGTATTAAGCACTGTTACCCACACTGTGCAGCATAAATATAGTGTGTAGGAATGCCTTTTATATGACTGGTGTAATCCCCAGAGGCCATTTAGTATAACTGAGAGACACATAGACAAAGAACGTGAAAAGGCAAACAACAAAATCTGAATAGCACATGCAACTGAGACGTCAACTGTTGTATCTTTAGCACACACAGCCATAGTTCGAATCCTGTTAGTGCTAGTAGTCTGCATACAGAATCATACCCCACAACTGTACAGATATGTCCAGAATATCCATTAAAGTGGCTCATATCTGTTGCCTGTCAACCTGTCCCCCTGGGAAATCAGTGGGATGATTCCAGACATATAGGCAGCAAACAGGAAATACAACTGATTGTCACACATCTATGAGAACAAAGGTGGCACACTAGCAACTCCTCAAAACCTTATGAGAGCAAGAAGCCACATATCTCCCATTTATATCCCCATGTTGTCAAGCTGTGGCTAGAGTGTGTAAAGTAACAGAGTGAGATGTATGTGCATAACAGTAATGTGAAATCTGGTACTGTGTGTGGCAACATTCAGGTAGTGCTAACAGACATTTCTCCCACATGCCTGTCAGATACCAACACTGTGCCAGAATACAAGAATGATACTCTGCACTGGTACTGTTTACTTTGGTATTGTATGGCATTGTGACTGATGCAGTTGCTCTGAATAATAAGGTATTACTCATCACTGTTTCCCACACTGTCCTACAAAATATAACTGTCTAGGAAATCCTGTATAAGAGTGTTGTAATACAAGGTCAGAATGCAAAACCACAGGAGAATTATAAGACAGAAAGCAGATAGGAGATATACAGCAATATCTATATAGCACGCACAACTCTGGACAATGTTTAAGTTAAGCAGACACAGCCATGGCCTGAATCCTGGGAGTGGAAGTATTCTGCATACAGTATCATATCCCACAACTGTACAGATAAGACCAGAATGTCCAGTATATGGGCCCATATCTGTTGCCTGTCCCCCTGGGAATTCTTTGGGATAATCACAGATGTTTAGGCAGCAAACAGGGAATGCAACTGATTGTCACACATCTGTGAGGACAAACCTGTCACTCTAGCAACTACAGAAACTGTTATGAGAGTAATAAGCCAAGTATGTCCTATCTACACCCCCATGTTGTCAAGCTGTGACCAGACTATGTGCAGTAACAGTGTGAGATGTATGTGCATAATACTAATGTGTAATCTGGTACTTTGTGTGGTAACATTCAAGTAGTGCTAACAAACATTGATCCCACAGGTACGTCGGAGATGAACACTGCGCCAAGAAATAAAAAGCTTGATACACTGTATTGGTACTGTTTACTCTGGTATTGTATGGAATTGTGAGTGTTGCAGTTGCTCTGAATAATACGATATCACTGATCACTGTCACCCACACTGTGCTACATAATATAACTGTGTAGGAAAGCTTGTATAAGAGTGTGGTAATTCACTAAAGGTTGAATTGGGCAATAGTCTAGATATGTCCCTGTTCAGCTGCATGTGGTCAAGACATGGCCAGAGTCTGCGCAGAAAGAGATGGATAGCTATGTGCACAACATCAACCTGGAATCTGGGAGTATGTGTAGAAACAGTTAGTATTAGCAAACATTTCCCCCACAGGTATACCAGGTAAGAGGTGTATACTGCAGGTAAAACCAGTTCATGTATAAAGATGACAGCCATATCACTGTCCAAACTAAGGCTATAGGATAGTGTAGTAATACTTGTAAGGTACAGATAACAGCACTGACTAGGAAAGTAATGTGGACTACAGGAATATACTAGTTGTTAATTGACATCTTCCCCCCCCCACCATATCTTCAACAAAAAACTACATACCCACCTCAACTGGTATGTAATGACTTCACTGTTCTGTTGGAACATAAGTCCTATTGGTTGATAATTATTTAAATCTGCTTCCATGCATGTGCTATATTGAAATACTCCAACAATGGTGGTATGGTCCCATCAATGTACCTGCATGCTGTTGTTATTACCACTGTGGTCCCATATATGCATGTGTTCCATTTGCTATGCAAGTGTTCCATATCTGGTGTAGCTATGCATGCTGTTATACCTAACCCTGGAATGTGTTGACTATCACTAACCCACATATGTTGATACACCATAAACTCCATAGCATGTATGGAAATGTGGGTCACAGCGGACCCACCTGTCCCACCTTAGCTGGCTGTGGCACCAGGCACCAGAACGTCTGGGGCCCAACTAGGGACCTTCTCGTCTGTTGGTCCTGCACCACCTTCTGGTGGAACCACCTCAGAGGATGGGGCTCACCCCCCCCGGGTGTGGGTGCGGACAAGAACCTGTCACCCATCGCCAGGTCCAGATCGTGGTGCGTAGAGAGCTCCAACAGCAGTTCGGAGATCTTCTACGCCAGCTTGAGGGCTGTGTTTCATGATTAGAGGGTTGGCCTGGCTCTCCGACTCAGCCCCCAGCACAGCCACCTTTGGGGCTGTGAAGGTGCAGTGCTGACTGCCCACGGGTGTGGATCTCAGTCCCACTGTTTCCACTAGGGGGCTCATGGGCTTCCGATTTCCCAACACCCCTCCAAAGCAAGGTGTTTACCCCCCACGTGTCATATAACTCCCCTGTATGCATCTTGTTTGTCTTGTCTGTTAACCGGCCCGACCTACCTCCCCAAATATACCTACTATCCATCCCCAACATCCCACTCTCACCTGAAAAAAAAGGGCAATCTGTTCCCAAAAACAAATATCGCCCCATACATTGAAGTCCATTTTGCACGTGTCCACTGGACACATGTAATCTGGTCTATTTGGCATCACAGCATATTGATGTTGTCCTTATACCTCTCTCATGGGTTTGAGTGTCCAAATCTATCTCCAAAGTCAGTGTATATGCATAGCTGTTGTTGTTGAAGAAATGGGCAGGTATGGACCTTCCCTACACCCTCCTGCACATCCTTAGCTATTTACCCTACTGTCTTTCCCTGTTTGTGCCCCTTTTTCACCACTTTCCTATCAACCCTGTTTCCTTTTCTTTTAAACAAATTAGCATTGGGGGTAAGTGGGAGTAAGCACTTTTAAGCAGCAGTAAGTGCGTTTAAGCTTGTTTGCATGGGGGTAAGCAATGCCTACACAGGTTATGCAATTTAGAAGCTAACTAAGTGTAAGAAACTGTAACTGGAAGTTAGCAGTGCTTACCTCCAAGCAAACCCGTGCAAACCTACTTACAACTGCTTAAAAGTGTCTTAATCACTCTGTATTCAATGGCCCTTCTGCCCAGCAACAAAATAACCAGCCTCTGCAAGGTTTGAACCCAGGAACCTGCACACCATACCCAAAGTTATTTACCACTAAGCCATGTCAGACATACATAACCCTGACGTTTTCACAAACATATCATCCATCCCAGTCATTCAGCAGTACAAGAAATGTAGTTAAACATGTAGATGTATGTGTGTGTGTGTGCATATATTCCTATCTAAATAGATATATAAATATCTATATATATGTATATATATATATATATATATATATATATATATATATATACACATATATATATATATATATATATATGGGTCTATCTGACTACGTCGACAAGTCAGAACGCCGACAGCGAGAACACCGACGCCAGAAGATCGAAAACGGAGAAGACCGACGGATCAAAACCCCGACGCTGAGAACATCGACATGGGAAAAGGCTGTGTATGTATGCGGTAGTGACGGACGTTAGGGTGCGGTAAGGTAAGTGTGCGACTGTGATAGTTTGTGGGTTAGGGCGGGTTAAGTGAGTTAGGGTTAGGCGGCTAGGTAAGTGTGCGACTGTGATAGTTTGTGGGTTAGGGCGGGTTAAGTGAGTTAGGGTTAGGCTGGCTAGGTAAGTGCGACTGTGATAGTTTGTGGGTTAGGGCGGTTAAGTGAGTTAGGGTTAGGGCGTGGCTAGGTAAGTGTCGACTGTGATAGTTTGTGGGTTAGGGCGGTTAAGTGAGTTAGGGTTAGAGGCGGGTTAGGTGAGTGTGCGATAGTGGCGGACCTTAGGGTTAGGGTTTGGGTTAAGGTTGTAGGTAGTTGTGTATGTGAGGTTTAGTGTTGGTTTGTAAGGATTTTGGTGTGCTTGTGTTGTGTGTGTGCTTGTTGGACTGGGGATTTGTTTTGTTTGTTGCTTGTCGGGATTATGGTGTGTCGGGCATGTGAGGTTTCGTGTTTGTGAAATGTCGGTTATGTGGTGTCGGTGATTTCGTTTTCGGCGTTTTGACTTGTCGACGTTGTAAGATAGATCCATATATATATATACACATATATACATATATATATATATATATATATATATATATATATATATATATATATATATATAGAAATATAGATAGATAGATATAGGTATATACAGACATACATCTGTAGATAAAAATGTGAAGATAACAAAAATATATATGTCTACATGCACTGTTAATGGGGTTGAGAGGCAACAAACAACATACGCCTTGTACGAATAGGTACCCCCCCCCCCACAGCCAAACACATCTGCCCTGCAATACACTAGCAACTGTTGCAGATCCCATAACCAGGACCTGACATGACATGGGCACAAGATGTTAACAGTACTCAATCCCACCTGTATGATGTCAGGCTGGTATCAGTAACATATCATATAGTACAGTCTGGCTCCCATAGGGAATGCACAATGTGGAAGCAATCAACATCCCTAGGATACATATACACAGACACATATTTACAGATATATATATATATATATATATATATATATATATATATATATATATATATATATATACATATATATATATATATATATATATATATATATATATATATATATATATAGAGAGAGAGAGAATATATATACATATATATATATATATATATATATATATATATATATATATATATGTATATAAAACTACACATACACACACAGAGATATGTATAGGAAGATACATATGTAGAAGGTGCACACAATATGGGACAGCCACTATGCCTAAAGTTACCACCTTACCAAATGGACACCATATGAGCCACCCATACAAATGACAATCATTGCCTGCAACATATACCCACAGAGAGGTCAAAGGATATAACACCACACACAGGTTTGCATACATGGAAAGCTTTATTTACAGTTGCATATGCCATGTCATATAGCTGTTTAGACACTGACATCCATATAAACAGAGTAATGTAACTGTGAAACGGTTATACTAATACAGTATTCTGGAAAAGTTTACATATGTTGCTGTCCAGGCCGAGTCCTTCAAGTAGTACAATAGTAAAGACAGACAGCCACAGGATACCAAACAATCAACATTAAGTAATGCAGATGTATAGTCCAGCAGCCTCTATCTACACTCTGTACACAATCCCTAGGGGGTAAAGACCTCAGATGACACAATGGGATGTATCTTTTACATAACAAGGCATAACTGACACCATCACAATCACACTGACAAACAGAACAGTCTGTATGGCAGGAGGCAGTAGGTTTGCATTTATCCAAGGTGGATTGTATGGTAATGTACATCCAGATACCTTAAGGCAGCTTATCCCTGATTCCCCCACATGTTGTAACAGGCTAGGTTAGTTATGGTGTACCCCCCTAAACTGAATAATACAGGGCCATATACCACTGTTACATAGACTAGCTTCTGGAGTTCATAATGGTACACATGTATTGTGTAGGTGAAGCCCACACATATATGCCCCCAACCCAACAGTGTGTGTGGGGGACACAACAGCAGTGGACTGATGGCAGGAATGGCAGCATGACATACTCACAGCCCACTACAGAACAACCCCTGACAGCATGTCATATGTGCAAAGCCTGGTATATAGGTGGAGGACAGAGGCTGGAACACAGGTCCATATGTGGAAAACTGTTGTCATACACTAAGCAAGTTGCTGGTGTTACAGGATAGTCTGCAAAATACCATTAGTCAGGAATATGAAGTTAGAAACAGAAATGAATGTAGCCATGTACTGACAGCACTCAACACACACACTGCCAGTTATATATCTGACACAAGACCTATGTGGTGGACAGACAAAACATAATAGGCACACCTCTGGCCATCAAGAGGATAGGCCCACAGTTGAGAGCTATGCAGACAGACTGCATTCCAAGTTAAACTAGTATGTATACACAAACCCTGTAACACCAGTGCTATACAATGCATACAACAACACTACTCACACTCTGTCTGTAGTTCTGGAACCTCCTACAAATATGTAGCTGGCCTGAGTGTGCAGGTTCTCCTGTAAGAGGTATTGCTACCTTTTGTCTGCAACACTGATGCCCACACACACAGGAAGGATGTCCATCCTACAGAAAAGGTAAAGGGACCAAGCCCACATGATGTAAGGATTTATAGTAATTGGTTGCCATGACAGTAGTAATTGGAAATACTACACAGCATGCTGCATGCAGGTAGCTGTGGAGGACACTGATTGGTGGAGCGGCCATCACCTGATTATGTGCATCACCTACAAATTCCATGCTGCAATCTATGCAAAGCATCTCATTCCATCTATTGGAGAAAGACTGAGAGTGTGAGAGAGAGAGAGTGCGTATAAGGAAAAAAAAAAAGAAAAATACCAAACACTCTGGAAGACTCTGCAGTCCCAGAACAGGTATGTGAAGTATATATGTATGTAACTGACCATAGTACTTGGTCCATAATAATGAGATAGATGATGTGGAATGCTTTATATGTACCTTCAGGTGTTGTTATTGTAATGATGTTCAGCTGAACAACTGCTAAGGACAATAGAGTCCGTCCCTGTGGGTAGTGGGCCATACCCCACAACCGTGTAGAGCAGCACTGACTGATAAGATGTAAGCCATCATAGTGTGTGTTGTGTAATGGGAAGCATGTATATTACGTGGCCAATAGCTGCTGGTGGAAGTAATGCCATTATGATGGACACGTAGGATCCACAACCCACCCCTTGCAGGATACTCAGGTTAATCTGTGTTGTAGCATGCAAGAATGCCATAGGTGTGTAATAGAGTTACCTGCAATCTGGCCATATATGTATATATATATATATATATATATATATATATATATATATATATATATATATATATATATATATACCCCCCCTAATGTCAGGCTGTGTCCATATGTGGCTCCTGTCTATGTTGTAGCAAGGCAGAACAGTGCAGCTGTGCGGGAAGGTGTTTTGAGATTGTGGACCTGATGTCTGAATGTACCCCACATATAGGTGTGCATATGTGTACATATGTACACATATATAATATAAAAAAAGTATGTATGTATGTATATATATATATATATATATATATATATATATATATATATATATACATACATGTATGGCCACAAATATACAGATACCCATGTGTAGACATATATATGAGCACAAATATACATCACATATATCTACACATATATAGATATATACTTTTATACACGTCTACATATATACAAACACACAAACATATATGTATGTAAATACATGTCCCCTATATTACTACCACAGTGCTGCATTCTATGTGTGAGGAAACAGCACACATAGCAATACATATATAGCCAAACAAGAGCAGTCCCAGGACTAAACCCTGAGGTACTCCACTTGTCACTTGTCTGGAGATGGATTTGGAGTCTGCTACTTTTACAGTCTGGGTTCTGTCAGTAAGCCAGTTGGCAACCCATCGAGTGGTATAGGGATTTATGCCAAGCTTAGTAAGTTTATCTATGATTCCAGAGTGGGGGATGGTGTTGAAGGCCTTACCAAGGTCCAGATAGGCTGTGTGGACATCCTTACCCTCATCCACAGCTCTGGGGACTGATTCAAAGAAGTCAATCAAGTTCAGGAGACAAGATCGGCCCTTCACGAACCCGAACTGGGTGGGGTCCTGTGTTTGAAGGTTGCCAATGTCTTTGTTTATAAGTTCCATGATAATGCGTTCCATGCTCTTGCAGATCAGGCTCGTCAGACTGATGTGATGGTAGTTCCTGGGATCCAAAGTGTATCCCCCCTTTTGGAGTGGGATAACTGTAGCTGTGTGCCATTCAGTGGACACAAAGCCTGAGGTGAGGCTATGATTAAACATGAGAATTAGGTGAGGTGCCATTTCATTTTATAGTTCATGTAGTATACAGCCTGGGAGGTCATCTGGTCACATGGATGCTGTATTCTTAGCTTTAGAGAGTGCATTTTTTACCTGTGTGGCCATGATTAGCGGAATTTGGCAATCTTTTGGTATTGAGATGAGCCCTTTAGGGGGTGAGAGGGGGGTGAAGTTGGCACTAAATTGATCTGCCTGGATATTGGCAATATCCTTGGGATCAGTATATTTAATGCCATTCTGTTGTAGCTCAGAGCAGATCTGAGCATTGCCATTTAGAGTCTTTACATAACTATAGAATACCTTGTGGTTGTCTTTGGAATCTTTGGCAATTTTATTTTCGTAACTAGCTTTGGAGCATTTTATGAGGGATCTCAGCATTTTACTGAGGCTGGTAAGGGAGTTTTTTGCATTTTGGGATTTTCCTCTTTTCTGCAACACTTTCTTCCTTCTGTTGTATAATTTGTTTATGGCAGGGGACCACCAGATTGGCTTCCTTTTTTTGGAGGAGAGTGTTTTGGTTCTATTTAGACCCCTAAACCTACTAGTGTACAGCTGATTCTGTCAGTGTCCTACTAAGCTCCATCACTCTCGGCTGTTCCCCCAACCTCATGGAGACTGTATTTGCTGGTTCAGCATTCACTGTCCCTTGTAGAGGAATCACCTAGATGAACCCCTAAACCACCTAGTGTACAGCTGCTTCTATCAGTGTACTACTAAGCCCCATCACTCTCGTGTGCTCCCCCCAACCTCGTGGAGACTGCATTTGCTGGTTCAGCGTTCACTGTCCCTTGTAGAGGAATCGCCTGGATGGACCCCTGAACCTACTAGTGTACAGCTGCTTCTATCAGTGTCCTACTAAGCCCCATCACTGTCGGGTGCTCCCCCCCAACCTCATGGAGACTGTATTTGCTGGTTCAGCATTCACAGTCCCTTGTAGAGGAATCGCCTGGACGGATCCCTAAACCTACTAGTGTACAGCTGCTTCTATCAGTGTCCTACTAAGCCCCATCACTCTTGGGTGCTCCCCCCAACCTTGTGGAGACAGTATTTGCTGGTTCAGCATTCACTGTCCCTTGTAGAGAAATTACCTGGACAGACCCCTAAACCTGCTAGTGTACAGCTGCTTCTATCAGAGTGTAAGTGATTTTTTCAATTGTTGTGTTCCTTGAACAGAATTGTTAGAGCTAAACAGTATTATAGCATTTTCTCACAGTGTGCACACCAGCTGGCCCTTCCCACCTTACTTTTAAACCCCGTTCCCTGCCATCTACTTTACCAAGTAACTGCTTTTCCTCAGGAACCCCACTAGGTGGTGGTATAAGCTCATATTTTCCCACGTATCTCCCCATATTTCTCCCAAACAGCTTTTGAGCTCTGGTAAAGCTAGTCCTTGGTTTCCTACATACTAATTAAGCCTCCATTAATGATTGTTATAAATGTTCAGTTTGCTACCACTCACCTAGCTGAACTTCACCTGCTATCCCAGTAACTCAGAGGGAAAGTGAGCTACTGTGTCAGTGATTTGTTCTGGAGGCTGTGCCTTTTGCTTTCTTGGTTCTACCTGCTCTGTTCACACTGTGGGCTCACTCCGCTCCCATGCCCTGCCCCCAAATCTCACTCATCCCACTACTCCTACATTTACTACCCTTCTATCTCACCTAATCCAATCACAACACATCCCTTCCACCAATTTACTAACTCCTCCTTAACCTATCCCATAGCATCCTGTTCTTCCAGATATATCCCTCCCTCTCTCACTCTCCCACTCTCTCATTTCCTGCTTTTTCCCACTCACCTAGCTTACACCAATCAACTATGTCCCCACATCTATCACAAATCCTTCTCACCCCCTGTTTAACTATATTGTTCCTAATTCCTTTATTCCATGCTACCACATATTAATTCTGCAAACTCCCATCCTCCTTCCTATCCCGCCATTCCACCTCTCATCTCTATCTACACCCATTCATATCTCACTTTCACTATATATCATCCTCTCTAGTTCAACCAAACTCTCTCCACTACATCAAACTAAAACTTATATCCTCTTCATTCAAGTGTCACTCATCCAAATCACTATCGTACCTCCCACAATCAACTAAGCCCAAATTACAGGTACTATTTACCTCCTTTTACTGCCTTTCCCTAGCAGAAAATATTCACCCTAACCCTGGACCTAACACTAGTACCAGTCCCTCTCCCCCTATCACAACCAATACTACCAATCCCACTACCCCTATCTCAACCAATATTACTAACCATAAATTCCTCAAACTACTTACCATAAACGCCCAGAGTCTAAAAAACAAAACAGCCCTCTTCCATTCTTGGCTATACCATACCCTGCCAGACATAGTAGCAGTCTCTGAAACATGGCTAAAACCCCAGATTACCAACTCAGATATCCTACTCCCAGACTTTCAGGGTCTTAGATGTGACTGCCCAAATAAAAAAGGGGGAGGAGTAGCCTTAACTTACTCAAACCTACACTCCATCACTCCCTACCAAAGCCCCATTCCTCAATTCAATAATGCAGAATTAGTCATAGGGATACTCAAAATGAATAACTATAAAGGCATCTGTCTTATGGCCCTTTATATCTCCCCTGGTAGCAACACTACCACCCTAGAAGACATTCTTCTATGGGCCTCAACTAATATTAAGCTCGAGACATATATATTAGGTGATGTGAACATCGACTCAAAAAAATCAATGGCATCAGTCCATCTATATCTATTAATCTATTTAATTTCACCCAAATAACTAATAGCATTACTAGATCCAATAAAAACAACCCCCAGGTTCCACTCTGGACTGGATTCTAGCCTCCCACCCAAATAAGATCTTACACTCAGGTACATTACCAGACACCATGAGTGACCAATACCTTGCCTTTATCCATCGAGCAACCCACTCCATACCTCACCCTCACCAATATATCCATACTCACAACCTCAGAAACTTTAACCCTTCAAGTTTCTCTAACACACTCAAACTAACAAAATGGGATAATCTAAAAACCCTTTCCCTAGATAACGCTGTAGACTTCTTCAATACAACCTTCTTAGATATGCTTAACCCCCATGCCCCATCCAGAACTAAATGAATAAAATCTAACCCTGTCCCCTGGCTATCTAAAGATACTAAAACTCTTATCCAACAAAGAGACAAGACCTGGAAACTATATCACCAATATAAACACCCTGAAATGCTTCTTAAATATAAGCAACTCCGTAACCTAACCAAAAAACATATCATAAGAGATAAAAAGTGTTACTACACTAAACTCCAGACCAATCACTCCAAAAACCCTAAACAATTCTGGACCTCTATCAAATCTCTACTGAATCCTGGAACAAAAAGTAACCCTTGTCCTGACACCAGTAAAACTGATACAAAATTAGTCACCCTATTCAAATCCTTCTTTACCAACGCCATAGCTGAACTCACCAAGACCTTCCCCAATCACAACTCCTCCTCTCTCCTCAAACCCACATCCCCCACCTCTTCCCAACCTCCCAGTCCCAACACCCCCCCACATTTCAGCTAAAGCCCATCTCCACATCCTACATAAAAAAAAAAACTTCTCTTTAGACTTAAGCCATGCTCCCCCGCCCCAGATAATATCCCCTCTCTCTATCTAAAACTTGCCACAGATGGCATTGCCATCCCCATCAGCATTCTCATGAATAGATCCATACAGGAGTCTTTTGTTCCCAAATTGTGGCATGCAGCCTTTCTCCTTCCCCTCCATAAAGGAGGTAAAAATAATACTGTCTCAAACTTCCATCCAATAGCTATTTTCTCCCCAATCTCAAAAATACTTGAGAAATGCATCCACCTCCAGCTCATGCCTTACTTTACCAATAATCACCTTTTTGTCCTGGACATAGTACAATAACTGCTCTTCTCTCTTTATTAGACTTAATAAATCATGCCCGAGAATCTGGAGAAATTGTATCCACAATCCTTCCAGATCTTTACAAAGCATTCAACACTGTTTCCCATACCCACTTTCTAAATCATCTTTCTAATCTTAATCTCTCTAAGAACACCCTAATATAGTTCAACAGCTACCTTTCTAATAGAACTCAAGCTGTGAAATGGCAGACTGGCACCTCAACCTTTCTATCCACCCCTACTGGAGTACCCCAGCGATCTATACTTGGCCCAATGCTCTTCAATGTATTTATTAATGATTTCCATGCTACCATTCCTAACACTAAAACAGTGCAATACGCAGACGACTCAACATTAGTATGCTCTGCTCCTAATCTTCCCGACCTCCAAGCAAAAACTCAATTGGCCTTTTCAACTACTGAAAACTGGATGCTTCAAAATCATCTCTCCCTAAATGCAGAGAAATTCAAGATTCTACTTTTCTCTCTCGCAAAAACTCTCCACCTTGACAAACATTCTTTCAGTATCATCAGCCATGCTAACTCCTCTATAGAAATTGTCTCTTCTGCTAAACTTCTTGGGGTAACTATAGATGAACACCTAACATTTGATACACATATTCAGGTAAACATTAAAAAAACACATCAGAAACTTGGCATGCTATATTGACAATCCCATTTTCTCTCTTCATCTACCAGACAAACTCTTGCCACTACCTACTTACTACCTTCTCTTCTCTATAGTGCTCCCCTACTTACCAACATATCCTCTTCCATCTCTTCAAAAGTAGAAACATGTTACAACAAAATCTATAAATTCGCAACTAAAGCTAACTACTCCTCCCACCACTGTATATCTCTCCATCTGCTAAAGTGGCTAGAACAATCACCTTGACTACCTTCAACTCATTACTGCCCACAAATTAATTTTCAAACCAACGTCATGCCCTGCTTTAGCAAATATCTTACATTTTTACACCTCTCACAGAGCCCTAAGATCTGCCCACCAGAATCTCCTCTCTGTATACAAACCTAAACATCCTGCTGGTCACCTTCTCCTATCTTCTTCCTTAGCCAAAAAATGGAACTCCCTCCCTTCTTCCCTTTGACTCGCAGAAAACTATGAATACTTTAAAACCCAGCTTCATTCCTACCTCTCCCAGCATTGGAAATGTAACTGTATTCTCCCTACTTAGCCTGCTAAGACACTTCTATATAGACTTCCTCATGGAACTTCTCTACATAGTCCCCCAGTCTAGGCTGTTCTCCTAAACATCTGCCTCACTCTAAATCTAATGACCTCCTAAACAACTGCCTCCCTCTGATTCTAATGTAATATTACACTATTATTATTGCATTTATACTTTAAATGCATATAATGTAAATACTGTGTATAGTCCTAGATCTCATCCCCTCTAACTGAGAACAATAATATTTACTGATTACCTTTATTAGCTGATGCTGTTTAATTACGGCAATCACACCTGCCATGTTCAAACTATACTTTTACTACTTGTTCAACTATCTCTCTATGAATACTCCAAAAACAATAATGTATGCTCAACTAACAGTGTACTTTCCACCTTTATATCTCACATTTCTTCTAAACTTATATTTACTACAACCTTCAAATATTTAGTCTACAACTATTAACTGTTTCTCTACAATTGTGAACTCTTATAACTAAGTAAACACTATTCTTTTTCCTTTACCAACTTAAATATTGTACAAATGATTCTCTAAACACCTTTGTAAATATGTTTAAGAATTGTCTTGCCATTATGCATTTGTACTTTTTCACATTACTTTGTATAATTTTATTTTTGTTTATTTATATATAACATGGAGCCCCCCCCCCCCCCCCGGGCCTCCACTGAAAATGAGCTCTCTGAGCCCAGTGGACCTCCCCAGTAATCAAACTGGAAATAAATAAATAAATAATTTGGGATGGCATGATTCATGCATGAGTGGATGAGCTCATACAGTGCCTTAGTGTAGGATTCAGCAGTCAAACTTTCAGCTCCTGTCTGCATGGGTGCCATGAAGTTTGTCACTTCTGACTTAAGTAGCATGAAGTTGGCTTTGGAGAAGCTTTTTACAGAGGTTTCCTTACTGGGAGGTGGAGGTGGGATGTGGATGTCAAGGGTGATTTGCTTATGGTCAGACCTGACCAATGAGGAGCTGACCACTGGTGTGGAGCATCTATCTCCCATGTTGGTAATGACCAGGTCATGGATATTGGAGCCCCTGGTGGGACAATGGAGTAGATGATCCAGGGCATTGGAGTTTATGAATTCCAAGAACCGTTGGGAAAGGTGTTGGTACCCAAGTAGTTTTCCCAGTTAATGGCAGGGTAGTTGAAGTCACCCAGTAGTAGGGTGTTTGGTGGTATCTTAATATTTTCCAGTATGTTTAGAAAGGTGTAGTGAGAATCTTGGGGCATGTAGGGGATCTGTAGCAAGCTACAATTTGGATTGCAGTCCTACCTAGTGTTAGTTGCACCTGGCGAATTTCAGATGCATTGTGTTGGGCAACTCTCCTGGAGGTGTGAATATTCTTGGTGAATATGGACACTCCTCCACCTTTAGTGTTTCTGTATTGGTTTGGTGGCCGAAAAGTGTGGTAAGAGTTGTAGCCTGGTATTGTAGGAGTGCTCTCTGGAGTCTTGACCCAGGTCTCCATTTTTGCACAGATATTGATGCTCTCCATTATAGGAGTGACTTGAGAGAGTGCATTTTGAGGTTTAGACTTCTAGCATTGAGTAGCATTACCTTTAAATTTTGCATGCTTGCATCTGTTACAGTGGTGGTTTTGTCTTTTGAACCTTGCCTAAAAAAGGCACTATAGGGGTGGCAAGAGCTTTAGCCAGTAACCTGAATCCCAGGGGTGACAGGTGCAGACCATCTCTGGCAAAGCATCGTGGTTTGTTGATCATGTCGTCCCAGGCCAACAGATACTGAATCCTCTTTGAATAACACCAGAAGCTTAGCCAATTATTGAAGTCAATCATTTTGTCCTTATACTGTGGTATCATGCTAGGCAAAGGCAGGATGCTACTCAGGGCTAAGGTCATACCTGCTTGGGCCACATGATCTGAGAGATCTTCCATGTCTCTTTTCATTTAGTCCAGGGAGGTATGTCTCAAGTCATTCACTCCAACATGGACAATGTCAGAGTTGTATTTGTACTTGTTGTGGAGTGACTTGAGTGCACCCGACAGGCAGCTGACTGTAATTTTCTCTTTGCTCAGCCTGGTGAGTGGGACATCAGTGCACCTGACTATAGAGTCTCCTATGACTAAAGTGTAGGGTATGTTGTATTGCCTAAGAGGCTGTTGTTGGGTGGCACACTGGTGTTGTGAGCTATGTGTCACTTTGGTTGTGACTAGTGTTTGTTTGCGTTTCAGCTTCGGAGGTCTTTGTTGCTTGGGCAGGTTAATGTTATAGGCCTCCGCATATGTGGGATTAGTGTTGCTATGTGTGGGTGTTGATGGTGTGGGTTTTGAAGGGCTATGTGTTACTTGAGGTGTAGTGCATGTGTTAACCTTCTCCTCTTGACTGTCTAGCACAATCTTGGCTGGAGAGAGCTTTGCTTCCAGTTTGGCTATGTAAGTGCATCTCTCACAGGTTGTAGTGTTAGGTGGGAGGAGGAGAGGTTTGTCTGTGTACATGAGGCAGTTGCTGCATTGCCCCAGTATGCCCTGGTTCACCAGGTGGACAGGAGAAATCACTGGAAGCTGACCCTTGGACATGCCTGCTTAGGTGCTTTTTTTGTAAAGTACAAGGGCTGTTTTCCCTTACCTTTGAAAGGTAATTTGCAATTATAGGCTGTTTAGTGCCTACAATTAATTTCTCCTTATTAACAAGGAGAGTTTAGTTATTGTATCAGTTTAAGGCTTCCTAGTGCTTTCCAGCAGGTTCTAGAGCAAGTGCTAGTCACAGGTGTTCAGATTTTAGTGCTACTACTGAGAAACCAGCTAGTTCTAAGAGAAAATTTGAAGAGCAGACTTTCTGGCACCTGGAATTGTTTAACCGTAGCCCTGCAGTGCTGCACGATGCAAAAAATGCACCAACACACACATTTTTAAGCCAGAAAGTTGAAGGGGATAGAAATCAGCCCAAAATGGCTAATAAAATTACATTTTCAGAGCTGGAAACCACTCCATTAGTTTTAGATAGGCAGTACAATGCTCACCACTCCCACTGGTAAGCAGTAGGACTTCCTTTTACCACAGCAAGGTCTGGAAAGCTCTGAACACAGAAAATAAAGTCCTGAAATCAGCAAACTTGGGATCTGGACTATACAACTAGGAAAGGTGGGAAACAAGCAAACAAGCTAATATTTTTTTTTTTGTTTAAAACAGGCTAAACAATGCAATAATACAGTAAATAATCACAGAAAAGGGCTAACACACTTGAGTGTGTAGCCCTAAACAGTAAATGCAATTACAACTCTACAAAATTAGCAATTTAAAACTTTTTGAATGAAGCAAGGCAAGTGCACAACTGAAAAATGATTTAAGAGGCAGTAATACAGTAGAATAAGTAGCTAGTCTACATATACAGAAAAGTCTATATATACAGAAAAGCAGCTAAAACACACTAAAACAATTCATATGCAGTGCAGCCTAGAACACTCGAGTTGTAGCAATATTAAGGCAAATACAGTTTTAATAAATGCACTAAAATATACTCTCAACAGCTGTCCATGTCCTGAAGGTGTCTGCCTAGAGGCTGAGCAGGAGGAGCATGTTGGCCCTGTGAATGTGTACTGGGTGCCTCAGAGTGACGTAGCACATCCCACATGTGTCTGTGGAGGCTGTTATGGAACAGACCCTGGACCTGACCACAGGGGACAGGAACATGTCTGTGTGTGCCCCCAGGGGGGGGGGCAACATCCCCTGGGATGGTTTCACCTGATGGTATTGCTGGACCAGTACATAAGGAGGCCCCAGGGTGGGACACACACATGTGATGTGGCCGGGTAACATGGGCAGATGAGTTTGGCGAGGTAGTTCTGCTGGCCAATAGTACATATATGCAGCTGTACTCTGTGGAATATTGTCTATTCAGAGGCAATCTCTGCTTAACATACAAGGTCATGTCAAACCCTGAGCTGTTGGACATGCTACACTTAAAGAAATCCCAATCCCTCAGAGCCACATGCTCCAGGGATCTAAACCTTATCATCACAATGAACAAAACATACTGGAGGGATAGGTTCCTGACCCAGAGACTCCCCATACTCTGGAATATACTGTCCATACATGTCAAGCAGAGTGCCTCCTTGGCCCTCTTCAAAAGGAACCTTGATGATTGGATGGAAGATAGGAAATTCACCCCAGGGATCACGTCTGTCACCCTGCTAGACAGGGGTCCAGGGAAGTAAATACTGTGGGAAGAAATATCCAGGGAATTATTATGGCTAGGCTTGTATAGGCCCTAGGGCTGATAGCCTAGTACCAACCTATGAATCTATGAACCTATATACATGCTATTGTGTCACTGTTATAGAACATATGTTGATAGTAATAGTCTACACAATCCCAGAACATGTCCAACAGCATGCATATATAACTGCAATAACACAGTATGCCAGATGTGCAGCACACACATAGCAGGCATACCACAGGCATATATGGAACCATTGTGGCCCTGTCAATGGCATTCAGGTGAATAGTCTGTAACAGGCCAGCAATGACAGTGTCCACACAGGGAACATGGCTACAAACACATTGCACAAAGCGTGATACAGTACAATATCTACCCCACTGGTAGGTATGCTGTAGCCATACCTATTGAGATGTGTGTGCTGTTTGTTGTCACTGATATGGTGGGAGTGACAGAGATGTGTATTAAGAACTGTGGTAACCTTGCAGCATGACCTGCTCACACCTGTGTCCATCTTTATATCTTTCAGGCATGATGGCTCATGCATGGCTGCCAGCCTACTCAGCAGCAGAAAATGACATACTGCTGGATGGACTAATTCATCACTATGCAACCTTGTTTGGCCGGGCTGCCCATGGTCAGCAAGAGTAGACTACCCTGTAGAAAGACCTAGTCCATAGGGTCAATGATGGACTGCACAACTGCAGTTATGAGCAGGTTTGGCATCATTGTTCTCACCTGCTTCGCAATGCCCGTCAGCATGCTGCTGCAGTCCAGGGGATCACCTTGCCATGGGGGGAGGCATGCCATCCATCCGCCCTTGACACATGTGGAGGAGCTCCTGGCCAGCCTCATGGCACCTGTCCATCCGGCCACACACCAACCGCAAGACACCTTTGTGCAGGTGGGTGCCACCTACACACCAGCCGAGGTGCGTGCAGGTAAGGCCACAGAGCACATCTGTAGACCACTGTTGCACATACATCCACATCGGTTACAGGTAGAGCATGCATATCTGACATGTCATAGATATATTTTGTTGCTGCATAGTAGTGATAAACAGATGTCCATATGTGGTAGTATTGTGGAAATCTACTGTTGATGTATTGTAATACTGCACCACCCTGTAGCACTACCACAGTTGTGGCCACTGACTTTGCATTTCTCACCCTCTTATGTAGGTCCCTCTGGGATACCACCAAGGCAGAAGCCTGTAGCTGGTGAGTATGGTTCATGTAGATGCTTGCTAGTAAATTGGGCATGTAATGGCTATGGTATATGTCATGCACACATCTAACACACCTATCCAGAATGCATGCTGTACATGTGCACGTATTGTTGCTGTGAAATGCACGGCATCACAGGGGTGACCATGATGGGGTATTGGAAGGGTATGTCAGACACCTGCATGATAACTAACATCCTGTCATTGGGGAATGTGTCCACAGTAAGTAACATAATGGTGGGAGACATGGTCTACAGTAGGGACATGTTTGGAACAACACCCATATACAGTGCAACACCAGTGTATATACCTGTAGGACAATGGCAACTGCTGCAGAGATACACTATGGCATAAGGCATTACAGTGGTCCACATTATCAGCTGGGACTAGGCTGTAACATGTGGTGTTCAGTGTATGGGACACTGCAAAGTGACACACATGTGTAGGGCTTATTTGTCATGCATCTGCAAATAGGCTGAAGGAGGGGGGGAGAGGTGTCAGCATGACACACCAGTGCACTGCAGCAGGGATCCTAAGGATGCTAGGAATGACTGTATTTGCACATAGTCAGGTTCAGGACCTGTGGCAGCTGTAACCCTACCCCCACATCAATAGTGACAGCAGTGTGTGAACACCAAGGGATGTGCACATGAGTAGACATTGCAATCATGCAGAATAGGGGGTCATGTGTAGGTCAGTCTGAGCATACACTGGCAAATCCAGATGACACATGCTGGTATACCCCTGCCAGGAGTAGTGACTGCTGTAGTACACACAAGAGGTGTGAAGAACCGTCAAGAAAAGGGTGTGCACACATATGCCCACACGGTGTATGCATTGTGGTCTGCATCCGCTCACCTAACACATTCCGTAGACACTGCATGTGAAAGTACAGGACATTTGTCACATATTGGGCTCATGTACTGCTAAGATATGCGGTGATGTGGTCCCATGGCAGATCAAGGATGGGTGCATCATATCAATGAGGGTGTGTAGACCCCCCATAGCCACAGTATGCTCTGATGGTTGTCAGTGTAAGAGTATTGGATTGGTCATACATGGTCTGCTGATGTTGAGAGCTGTGCATCAGACATCAGGCATTCACAAATTACATATGTCCACATATCATACCAGGTATGTGTTGCAGGAAAAATTAGGAGCTTTGAGCATTAAAGCTGGCATAACTGACACAGTAGTACACATTCAGCAATGGGCTGTACATCTGTGATGTGTGGTGCACAGTACATGGCAGGGTGAAGAACAGGTGCACAGAAATACCATGTTCATGGGTGCAGTGGTAACCAGGAGAAGGGGCTTCACCTAGTGACATAGCACATGCATCACACACACGTATGCTAGCATGGATTGACTATAGCTCCACTGCATGCTGTCGGGTACTATATGTTATGCATGTTGACAGAGGGTTAATAGGACGACTGTGTGTACTATCATTGTGCAACCTCACCTGTATGTGTGTGTGTGTGTGTGTGTGTGTGTGTGTGTGTGTGTGTGTGTGTGTGTGTGTGTGTGTGTGTGAGTGTGTGTGTGTACATTCTGGTAGGTAGTTATTTTGCAGGGTCACTCTGGTGAAGTGGAGGGTGGTTGATGCATGTAGGATGCTTGCTTGCATATGTGTGTGTTTGTGTGGCTGGCCATGTATGCACATGTGTGATTGTGGGGTGTTCATACAGCAGTACCTCCCTCTTGGATCATGCAGTACATGTACATGGACTGCCACATTACACACCAGAAATACTTGTCATGTGTGTAATCACAGGACAGCTGATAGTGTAATATGGTCAGTAGCATGGAACAGGTATTGAGAGGGAAGGTAGACACCAGATACACCCTTAATATTGCATTCAGTAGAGAGGTCACCTACAACCCACACATGCAGCATTACAGATGCATTGGGGAAGTACTAGTCAACACCAGGGTGTGTATCCAAATATTACAGTTGTCACATGATAGGCTGAATGAGCAGCATATCTGGCATGTACTGAGCATTGCATACACATGACACACCAGTGCATGATATTATGGATAGAATATAGCAGCCCACACATACAGGGGCCATGCTCATGATATGTGGACATACACAGGGTGAATACCGAATGACAGCAATGAGGCCATCTAAAACCACTACACACAGGTCAGGCAGGTAATGTAGTAACAGGTCTTGTGTTGTAACTGCTTGTGTAGGCATTTAGAGGACTGATATGTTAATGAGTGGTATCAATGTGTGTATGTTAACAAGTGTGATGCAGGATGGTGTACCACATGGACATATACGTGGGACTGTCTGTAAAGTCATGGACAGGTAGGTATTATGGAGGTGTGTATGTGTGTGTGTGTGTGTGTGTGTGTGTGTGTGTGTGTGTGTGTGTACTGTTAGGCAATGCTGTACAGGTTTTAAAGTGCGTTTATTGTTTTCCCCCACAGGTGGCGAGGTGGGTCAGGGTCCCTCCTGCATGCAATCTGATGTTGGTGTCCATACAGACACCAAAGATGATGATAGTACTGTTGAGGCACAGGTGGGGTTGTCAGGGGCCGACACTGCACCATCATTTGACATCCCCCTTTTAGCCACCCCAACCCCACACACAGTTTCAGTGCCTAAACATACCCCATCACTGGTGGCCATAGCAGAGGGACAGATGGCGTTTGATGGCAGTGCACAGGAAAGTGTGTTAACCATGCCTACTGTGTCCCGTCGCAGCAGGCATAGCCGGATGTCCGGCAGGGCACCACATAGGCAGATGTCTCAGGGTGCTTGTGGCAGAGGCAACATAGCTGGTACCAACAGATGCATTTTTCAGGCTGTCATGGTGGTGCAGGCACATATGGAATGTTACACCAGACAGGGCCTGAGGCTGCAGAGGGCTGCTGCCACATCTGTAAGTGACAACATCCGTGAACTGTATGGTGCCATCCATGCTTATACCGAGCTGATGGATAGACGGAATGGTGAGATGATGGCCCTCATTGGCCATAGTGTGTCCATGCTTGAACATGTGGTGGGGGTGTGACGATGACCGCGTGGATGTAGGCCAGCAGCACCAACAGCTGGCAGTCAACATGGATGTGCTAGGATACCAAGATGCTCCCACAGTGGCAGTACCAGCCCTGGCAGTGCGAGGGGGGGTGCTGTCCACACCACACCTCAGCAGGCCATGTGCACATGGTCCTGGCCAGTCCCAGGAGGGGCCTGGTACCAGCAGACATTTGTCATCATCAGGTGAGAGTAGCACATTGAGGCCTGTACCTAGACATGCCCATGGAGCCCCTGGCAAGCACAGTCCATGTATCCATGGCCAGAAGCAGTGAACTGCACACCCTGCCAGGTATGGTCTGCAGCTGTCCATGAATACCTGTGTAGGGCAGCCACATTGCAGAACTGTGTGCATGCATACCCACACACTATACAAACACACCTAGGGCAACACCATACCTACACAGACAACATCACCATGCCCAGCTCAGCGGAGTACACCCCTCACTCACACATGGCGTCAAATGTATGGCCCACCCTCGGCCTCTGACAAACCATCATGCCATGTGCATATGATGATACCTGTGGCACATCCCTGTCATCCATACCATTAATGCAGGGACAGGCTAATATGGTTCTGATACACACAGTGACTGTACTACAGTGTACCATAGTACTGCAGTGAAACACATTGTAAGGAGTAAAATGTAATGCATATATGTCAGATAGTGTTGCCATCCAGCAATGATGCATTATAGCTGTTAGTAACACTGGTTGATTGTGGTCTGTATAATGTTATCCATTTGTGTTGTAGGTGTACATATGTCAGAACAAGGATGCCCTGTGCATATGATGATACCTGTGCCACATCACTATCATCCATACCATCAATGTAGGGACAGGCTAATATGGTGCTGATGCACACTGTGACTGTACTTCAGTGTACCACAGTACTGCAGTGTAACATGCTATAAGGAGTGAAGTGTAATGCATATATGTCAGGAAGTGTAGCCATCCAGCAATGATGCATTATAGCTGTTAGTAACACTGGTTGATTGCACTAGCTATAATGTTATCCATTTGTGTTGTAGGTGTACATGTGTCAGCATGACAATGGTCTGCAGTCATGTTCCACAATGGGGTATGGCCCTGTGGTGACACCATGGCTGTGACATATCTGGGGTACAGTTGAACACATGTCACAGGTTACTACACAAACCCCATTAAAGCTGCTCAAAACTGCCTTAACCACTCTGTATACAACAGCCCTTGTTCTGCCCAGCAACAAAATGAGCAGCCCTTGCAGGACTTGAACCCAAGACCCTATACACTACAGTCACAACACCTAACCACTATGCCATGACCACTGTGAAGACAGATGTTGTTTTACCAATATAGCTGTCAATACACATATTGAGTAGTATTGAAGAATTGCCTTTACTTCCCAAGTTGTGTAGTCCTTGTTATTAATATGCTGTTTTATCATAATGTACACATAGCAGATACATACAGTGAGATACATCTGTGAGGGCATACACAACCATGAGGTTTACACATGACAGGAATATGGTTATATACGTATAATAGATTGATATACTTCTACATGTACATACACATGTATACTCATACATATGTCTGTATACACATCTGTATAGTGCAACATATATATGGCTATGTGTACATCTCTTCCTATGTGTGTGTATATATATATATATATATATATATATATATATATATATATATATATATATATATATATACACACACATATATGTATATATAGCTATATGTATATATAGCTATATATGTATGCACTTCCTGTGTGTACAGATATGCCTAGTTATGCTGGTATATATGTAGATATCTATAACATAATATATCTATTCTGATATACCTACTACAGTCAATATATATGCAGATATCCATACATATATGTGCATATGTATCTCTATCTGTACATATGTAGATGGATTCACTTTAGAAGCTTGAAATACTGAATTATCAGAATTCAGTATTTTGAGCCCATAAAGAGGAATCCTGAAAAGAACGAAACCTCAGAAGAGTGAAATTCAAAATCTCACACACTAGCGATTTTGAATTAGCACTTCTGGTGTTTTGCTGTGGTTGTGGATTCAGGTAAACGTTTATTTGTTAAGGGTTTTGGGTAGGGGCTGTGGTGTGTGTTTGTGCATTTTGTTGCTGTGATGTGTGTGTGCAAAGAGAATGTAGCTTGTGTGGTGGTGTTTTGTGTGTGTTTGTATGTAGTGCGACCTTGGAGTTAGAATATTAAAGTGGGGGGGGGTGCAGCTTTTATGTAGTAGAAAGCTTGTGTTTGTGTGTGGGGAGGAAGGTGTGTGTGTGTGGAGTAGAAGCGCTAATTCAAAATCTCCAGTGTGCAAGATTTTGAATTTCGAGCTTCTGAGTTTTTGTTGTTTTAAGGTTTCGACTTTATAGCCTCGAAATACTGAATTTCAATATTTCAGTATTTCGAGGATATAAAGTGAATCTGTGTAGACATATATTGCTCTGTATATGTATATATCTGAGTGTTTATATCTATATCTTTATATAGATATATATATATATATATATGTGTGTGTGTGTGTGTGTGTGTGTGTGTGTTTGTACATATACATATCCATCTATATATGTCGATAAGTGTCTATAGCTATATAGATATATACACAATATGATCCTGCAGAAACAGCTGCGGCAGGAACAGCATGGGGCAGGGCCACACAGCCCCCCACCATTGCCAAGGCCTGCACAGGAACAGATTGACGTGGAACAGGAACAACCTGAGCCTGCCCCAGTAGGCAGAAGGAGGCATGCCCAGTATGCCCTGGCCTTGGCAAAGAGGCAACACATAGCACATACACTGACACAGGAGGGACTCAGGAAATGACACCTCTCTCTGCTTCAGGCATACAGTAAAAGGGATGCCAAACATGACACTAACTATGCTCAGCCATGTGTAGGGAGTGAACTATGTTCATCTGACATAGGCAGCACTGCAGCACCACCCTCAATACTGGGCCACCCACAAGGTAAGTGACTCAACTTACCAATTGCCGAATGGAGTAGAATGTGTTGTTACCTGCATCTATGGTATGGATGTGAGCATGCAAGGGAATCTTGCATGCTGAATTGTATGCCAGCTGATAGTAGACACCTATAGTGGCACCATGAGATCTGTAACAAATACTGGTGTCACCATAGTAGCCAGTACTGCACAGGGTGACAAAACCCACTACAGGAAATGTGCTGGGCCACATGTGTGTCCATATGACTCACACATGCCAGTCAGGGAGATTCACTACTGTACAACAGTCTCAGCTAGCAGGACAGGTGTAGACAAACACAAACAAAGGCTGTGCTATGGCCTCTGAATGATCCCTTTGGGTAACCTCCCCCCAGGCCTACACAGACAGACAACAGCAGGTCAGGCAGTGGGATGTTAGTTCTGAAGGGTAGGAAGTCAGAAACTAAAATGTAGGTCAAGCAAAGCTAAGACCTGTAGTGCACTGATATGTCTCTAGTCATCATGATAGGTTAAAACACAGAATTAAATGGAGTACCTGACATACCAGTATAGTCATAGCAAATGTGTACAACTGTCAAGTGCCCCCCCCATCCTATGTAGAAATGTAGAAACAGTCAAGTGTGCCCCCAATCCTGTGTAGAAATGTAGAAACAGTCAGGAGTGCCTACTCAATCCTGTGATGAAATGTCAAAATAGTCAGGTGTGCCCCCTAATCCTGTGTTAAAATGTAGTAACAGTCAGGTGTGGCCTTTCCCAACCACTCTGTAGAAATGTAGAAGCAGACAGGTGTGCCCCCTCCCCCAGTCCTGCATAGAAATATAGTAACACTCAGGTGTGCCCTCCTCCCCCAATCCTGTGTAGGAATGTAAAGAACAGTCAGGTGTGCCCCCCCAAACCTATTTAGAAATGTAGTAACAGTCTATTGTGCCCCCCCAATCCGATGTACACACATTTTAACAGTCAGGTGTGCCCCCTACAACCCTATGTAGCAATGTAGTAACGTGTATATGTAGGTATAATAACAGTGGAGCACAGATGCCCAGAGGTGGCCAAGATAGCAGGATAGGTTGTAGCACTTGCACAATATGCAGGTATGTGTGTGTTGGGTTGGTATGTGTTTCATATTGTGTGAGAGTGATCAGTATGTATGCATGTCGAGGTAAGACCTGGTGGCCATTGCCCACTACTGCTGATGACAGGGACAAGTCCTCACAACTGCAGTGCCAAAGACAATTCTCACCAGTATAACACATGCTAGCAGTAAGCCATTGTAAATGTATGGTGGTAATATGTGTCACCATCTGAAAGACTGACATGGCATGGCTGTTAGGCTAGATATACAAGCAGTACACAAGGGAAAGGACCCCAGACATACAGTATATATTGTTTCACTGTGAAATGGAGACACCCTTGGAATTGTACATACAAGTATGCATCACATTATCTGGTCCTGTAGTAGGGGATACTAGTGTTGTCTGCCCGAACACGTGCAGATCACAAAGGAGGTAGGACTGATGTATTGAGAAACAGCTGATGTACCTGAACATGCCAGCATAGCTGGAATGCCCCATGCATATCTGTGTGTCAGATGTAAGTAGTGTCCATAGCACACATGCACCCAGCTCACGCAAACACCACCCACAGGTACCACTCTGGTAATTTCCCTGATGTGGGGAATGGGTACAACATGACCCCACCTGTATATGGCAATAGCAAAGGAATGCAGCATGCAGTGCAGGTGTCCCATGCAGGCGTGTCCCTAACCATAGGTAGCACCCTTTCAGCATCCACATCACATTTTCAAGACTGATAGAAGGTATTGGCACGAACACCTAGCACACCTACCCTGTCACCCCTGGGGAATATACTGTATGGTGGTTTGAGACTGTAGGACTGACAGAATGCAACGGCCTGCCACATCTGGCTGCAGCAACAAGTAATGGTCCACAGGCCTCTACCAAAGGCCTGTGTCTCACATGTACTGCCAATGCATGTTATGTCATGAGCACCCAAATAACAACATAACACACTCCACATAAGCCATATGCAAGGCCATGTGGACAAACCACAGTAACATGTGCACCATGTCCCACTGCATGAACTGTGGACCAACACTAACACACAGCTGTGATGAGGTGATAACCTTAGGGAAAGTATCAGAGAATGTATGAATAATGTATGGAAGAGGATAGAATAACAGAGGGGGGTGGGAGCATGGGCAGCATGGAATGTGCAAGGTCCGACACAAAGCTGTGTGCATGCAAAATCCCTGGCTGCAAACACATAAATGGGTGGATACACACCTGCCCATACACCACAATAGGGGTAATGTCCTGAGTCCTGACCCCTGCCTAACGGGTAACCTGTGCAGATTTGTACAGCTGTGAGGTATTGCCACAGCAAGATAAGGCCATACTGTCATGTCGATGGATGCACACATATGGGATCCTCTGCCAGCATTGTACCAAGGTGCTGAACCGGATACACAGATCCAGCAGTAAGTGTCTGCAGCTTCCCCTCCAGAATGGCATAACTTACCATGAATATGTAGGCATCTTCCCACAATACCAGAGACAGCTGCAGTCACCCTTGTCCCCAATACATCACTGTGAGTAAGAATGCCCACTTGGCACTACATGAGGACAGAAAACTTCACAGTGTATAACAGTACAAATGTTTGAATATCTCTGCTAAAAGTAGCACTATGCAGCTGAAGCAGCACAGACACAATCACCTACAGTACACACTATCCCTTGCACAGTTTGTCCCCATATTGTCAAATGATCGATGGATACCCTGCAGAAAGAGTTTGTTACCTGTAGGTGTACAACACAAAGGTCTGCACTGGAGTAGAAACTACCTGGAATTGATCCACAAATCCAATACAGAAGGGCATACTGGGCATGCTCACACACTTAGAGAAATGAAGGCAATGTCATACAATAACATACTGAAAGGTCATACTGGGCATGTTCACACAGGTAATGTCATACAATAACACACTGAAAGGTCATACTGGGCATGCTCACACACTTAAACAAATGAAGCCCATGTCTGCAAACAAACAAATGAAGCCCGTGTCTGCAAACAACAGTGGACCATACATATCTGGGAGTTGCAGATCTTAGTGCATACACTCCTCAGTATGCACCAGTCATGCTTTGCACACACAGTGGATAGGAACACAGACATATATCCAAGGACAACACACTATAATAAGCCACAATTAGACATACATAGATATGTGGAAGAGATTGATTGTGACAAGGAGCCATCCATTATGAGGCCTTTCCCACCCAGTACACAGCCAAATGGCTACAACCACATGAGGGGTTAATTTCACTCACTGTAGACATTAGCCACCAGTATCCATCAGCATTACAGACTATGTGGTGCAAGTGCTAGCTGTGCAACATGACTGTACAAGGAAGTAGTCATCTAGCGGCTGTATACACATACCTGTGGAATATAACCCTGCATGTTCTGCATGTGGTGTGTCAACCTCTAGATGAATGGGTTATGGCCCATGCACACACACACACACACACACACACACTGCCCTCCCCATAGCCCTACTATGACAAGCCTGCTGAGGTCATCCACTTTGAATTTCACCTTTGGGAAAGTTGTAGCCCAGTAATCTCTGCGGTGCATCTGATAACTGCGTACTGCTGTAGTGTAATAAACTAGATAGGTAAGAGTTCTAATCCCAAACATGGCAGCTGTGTGTGTCTCTGTCTGTGTAGAGAGCAGTGCTTTTTAGGCTAGTCACACTCACTACAATTCAAATGCCCTACTTTGGCAAGGTTGCTGATGTCATTCACTGTGAAATACACATTTGGAAAAGGTATACCCCAAAAATCTCCATGGCACATCATAGAACTGCATACTGCTGTAGTGTAATAAACTAGTTAGTTAGGAGTTGTAATCCCAGACATGGCAAATGTGTGTGTGCATGTGAGTGTGTGTGTGTGTGTGTGTGTGTGTGTGTGTGTGTGTGTGTGTGTGTGTGTGTGTGTGTGTGTGTGTGTGTGTGTGTGTGTGTGTGTGTGTGTGTGTGTGTGTGTGTGTCTGTGTAGAGAGCAATGCATTTTAGGCTACTCACGCTCACTACAATTCAAATGCCCTACTTTGGCAAGGTTGCTGATGTCATTCACTGTGAAATACACATTTGGAAAAGGTATACCCCAAAAATCTCCATGGCACATCATAGAACTGCGTACTGCTGTAGTGTAATAAACTAGTTAGTTAGGAGTTGTATTCCCAGACATGGCAAATGTGTGTGTGCATGTGAGTGAGTGTGTGTGTGTGTGTGTGTGTGTGTGTGTGTGTGTGTGTGTGTGTGTGTGTGTGTGTGTGTGTGTGTGTGTGTGTGTGTGTGTGTGTGTGTGTGTGTGTGTGTGTGTGTGTGTGTGTGTGTGTGTGTCTGTGTAGAGAGCAATGCATTTTAGGCTACTCACGCTCACTACAATTCAAATGCCCTACTTTGGCAATCCTGCTGATGTCATTCACTGTGAAATACACCTTTGGGCAAAAGTACTCCCGTAATCTCTGTGGTGTGTCCTATAACAGTGTAATGCTGTAGTGTGATATAGAACTCTGTTAGGGGTTCTATTCCCCCACATGGCAGTTTTGGATGTATTTGTGTATGTTTCTATGTCTGTGTAGGAAGCAATGCTTTTTAGGCTAGTCACACTCACTACAATTCAAATGCCCTACCTTGGCAATCTTGCTGATGTCATTCACTGTGAAATACACCTTTTGGGAAGGAGTACTCCAGTAATCGCTGTGGTGTGTCCTATAAGAGTGTAATGCTGTAGTGTGATATAGAACTTTGGTAAGGGTTCTTTTCCCACACATGGCAGTTTTGGATGCATTTGTGTGTGTTTCTATGTCTGTGTAGGGAGCAATGCTTTTTAGGCTAGTCACACTCACTACAATTCAAATGCCCTACCTTGGCAATCCTGCTGATGTCATTCACTGTGAAATACACCTTTGGGGATGGAGTACTCCAGTAATCTCCATGGCATGTCCTATAACAGCATAATGCTATAGTGTGATATAGAACTCTGGTAGGAGTTCTATTCTCACACATGGCAGTTTTGGATGTATTTATGCGTGTTTCTATGTCTGTGTAGGGAGCAATGCTTTTTAGGCTAGTTACACGCACTACAATTCAAATACCATACTTTGGCAATCCTGCTGATGTCATTCACTGTGAAATACAACTTTGGGGAAGGAGTACTCCAATAATCTCCATGGTGCATCCTATAACGTCCTATATGCGTAGTGCTGTAGTGTAATAAACTAGTTAAGTAGGAGCTCTAACCTCTGACATGGCAGATGTGTGTTTCTGTGTGTGTCTGTGTTTGTCATTCGTATCCTGTGTGGAGGTGGCTGTGAGTGTGTACCAACTGGACTCATTGTGGATCAGGTTTTGCAAATTTCTTATATGGTGGCCCTAGTATATGTCACAATGTCCACCGTACAGCGATAACAGATGTGAAATAGCTGAGAGGCTGGGGTGCAAATCCATACCACTACATGTGACATCAAAGGCCAGGCAAAAAACATTAGCAATCCATGTATTACCCAGAGAACACTCTCAACCCATGTTTCATACACACACACACGCACACACACACACACACACACACACACACACACACACACACACACACACACACACTTGCCTAGGCAACAACCGCTATGTTGGTAGTGCCCTGCAAATTGCCAACTGATAGCAACCATGGTGTCATTGCAGTGGGCTACAGAGGGCATGGGACCCTGTCCATCAGTCCAATAGGCATGTACATACAGACAGTGCACCTTCCCTATGTTCCCCACTGGACAACTGTAACACCTGTGGTGCCATCAAATGTGACCCACAAAGGACATACCATGCCTGAAACACATGCCCTGTATGTACAGATGCCACTGACACCAGGGAATACCTGTATTATGCTATCAATGTAGGTGCAGGGTCAAACTGCTGTCCATTAACAATTACCACCACATGAGGCCAGGACTAGCACATCTGATGATAACAATCTGTGCACACAACACGGGCCAGACACCTCAGGTACAGTTCCACATGTCACTGCACATGCATGTGGGAGGTGTGCATATCCCAGACACCATCCATGTCATGGACTAATTAACACATACATGGCAAGCAATGCATAGCAATGGCCACACGCAATAGTTACACATGTGACTGGATGGTGAATAAAATACCCACCTGTGTAGGCAAATCCAGACACTACACCCCTGAGCCACACTGCAGACAATTGTCATGTGGCCTGATGCCAAGTTATACCCATCACCTAGCCTTGTATAGACGTCTGGCACAGTCGACCACTACACACCCATGAAGCAATGCACCCATGCATGTCAGTACTGGCACCCTGTGTCTGCATGTGTGGTGTATGATGCCTATGACCACATTCACACTCACTACAACCCCCATTGGCATACTGAAGCATGCTGTCTGATGTCAGATACCTCCACATAACTTTTGCCCATATACCTTCCGTATAACTCATGTGGTGCATGTGATACCTGCACAGTACTGTGTTGTGGCAATCTAACTAGTGATGAGTTGTATTCTTGACCCTGCCAAGTGTGTCAATGTGTGTGAGTTCTTGTGAGATTGTGGCTGTGTTGACGCTGACAGCTGTTCATGCGGACAGGCACATGTACTACACCTACCATATAGCTACCATATCACTGTTGCAGATGTCACTCACTATCACATATACGTTTGGAGGGCTCCTCAACATGTAACCTATGTGGCAGATCCAATAACTGCATAGACATGCAGTCACAATGCACAGTCAGTCCAGGGTTTGATACCCTGTACTAGAAGGTGTGTGACACAAACATACTTAATTTTTACTCTCTCACCCCTCCCTGACTTATCTTTGCCTCTGTCTGCCTCTCTCACTCCCTCTCTGGTGGATGTGAAGACTTATACTTGCTTTTCTTAGCAGCAGCATATGTATTGTAATTGATGCTCATGATCAGCTGATGCCCTCTGCATGAATTACAACCCTCCTCTAGCTGATTGCATGTAGAACAGCTGTGGTAACATTCCTATAGCCAATTGCATAGAAACACATAGGTTCATAGGTTGGTACTAAGCTATCGGCCCTAGGGCCTATAGAAATGTAGCCATAATAACTCCCTGGCTATTTCTTCCCAAACTATTTACTTCCCTGGACACCTGTCTAGCAGGGTGACTGACGTTATCCCTGGGGTGAATTTTCTTCTCCCATCCAATCATCAAGGTTCCTTTTGAAGAGGGCCAAAGAGGTACTCTGCTTGACATGTATGGGCAGTCTATTCCAGAGTCTGGGGAGTCTCTGGGTCAGGAACTTATCCCTCCAGCATGTTTTGTTTATTGTGATAACAAGGTTTAGATCCCTGGAGCGTGTGGTTCTGAGGGATTGGGATTTATTTAAGTGTAGCATGTCCAAAAGCTCTGGGTTTGACATGGTCTTGTATGTTAAGCAGAGATCACCACGGAGTAGACAATATGCAACAGAGTATAGATGGAGTTTTTTAAGGCAGTCAGCATAGGGCATCTGCTTTAGGCCTGTGACTCTTTTAGCGAGGTATTTCTGCAGCTTTTCCAGTTGTTGCAGATGTCTTGAGAGGTATATACCAAATGGGGCATTGTATTCTATAATGGGTCTAATGAGTGATGAGTACAGTGGGACAATGACCTCCTTTTTTCTGGATGAAAAGCCCTTAGTGATGAGGTGTGCCACGTAGAAGGATTTCCTGACTGTTGTGGTGATGTGGTTATTGAAGGTGAGACCACTGTCTACCTGTGTCCCTAAGTCTCTTATCACACTTTCAGTGTTTAGTGTACTGCCACCTATATGGTAATTCACAGGTACATGTTTTTTTTTTTTTCCAAAGGGGATAACTATACATTTCTTGGCATTGAGCTTGAGCCCATTGCTCTGGCACCAAGCATCTGTTTCTGTAAGGCCCTTTTGTAGAGTATCAACATCATCTGAGGATTCAATAATGGCTCCCAGTTTGCAGTCATCTGCAAACTTTATGAGCCAGAGTCCCTTAGTGCTGGCCTGTACTTCAGAGAAGTAGATGCCAAACAAGAGCGGTCCCAGGACTGAACACTGAGGTACTCCACTTGTCACTTGTCTGGAGCTGGATTTGGAGTCAGCTACTTTTACAGTGTGGGTTCTGTCAGTAAGCCAGTTGGCAACCCATCGAGTGATGTTGGGATTAATGCCCAGCTTAGTAAGTTTATCTATGAGTCCAGAGTGGGAGATGGTGTCAAAGGCCTTGGCGAGGTCCAGATTGGCTGTGTGGACTGCCTTACCCTCGTCCACAGCTGTGGAGACTGATTCAAAGAAGTCATTCAGGTTCAGGAGACAAGATTGGCCCTTCACGAACCCAAACTGGGTGGGGTCCAGTGTTTTAAGTTTGCCAATGTCTTTGTTTATAAGTTCCATGATAATATGTTCCATGGCCTTGCAGATCAGGCTCGTCAGACTGATGGGGCAGTAGTTCCCGGGATCCAAGATGGATACCCCCTTGTGGAGTGGGATAACTGTAGCTGTGCACCACTTAGTGAGCATGAAGCCTGAGGTGAGGCTATGATTAAACATGACACTTAGTTGAGGTGCCATTTCATTTTGTAGTTCATGTAGTACATAGCCCGGGATGTCATCTGGTCCGATGGATGCTGTATTCTTAGCTTTGGAGAGTGCATTTTTACATGTGTGGCCATTAATACCGCAATTTGGCAATCTTCCGATATTGAGCTGGGCCGTTTAGGGGGTGGAAGGGGGGTGAAGTTGGCACCGAATTGATCTGCCAGGATATTGGCAATATCCTTGGGATCAGTATATTTAATGCCATTCTGTTGTAGCTCAGAGCAGATCTGAGCATTGCCATTTAGATTCTTGACATAGTTATAGAATGCCTTGTGGTTGTCTTTAGAATTTTTGGCAATTTTTTTTTTGTAACTAGCTTTGGAGGATTTTATGAGGGATCTTAGCTTCTTAATGAGGCTGGTAAGGGAGTTTTTTGCATCCTGGGATTTTCCTCTTTTCTGCAACAGTTTCTTCCTTTTGTTGTAAAATTTGTTTATGGCAGGGGACCACCAGATCAGCTTCCATTTTTCGGAGGAGAGCATCTTGGTTCTATTTGGGGTGGCACGATTCATGCATGAGTGGATGTGCTTGTATAGTGCCTTAGTGTAGGATTTAGCAGTCGAACTTTCAATTCCCGTCTGCATGGGTGTCATGAAGTTTGTCACTTCTGACTTGAGTAGCATGAAGTTGGGTTTGGAGAAGTTTTCTATTGAGGTTTCCTTATTGGGGTATGGGGTTGGGATGTGGATGCTAAGGGTGATTAGCTTATAGTCAGACCTGACCAACGAGTGGGTGACCATAGGTGCGGAGCATTGATTTCCCATGTTGGTAATGACCAGGTCTAGGATATTGGAGCCCCTGGTGGGACTATGGATTAGTTTATCCAGTGTATTGGAATTTATGAATTCCAAGAACCATTGGGCAAAGGTGTTGGTACACGAGTAGTTTTCCCAGTTAATTGCAGGGTAGTTGAAATCACCCAGTATTAGGGTGTTTGGTTGTATATTAATATTTTCCAGTATGTTTAGAAAGGTGTAGTGAGAATCTTGGGGCATGGTGGGAGGTCTGTAGCAAGCTACAATTTAGATTGCAGTCTTACCTAGTGTTAGTTGCACCTGGAGAATTTCAGACGCATTGTGTTGGGCAACTAACCTGGTGGTGTGACTATCCTTGGTGAATATAGACACTCCTCCACCTTTAGTGTTTTGATCCTGGTTTGGTGGCAGAAAAGTGTGGTAAGAGTTGTAGCCTGGTATTGCAGGGGTGCTTTCTGGAGCCTTGAACTCCAATATCTAGGAACATCATATTGGTGTTGAGCCTTTTCATTCACTGTGAGCAGGAACTAGATCTGTTGTTTGGCAAAGAGCATCACAGATGGATTTGGGATTTATCTCTAACAACATACACTGTGGAAACAGGCCAACATGCAGGAGGGGGATGTGCCTGACTTGACTACAGACTGTAAGTGCTGTTATACTGCATTTGGAGTAATATTGGTTTAACAGGGTGTGTATGGATATGGCTGTCCTACATGTTTTAATACCTGTCATGTCAGTGCTATGTTTATGAGGAAACCCCCATTTGTATGGTCATCTGCAGACTGGGCAGTGCGGGGTGCATTTTGTTTCTTGTGTTACCCACAGAAGACCTATCTGTGAACTGCAGAAGGTAGTGTGATGATTGCAGTCAGTAGATAGTGACAGCCGTGAGTGTTACTGACTTCATATCCCTCATAGAACATATGTTGCAACAAACCCGGTTACAACAGTAAATGTATGAGTTTATCACAGCAACATGTCAATAGTGGCCCTTTGTTTGTGCCTCCAGCCACAACTCTGTCAACCTTTGTACCTATGTCATGCAGTAAGAGGTGCATATGTGCTGTACACCATATTTATTGACATATCTGATAAAAAGCCAGTGAGATATCAGATTGCTACAGATGTTATGTATAGTAGGAGTTATATTTGATGACATAACCTGAACATTCTGTGGCTGTGTGTACAGTATTGAGGTCTGTGTACTTATGGTGATTGTTGACAATGTGTGCATGGTTAATATGTACCTTGGCCTGTGTACAGACTGTGGTAGATGTCATTGTTCTTGGTACTGTTCTATCTGATGTTAAATGCTGCTCCACTGTATGTTACCCTATTGGCTTACATGTTTGTAGGGCCAAACACACACGTGTCCCATACCACAGACAGGCATCTGACCACACTGTGTAGCGGTCCAGAATAAGTAGGGTTAGTGTGTGAGTGGCACATATGAGGATGGTGTTGAACAGATAGTCCATATACTGTAATATTATGCTAGCTTGCCATATGTGGCTGTGGCTATGTTCAAATTGGTTGTGGTTATGCACTTTCACACAGGTGTCTGTTACTCTGTGCTGTGACATGCCTGTAGAGCCTGCTATATATGCAGGTACATGTGTATTCCCCTTTAGGAAATGTAGGCCAGTGTTGAACCCGTCTGCCTGTAGCCTGCACAGTTCTTTGTTACATGCCTAGCAGCTTAGTGTACTTACCCAATGAGATGGCATGTCCAGATATTGCAAGATGTACTGCTGCCAGGCCACCATAACAGTAATGTATGTCAGGCAAAGCAGTGGGAAGCTGTACAGATGTATGTCACTAACTAGTGGGTAGTATGTGGCCATAGCATCTCTGTACCAGCAGTTATTATGTGTCAGAACAGACAGGGGTGTGTGAATGCATAACATATGGAGGCAAATGTATACCAGTAGATATATGATATACCCATCTACATGGCTGTTAACATCCACATTGTCAGGCTTGGTCCACATGTCTTGCATTAAGGGGTTCTGTGTATACCTCTGGACTGTCCAGAGTGTGTCAGACTGTCCACTTAGCCATATCTCTGCTGTAGTCCACAGCAGCATTACTGTGCTAGCAGTGGTACTGTACTATGATGCCCTTAGGATGTCTGTCAGTAGCCAATAGTGCACATGTTAAAAGCCAGATGTGACCTCCCACACACACTATGTCTGTGAAGACAATCCCTATTACAGTAGCAATAGTCTACAAATATACCTGAAGTACATACCTGACATTCCCTTGCACTAAGAGGCTGGGACTATTGAGGCTAAGGTAGGGCTCCACTCCATGTTCAAGACATATGGTGAAGACAATTTGGGTACATGTAGCTGGTGAGTATTGCAAGACTCCACAGGATGTATCCAGGCACCAGAACCGTGACTTGACCATCCCAAACACATGCTCTATTATAATTCTGATCTGTGCATGTGCCTCATTATGGAGTTTTTGCTCGGGTGTGTGTGCATTTCTGATGGGTGTCATCAGCCATGGCTCCAGTGCTAACCAACATCCCCCACTAGGTGACTGTAAGGGATGTCCCCATTGGCAAATCTTTGGTACAGCTGCATCAGATGCCAGATGTGGGAATCATGATAGCTTCCAGGGCAGCCAGCACACACATTCATTATTATATCCTGGGCATCGCTCGCAACTTGGTAGTTGATGGAGGGAAAGCCCTTGTGGTTGATGTAGAGCCTACCCCACTCACCAGGTGATACTTTGATGCATATGTGCATGCCGTCTATAGAAACCCACTACCTCAGGGTATTCTGCTATTTGGTGGAAGAGTTGTATATTGCTGGCCAATGCCTCATGGGTGTTGGGGAAATATACGTGCTCACCGGCATGTGCTGACATGGCATCCAGGAACTGGTGGAGTACACTGGATGCTGATGCCTGTAAGATCCCCATCATATCGCCAGTTGGCCTTTGGAAGGTACCTGTAGCTAGTATTCTTAGGCCTACACATACCTTGGTATCCACTGTTAGTTCTGTGTGTCAGGTGTGGCCAGCACATCTCAACAATTTGCTATAAAAGGTCCCTGTCCACCCTATAGCACTCCACTATCTCCAGCTCATGTAGCCCCTGGTAGGTTACCCTGGGTCTGTACACTCTTCTCTGTCTCCTCACTGTGGGTTGGTTGACAAGCATTCACATCCTCACCACCCTCAGCCTCTTCCACATGTTGTATGATAGCTATTGCAGCTCCTATCATTTTGTTGTTTTGTTTGTTATAACTTCCCCGCATGTATACATCGGTGGTGTAGAGTATAGGAAAAACCAGAGGGAAAGGTGTTTGCATTATTTATAATAGTGTTCTGGGCTGGGCTGATCTGCTGCCTGTGTAATTGGCTGATTCTGATACATTTCACCTGCCAGCTATGCTAGTTCTCCTAGATTACCTTCCTACTGCTGTTTTCCCTTCCCATTGCCTTCCTGTTTAAGCCAGGGGTGCGCCACGCAAACACAGTGCTCAAATGTGCACATAGCTGCTATTTCCTGGTTTGCTTTTATTGTTTTCCTTTAAAACCACACACGCTTAGGCAATGTAAAGAGTGCTAGGCAGCCTTAGACACACCCACTTGCTTAGCTGTTTTAAGCTAGGAGCAAACCCGAGCCATGGGGCTCCAATCCGCTTACAGTATGCCTGACACACCCCCTATGATGTCAGCTAATTCCTAGGCTTGCACCAAGGTTTCCCTGATCTTACACTGTTAGGAGCTGCCTAGCAGTCAGGGGAAATCTGGGATTCACTATCATTTCACTCATTTGCATAGGATTGCCTGATAATGCATAGTTACATGTCCCACACTGAGCCTCCCCCCATAGCAACCACTATTCACTGGCCATGTTGTCTTCTGCCTGCCATTGAGTATAATGGCAGAATCGTGATTTTGGTTAGAATTTTTTCTTATTTTCTCCAAATCCCATTTGCACGTCGCTGCCCTACGCTTAAACAGCTGAGATTGGCAAAAAAAAATAAAAGGTGATTTTTTTTGCAAGTGTTTTCCATACCAAATGGCCTTATAGTTGGTCATTGGCATGCTTTATACATGATATCCACCCTTTATTTGAAGCTGTCATGGCTCCATTTTGTAAATTGCAGAAATGTACTCCGTTACTGGTGGAGTACATTTCTGCAGCTTACAATAGTCCTGCACAGCCAGTTTCCAGCTTCCTGGATCAAGAAAAATTTGAATGGATTTCTCCTGCAAATGGGGTAATTTGCATACAGGGGCTGAATCCATGCAGGACTAGTGCAGGGACGCTCTTGCACGCCCTTACAGGTTATTCCTGGATCGCATGGCAGACATTTTGCCTGCTGGAGCTCCTGAACTAATCCTGCATGCCGTGCAGTGCTTGCAGAATCTGGGGGTAAGTGTGTATGCAGCACAAAATAATTATTATTTAATCAAAAGTATTCTTCTACTATACATTCATAACAAATTAAGCATGCATATCTTAACAGTAAAATCAAGCATGCATGCTTCATTCTGTAGCACAAGACCATTGTACAATTCAGTTGTAATAGTGCATTCAGATGTTGTGGGCTAATATCCCACAGGTAACAAACATATCATAAAATAGTTTAAAAATATTACATAATAATTTCAACAAAACTGGCACAAATGCCATGCTGTTAACTTAATCTTTATTATCTGAAAAATGCATATGTAAGGATTACTTGGAACAATTATCAGTCATAATTTGCAATAGTTAAAAAGTATAATTAATGTGAAAGTAAAATTATATTTATATCATACTGATCTATTGTATGAGAAATATGATGGTTCTAATTATTTCTTTTTTTCTCTCTTACCCCACCCCTTATCTCTCTCTTTTATTTTTATATGTATTGTCACAACATCCTGATATCATCAATTTCTGACAAGTCATAAAATCATTTCTAGCACAGGGAGGTAAGCCAACCAGTGTGGTTCAGCCTGCCACCACTCCCACAGATGCCACACTGATGGCCAGCACATCTTGAACCCACCTGTCAGTACTGCCTCTACAGCTCCTGCACTACATAATCCCTGAGTATCAGGTAGCATTGCTCTGGCAGCTGATGCAGTGGTACCCCCTGGGAGTATTGGTAGAGGTGGTGATTTTGACACCCACCAGGAGATGCCAGGCATGGAGCATGAGGTTGTGGAAAGCACCATTGGTGCATTCCTCAGCTGGATGAAGAAGATGCTTGCTAGAATGTTAGGCAAAAGAAAACATGAAGCTCTCCAACAGCAAGCTCAGGAAGGGAACGGGGATGACAGTTCTAAGGATGAGGACTTGATTCTCACTGTCCCCATGCTTGAGAGGCATGGGTATCTGATCTCCATTCCCTATCCTCAATTATGGTGTCCATCAATCTTTTGTATCCCTCAACATCCCTGTCTCTGTCTCTGTCTTGTTTGTCCTGTTTGTCTGCAGACCCTCCTTACCTACCCTACTTATCTGACTCTGACATACCTACGTCCCTTACCCAACATTCCTCTCTTACTGAAATTAAATCACAAAAATTGGTATTTTTTACAAAAAAATCATCCCATCCATAGCTCTCCACTTTGCACATGTTTTCTTTACACACTTTTGGTCCAATTGGCTATACAACATGACTGTGTTGTCACCCATTTTCTTGAAGGCGACAGTCCAAATTCATCCAATATTCTATCTATGATCATATTACATTGTTGAAGAAGTGGATAGCTATGGTTCTTTCCTAATTCCCTCCTGCATATTCCTATATTTCTTTCCCTTTGTTCTTCTCCATGTTTGCCCCCCTTTTCACCACTTTCCAATCTACCCCATTTTCACACCTTTAATCTGGTCAAAAAACAGAATCACACACCACACACATAAATAGTAAATCCCTAATGAAGCCATTCATGTTTTGGCCTTTGTGTTTGCATGGAGTTTGGCATTGCGCACTAATGCTGAGTGAGGGTGAATGCCTCTTAACATCTTATGGCATGGTGTGGCTACCTCCATTCAATGCTGCTTAAACTTGCTGCACTAAGGAAACACACAGTTAAAACAGAATAAAGGCACTCATTTTAAATATTTCCTGTAACATTTATTTAGACTAATGAATGTATAAATATGCAAATCCATATGTGTACTGTTAACATAAATCGAGTAGTATTTGTTTTATACAGTACTTCACTGTAGTCATTACCTCTCACATTTGCAAAAAATATCACATGTAATTATGTAATGACGTCATTAATGCATATGTAAATGAATTAGATTAAGCTCAAACTAAGAGCACATTGCTGTAACATCTGCTGCCACAGAGATACCTTGGCAGCAGGTGTTTTTCTTCTACTCTGTACTGTCCAAAGTGCTGATTCCCTCGTCTCTCCACTTAGCGTGTTTACACAGAGGAAGGCAAACAAATACAACTATTATAATTTTCTCAGTGAAGCAGAGACCTGTGTTTGCTCACTGCTTAACTACATGCAAATGGGGAAAACAGAACTAATAGTTGTTAATGCCATAAAATATATGACACAGCTGTGCGATATAAACTACATTATAAATACCATAGTACCTAATATCTATTTATACCATAGCCTGTATGGATAAGTACTTCTCAATTTCAAGTAGTAGTCATTATATATGTATCTCACATGCCCAAACACTTTGCTATCAATCCTACAAGCCAGCTGCTTGGTGGTGTGTTATGGAAAGTGTTGATTAGCATGTATTAGTATGTTTATTACCTAGTTAGTCTTCATCCCATTAAAGTCCATGTAAAAACACAACCAAAGGGAAGGCACAAGTATTTACAGAGTTGCATGCCCTGCATGCATGCACTTTAAAATGTGTATGTCAGTACTAGTTCCCAAATGTCAACTACACTACAGAAATAAATAGCACAACTGCATTGTTCATCATCTAAATCATTATATAACCAATAGCCATTCAGGTTGTCTTATACACATATTAATGTGGGCATCAAGTCTTTACAAATATGAGCACACATACATACACAATTGCATTCATTCTGATCACTAAACATGTGTGTGTCTTTATGTGACAATAAGTGTGTAGTGTACACAATGTACCGAGAAACAGCTACATATGTCTCAGTTCTGCTATATGCATTCCTGACAACTTTTTGCATCTAGTTTAGGAAGCTGTCTTTCAAAGTATACCTGTACAAAAGAAACACAATAGGAAATGCAAAATCCAGACTTTGCACACCACTCTTATAAGAGGACATGTTAGCCACATCATATAATAATGATCGCATCAACTATAAAGACCATCATGACAAGGCAAAACCATACTTCAGAGATGGTGCAATCATTAACTACAGTTTCTGCAGATGGGAACAAAATACTTACGTGTGTTAAATTGCACACATTATGTGTGCATCTCTATGTATATGTAAGTGTGCGTGCATAGTCAGATGGACATCAGTCTATATCCTATTATCATCAATCTAGTCCCATCCCGAACTATCTTGACAGTCATGCATGCCTACCCAGCCATTTCATACAGACCTTCTAACATCTTCTCACAAGCATCCAGTGATGATGTTGTTCACTATAAGTTGTCCAGCAGCAGTGCACAAATCTGTGTTGTGCTTGCATTGACTGCATTCAGTGTGTGTGTGTGTGTGTGTGTGTGTGTGTGCGCGTGTGCGCGCGTGTGTGTGTGTGTGTGTGTGTGTGTGTGTGTGTGTGTGTGTGTGTGTGGTCAGAATAGCAAAGTCTGTGTCCTACTGGCAGCAATCCAGTACCATGGAGAACAGGTATTTTGATAGTCGTACATGCCTACACATCCATTTCTTGAACCTTCCAAAATCTTCTCTCAAACATCCAGTGATGATGTCATCCACTATAACTTGACCGGCAGCATTTAAAAAAGTAAGACTTGTGCTGTGGTGCTTGTGTTAAGTACTGAGTTCTCTAGCTTGTGTATCTGCCTAGGTAGGGGTTCTAATCTTACTGCAGTCACCTAATGTGTTTATAGTCAAAAGAGCATGAATCTGTAACCTATTGTCAGCAGTTCAGTTCCATGTTGACAGTCATACATGCCTGCACATCCATTTCAAAAAAGCCTCCCAACTTTTTCTCACAAGCATACATTGTGATGTCATCAACTATAAAGTGTTGGCTGACACTTTAAAATCCAGGCTTGTGCTGTGATGCTTGTGTTAAGTAATGTGTTCTGTAGATAGTCAGGTAGGGGTTCTAGTCTCACTGCAGTCAATTCGTGAGTGTGTGTGCTTGCATTCAGTTACTTGACAATAAGGAGGCCATTTTAGAACAGTACATGTGACACTCCTGCATACCCTGCTAATATCATCAGCTATAAAGCATGTTTGACATTATAAAAGTTAGACTTGTTCTATGGTGCTTGGTTTAAGTGTTGCATTCTGTTGATAGGTAGGGGTTCTAGTCTCACTCAGGTCAACTTGCATGTATGTGTTTGTGATTATCTACTTCACAGTGGATAGATCATTTTAGAACAGCATGTATGACACTGATACTGCCATCTTTTCCTCACAAACATACACTGCTGATGTCTTCAACTAAGTATTGTCTGACATTATAACAGCCAGACTTGTGCTGTGGCACTTGCATAAAGTACTGTGCTTTCCAGTTTCTGTAACTAGATGTTTAGAAGTTCTAATCTAACAACAGGCAACTTGAGTGTGTATCCATCCAAATAATCTTGAAACAATTTTACACCGAGATGTGACTCCACATCCATTTCAGGCACTCATCCCAACACTTACTTCTCAGCATACAATAATTCTATCATGCTCCATAAAGTACAATGTGACAGTGTTAAAGTCAGACATATATGGTGGTGCTGCTGTTATACTGCATGGAATTCAGTTTCTATAACTACACTGGTGTAATGTTCAAATTAGACCCAGTCTACTGTTGTGTGCATGTGTCTGTGTGTGTGTGTGTGTGTGTGTGTGTGTGTGTGTGTGTGTGTGTGTGTGTGTGTGTGTGTGTGTTTGGCAGTATAGTATGGTCATTCTATGATCTTTTGAATCACATATTATTTCACTACCACTTACGAGTTCCTTTAATGTAGCCCCATGCATCCCACATCCCCTTTTCTGCTCTGCCCACATGACATCCTTCGTGCAGAGGAATGGAAGATGACCTCATGACAAAGTTGCATACACACATCATGAAGCAGAGTCCTTTCACATGCCTCTGAAAGCCATTTCCAGACCACTGGATTTGTGAATGTTAATTCTGTCATGGGGTGGTGCACATGTCAAATATGGAGAGAAGCACTATGTAATGCAATCAAACAAATACACACATACACACATAGCCTCACTATCTTCTATCATATATATATATATGGAGTCTGCTTTAAATGTTATAATAATGTCTAGGGTTTTATGTGATATTGGCCATTAGCATAGTAATGAGATATGACCCTATGAATATTTCACATGTCAATGTCGCTATAATCAACATGTGCTATGTTGAGGTGCATATGTACAGTAAGCCTACAAGAGTGTATTACAATCTATGATATGAGGAAATGTATTAATGGCCACTGTTGCCATTTCATTTGATATTATGCCTCCTGAGAGCTGTTGACATGGGATGGTACTATTTATATTGTTGGCTTATTAAGGCATGTGTTTTTGTAGTGGTGCAGATCAACATTCTATGCAGTTCATATGCAATTATCACATTGACACTTGCAGTACAGCACAGATGTGCATGTGTATACCTACCATAATTAAATGGTCTATGACATACATCACTATAAATTCATACTGATTACATGGACACATAAGTCTTGTTTCATCCACATGTTGTAATGCTGTAATATACACCAAAATAGCATGTTATGATTCAATTGTAACCTTGTGGAATTCATTGTATGTGCAATTGTTCTGCTATTCTGAAGGATTACTGAGGAGGTCAGAAGCACTATTGTGTTATTACCAGCATTTATGTTAGAAAATGTTTTGCAGGAGTCACAACCAGCTCATTTGTAATGTGTCCTTATATGGCATCAGGCTATTCAAACATAGTTTTCACATGAAACACATATAGACGTATGTTGTCTAATTGATGCAATTACATGACACTGATACAGTTATATGACTGTGTGAACAGTACAATTGTGTGGCATGTGATGCATAACCAAGGTTGTATTTCGAAGTGTTGTCACAAATCATTTAACTAAATAAGTGTGAAATGTTAAAGAGAATACACAACTAATCACAGGGTTGTCTGTGGATGCCACCAGCTATATTCAACTGGAGAAAATAGACAATCTGCTAGCTGACAGTTTGTCTCACACTTCACCCCCCTGTAGCCACTGGCCATCAACCAAAGTATACATGCAAACATTACTCAGGATAGCAGCCATATGTGTGTTTTCTAAGGCTAAAAACATAGAATCAGTGGGCCCTGACAACATCCAAGGTTGCCCTTACAGTGACTTCAAACATGACCTAGCAGACACAGAGCGGATCCCTACCCAAACACAGCTTCCAGAGACCCTATGTCCTTGCGGAATGGTGTACACCAGCAGTTATCTGTCTGAACAGGGGGGAAACCATCACCTGATGCAGAGAACTATAGACTCATACTTCTGGCTCTCCTTATCTGTGAGGCAGACCAACAACTCATTATGGACCTTATCAAAAAGGACACAGGTAATGTTGCAAATGTGTACCAAACCCAGTTTTGATTTGTTAAGACTACATCATGTCTGTTAAATCTGTTTGACATCTTCAAGAAGGTCATTGTAAAGGAAAACACAAAGATCAATGCATGTAAGGTTCAAGTAAGGCACCCTTTATTACTTGCAGCAAGGAGACAAAGCATGTAAGTACAAGGTTTGTCTGATTTTCCATAGTTCAGCATGCTGTTCTTATACAGTTTTCTGCATGTGCACAAGAAGGTATTGTTAGATTTACTGCTGAAATGGTCAGAAAATTGCTGTCTTGCAAAAACATGTTTGAGAAAAACAACCTGGCCTTGGGCTTATTTTAGCCCTCCCTTGTTTCTCACACTCCTTCAGCTGTCCAGTTCTTGATATGATACATTTGCCTAGGGTCAAGATACAACCCTGGCCTCAATACACATTCTGCTGACTATGGTAAACTTTCAGGCATCAATTGTTCTCTTATTAAGGTCTTCTGCAGCTGCACATATTTCACACAGAATAAGCAGAATAAATGTATTAATTTCCTTTTAACCCTAAATGCATCTAAGCTTGCACATTGCAGTTATACATTTTCTTAACATTTCCCCCCTTTTAATACTTTATTTTACCGTCAAACCAAGCATAAACAGTTTTTCTTTTCATAACCATTTTCTACTTAGGATTTGCAGTTAGAGAGTCTTTCAGTTTAAGCCTGTGAAGGCATTTTTTCAGTTCTGAGTAATTCTTTGAATTCAGCATCCTGATATGAAGTTTCTGAAACTGAAGCATTTATGATATTCTTAACTAGTCCTTTCATACAGGAGATGAGGCAGCATCCACACACCATTAGTAAGGCTATTCCTACACAGATGGCAATCAGAATGTTCATCAGGATGCTGCCCCAACCCCTGAACCATTTCTGGAAAATGTCCATCAATGGATTTGGTCCTTGTTTGGTCATGGCCGACACCTGCTGAATTACTTCAAGATGGTTGTCTATTTCGTGTTTGTTGTCAGGAATAAATGAACAGCACTCCTCCTGGATTAAAGCGCACATACCTTCTTTTGCCGCTAGGGTGAAGTCAAGAGCCATGCGATTTTGAAGTACCACTGTTCTCATGGCAGTTAGTTTATTGGTTACCAATTATAGGGCAGAAAAGGTTGCATTACTCATTATTTCAAGAAGTTTAGATAGTTTTTTCAGCTCCCAGATCGATTTCGTTGCTCCATATGCTGGTATTATGCCTGCCCACGATATGACGTCATCACCCAGATCCATGTGCGGCAGTCCTTTGCTATTCCCAGGGCCTAAGACATGATGGTATTTGCAGGGTGCATTGATTTGTCCCACTGAATTAGCAGGCTTCTTGATTTCTCAGACATTCCGAATTTTCCCTTGAGGTAAGACTGTCGTGTGTCGTATGGCCGGAACCAGGTATCCCAAAAAACAGCTACCGGACCAGTTTTCAGGTAGCCATTTATATGCTTTTTTTTGCATATAAAGTAACAATCTTCTTCTTCAGTGGTAACTTTACTATAAACATACCCTTGTCCTGCATGAAACATTTTTTTGTCAGTTATGGACAGTTGTTTGTAGAGAACAGAATCACGTTTTACTACCTCAATTGTTCTATGTATCAATTCAAAAAATGAATCATAGTTTGTATTGCAATAAGATCCGGTGTTATTAGGTTTAGTGTAGCATCTATAGGGAACTGTTGCATTGCAATGGCTCCATCCTACCCTGACTGTGTTATTCTTATGAAAACACACAGTTCCCTTTTGACGAATAGACAAGTGTAATGCTACTTTATCTTCTGATGTGACATTCGATATGTCATGAATTAGGTTTTCCCAGGTCTTATTAGCCCCTAGGGGAACTGAAGTTAGCAGTAATCCCCCAGCAATTTGAAACATTGAAGGTTTCAGCATACACATATTTGATTGCCTGGTAAGTATTGAAATTCGGGTGCCACTCACGCTTACTAAATTCTACTTGTGTAACAGAGAAGAGAAATGGCCATAACAAAAAGATTATTGTTACCATGATGATCAGTAGGATGGTCATGCAATATTTCTGTGGAAATGATTGTTCCGTATTGTCTCTGTCTTTTCCGGTTCTTTCATAAAGATATTTTCTTGATTCAGTCATTTTATTTTTACACGTGATCTTACTCTCTGTCTTATAGGACCTTAGCACCAATGACTGCTTCTCTGGGTTTGAGACGGATTAGTTCCTATTGATCTGACCCCCCTTTGTAGCCAGATTTTTGTGCTTAGGGTCCCGATGGAGAGGTAAGGTCTTTGTCCAGTTCGAAGTTTCTCATTAACTTGCAGTGCGTCAGGTGTATCCATGAAGCCCGTTCTGCTATCTTGACTGCAGTAGGTGTTGAAAGAAGCACCTGGTAGGGATCTTCCCACTTTGGCGATGCCCAGTTCTTTCGCTTCACGATTTTAATTCACACCTAGTCTCCTGGCGTCACTGTCACTTCCGATGTTTCGACTTGCTTCTGACCTGAAACAGAATTAAACTGCAACAGATGTTTAGAACTCAACAACTTTTTCATATATTCAGCTAGTGTAAAATCAGCTTCCTGGTCTGATGACATGAGAGGTTTCCACTGGGGTGTGTAATAAGCCCTTCCATACAGCTTTTCAAAAGGAGTTAGTCCTTTTGCTGTAGGGACAGTTGTCATGCTTAACAGTGCCAGAGGTAAACAGTGCAGCCAGGTTTTTCCTGCTTCACCTATCAATTTCCTTAGTTTGCTTTTTAGTATGCCATTATGCCTTTCAACCAGCCCTGCAGACTGCAGATGATATGCACAATGATTTTTAAGAGAAATACCAAAAAACTTACTTAGCTGCTGTATGGTTTGATTTACAAAGTGTGTACCGTTGTCACTATAGATTCTTTCCGGAATACCAAACCTAGGAATAATGTCCTTAACAAGTACCTTTGCTACTGTAGCTGCATCTGGATTTTTGGTTGGAAAAGCTTCCACCCACCTGGAGAACATATCTATAATGACAAGGCAGTAATTCTTGTTTTCACATTTGTTTAGTTCTATAAAATTCATACAAATAGTGTGAAACGGTTATGGTGGTGTGGGAAAACTCCCTTGTTTAGGCTTTATCACCCCCTGTGCATGGTGGTTGTTACAGATTTGACACATTAAACAAAATTTTTTATAATAGTTTGTAAATCCATACGTTGTGACCACCTGGTTCACCAGCTGTACCACCCCCCCTGTTGAGACATGGCATTGCCCATAGCTCAACAATGCCGCATAGCGGAACAAGTTAGAGGGTAGTATTGGTTTTCCCTTCTTAGAGATGTAAAGCCCTTTATCGAGTATTGCTCCTTGTTTCATCCATTGCTGTTTTTCTGCTTGCGTAGTGAGTGTCTGCATTATTTTTAACATATCTAAATTCAAGGTTTCAGAGGGTTGTAATTCCTTATCTAGAAGGAATACCTCTGTAGCTGCCTGTTTTGCAGCTGCATCAGCTCTCGCATTACCTTTTGAAATTATGTCCTGTTGTTTAGTATGAGCTGTGCATTTGCAAATAGCTACCCTTCGAGGCAATTGAATAGATTCTAAAAGATTTAAAATAAGTTGTGCATGATTTATAGGTTTGCCAGTAGATGTCATTATTTCTCAGTTTTTCCACTGTTGTGCAAACACATGTACAGTGGAAAAAGCGTATTGGCTATCAGTGAAGATGTTTACACATTTATCCTTTGCTAAGGTACATGCTCGTGTTAGAGCAATCAATTCTGCTGCCTGTGCAGATAAATGATGCGATAAAGATTTTGCTTTTATAACCTCAGTATTAGAGACTACTGCATATCCTACTATGTTCTGTCCTGCAGGGCCCCTTTTGCAAGAGCCATTCACGTAGTATGTCACCTCGGCATTATCCAAGGGGACATCTGTGAGGTTTTTCCTAGGTAATGTCTTCTGCTCGATTATTTGTAGGCAGCAATGTGGTGTGCCGTCTGCAGGAGTTGGGAGCAGAGTAGAAGGGTTTAAGGTCATACATCATTCAATTGTCATATGAGGTTGGATCAACAACATGGTCATGCAGGAGAGATGCCTAGCAGGAGAGAGGTATGCTACTTTTTCTTGCAATAAAATAATCTCGACTGCATGAGGTACCCTTAGAGTGAGTGGGTGAAACAAGACTACTGAAGCCGAAGCCTGCACTGCCATTGCTGCCGCGACTACTGCCTGCACACAGTGTGGCAAAGATCATGCCACTGGGTCTGATTGTGATGAATAGTAAGCAATGGGACGTTGCTTATCCCCATGTTGTTGTGTTAGTACTGATGTCATATAACCCTGCTTGCAATCTACAGTCTGGAAAAAACGCTTATGGTAATTAGGCAAACCCAGAACTAGAGAGGAGGCTATTAACTGTTTCAGTTTACAGAAAGCAGATTCTGCCTCCTTTGTCCATTGTAACAAGTCCTGCGCTGCCATAGGTGTCTTGTAAATAAGGTCAGTTAAAGGTGCAGATTCCAAGGCATAGTTTGGAATCCAGCTCCGACAAAAATTAGTCGTTCCCAAAAAGGACATCATTTCCTTCTTGGTGGTGGGCTTCGGTGCCTGCAAAATTGCCACTTTTTTGTCCTCATCTAAAGTTCTACCTCCCTTGGATATTACATATCCCAAGTACTTTACCTGTTTTTTTCCAAAGTTGCAGTTTGTTCTTATTCACTTTGTGTCCCTCAGCAGCTAGAAATTGTAGAAGTGCTACTGTATCTTCTCTGAAATCCTGCAGGGTGGGGGCTGCTAATAGAATGTCATCGACATAAAGTAAGACCTGACTACCCTTTGGAGGGTTAAATCCTGCCAGGTTACTTGACATTTCTTCTGAAAATATAGTAGGGCTCTCACAATATCCCTGTGGTAATCGCGTATATGTGTATCTTTTTCCCTGAAATGTGAATGCAAACCAATACTGGCTGTCTGGGTGTATTGGTGTTGAAAAGAATGCATTATTAATGTCCACCACAGAGAAATATTTTTGTTGCGGTTTTAAGTCATTCAACAAGTTGTGTGGATCCGGCACTATAGGTGCCCTTGGTATTACTGCGTCATTTACAGCTTGCAAATCCTGAACCATACGCCATTCTCCATTGGCTTTTTTAACTGGAAATAAAGGTGTATTACATGGAGAATCAGGGGATTCTACTAGCACCCCTCCCTTAAGTAATGCTGCTATGATAGGTTTTATTCCTGCCTCTGCATCCTTTTTTAAGGGATACTGTCTCTTCTGTGGTCTAAACGCTGATTTTGGCGTAATACTAACTGGACCTGCAGTACAGATAAGTCCTACATCTGATTTTCCTGCTGACCAGAGGGTCTCTGGTATATCTTGCAAGGCATTTTCTTTTTCCGTCAACAGGAGTATCCATCAGCTGTCTCCACGAGACTGCAGATGTACAGCTGGGTTAGCTTGAGCCACCCAATTCAATTTTTGCACTTGTATTCACTGTCTTGACAACTCCAGTTCTGTTTGTTTTTCCCATCTTGTAACTTTCTCCCCTAGGTCTGCCCACTGTATGTTTTTATTCTTGGTCAGGCTTACATGTGGTAGTCGATTGGACTTATAAAGTGTCAAAAACTCCTGGGGCAACGAACAGCTGGCTACACTATTCCCTTCTGCGTCCCTGTATAAGTTTTTCAGTACCAATCTGTTTGTACGATGCTTAAATAATTATTTTTCATACTCATTATCAGGCCCTGGTGTGCTACAGAAATACAGGGTGCAATGCAGCAGGTGCTGTTTATCAATGTCCAGGGAGGCAAACTTATTAATGGCTATGTTCATTAGTTCTTTGGTCACAGTCCCTAGACCAGTCGTAACCAGGTCCTGACTGTACCAATAAAACATTTTACCTCCCGATTGAACCATAAAGGTGCCGGTTCATCGCTGCGCTTCCATGCCCTGCATAGTTGGAACCACCGCTATACCAAATAACTGCATAAGATTCCTGCCCAAGAGATTTACTGGGCATTTCGCAGAAACTACAATCTTACTTCTTTGTGTCAATCCTGAAACAGGATCTTTTATGGTGATATTGTGGGAGAGGAGCTCCCGGTATAGCTGCCCATTTGCTGCTTTGACCAATATGTAATTAGGTGACTCCGAATTGTCTGGTAATTTGGAGGGGTGTATCAAGGTTCATGATGCCCCTGAATTACACAAAAATTTAACCTCACTGCCTTTCACTAAAAGTGTAACTTCCGGTTTTGTATCTGCTAAATAGAGCTCCAGGCTCAATAAAGCTAAATCTAGTACTTCATCTTCTTCTGCACCGTCATTGATTTTCTGTACTTTCTTTACTTCCCTTTTCACATCCTCATTTGTCCCTTTTCTACTGGTCTCTTCTTGTGATTTTTGACTATCATATAGTCAGTCCTCACCTTCTTTATCTTTCGTTGTTGTCTTCTTATTTTTCCTGCAGTCCCTTGCTAAATGTCCCTTTTTACCACATTTAAAACATTCTCCCCTTTTCTTGCGTCCTTCAAAGTCTTCTGATCGCTGATCAGATTGTCTACCTCCCTGTGCATTTTTCCTGCCCTTTTTCCCGGGGTGCACTACATAAACTTTTGCTCTGTCTTTTACAGAAAATACTTGAGCCTTTTTCTTCTTTTTGCTATTAAAATGTCTTTCAGCATGTTTAGTATATTCGAGTAGTGAATGTAATTTACTCATTCGATGGTCAACCATGTGTTTTGTAATGAAACTGCTTATAGGTGTACTACTACCTTTTATAAATGCATTTTTTAACTGCTGTTTATATGGGGAATCTTGTTTTTGATCTTCAGGAACCTGCATTCCACAGTGGTTGTTAAAACATTTTAACAGTCTAGCAAAGTATTGGTCAACTGATTTACCCTCCTGCTGTACACATTGATTAATGCAAGTCCAGTTTGCCTTAGGTTTCCATTTTTCAGAGATGCGGTCTGTAAGTCCCTTCACTTTAGTGTCTAATTTTGCGCTGTTGTGCAGAAGAGTTTTTTGTGCAGCGGCATGAGGATTCCAGTTGCCACAAATCACGTACCAATTTGGTCCTACAATCTGTCGAACTACTTTTTTTATTTCTTCCCCATTCAAGTTATAATTTAGCCTTATTCCTTGTAAATCTTTTGAAAATTTTCTGAAATTAAGTTTCGGATGGGGAATCCCTTCTGTAGCTTTCCAGATATTTTCAGGAGTCCAGGGTTTATACACTAAGATAGTTGGACTTGGATCTTCCTGTCCTGCCTGAGGGTTTGGAACTTCTATGAGTGGGCATATTTCTTCTTCTACAGGTTGTGTATTCTTAACTACCTGCCAAAATTCAGGGCCTTCTTCTTGATTATTTCCCTTTGTTCGGGACCTAGTTTCGATGGGATCTCTGACTTTAGCTAGTTTCAATTTTATAATGTCCCTGTCTCTAGTGAGCATAGGATATAATGGGGGTGGGTCAATCTGTCCACTTGCTCCATACTTTGGTAAAGAAGGGGGAGGCGGAGGTGCCGATGCCACTACCAAGTTATTGTCTTTCTTATCTAAAAACATTGTCTTTGAATCTTTGTTCTTTTGGTCTCTGTGGTTTGTTTCCTTCAGCCAACTGTGTGGCTGGGGAATTCCTAACCGTCGTTGTTTTTTAACTTGACCCTTAGAATCAGTTTTGAGTTGCTTGATAAGTTTGATAAGTGAGGATTTTTCTAATTTTCCGTCAAATTCATACTTAATAACCCATTTTGAAAAGTATTTAATATTGTCTGCGCGCTGTGACTGCATATATTTTGCATCTTCCGTTAACGGTGTCTTTGCACAATTATTACCCATTTTTCCCTATTTTGTTTGCTATGTAGACTATTCAGAAAAATATTACCTGATGCCTTCAGATTTTTACGTGTACCACGGATTTTGTTAAAGTCTCTTCAGAATGACTGTCTAAAGCCTACTGATCTGTTTCACCTGATCTATGACAAGATTGTACCTTTTTTATCCCTGACTGTAAGAAAACACAATTTGACAGAAACAATACACATCCAGTCCCTGATCTTGAAACAGAAAAAGTAGATTCACCTTACCTGAGCCCACATGATTGATCGCTGATTCGCAGAAAACCCGTCCTTCAGTCGCAGATCAGAAATTGGCTGGCCTCTTTTGATGACAATTCAGTCGGAGGACTTTTTACATAAGAAGAACCAGTTTGGTTTCTTCCCCGTACGGTTTTAGCCACCTGGACATCTGATCCGAGGTGAAGTGAGGATTTCCGGTCCGAAGGACCAATCTGTAAAGGAAAACACAAAGATCAAAGCATGTAAGGTTCAAGTAAGGCACCCTTTATTGCTTGCAGCAAGGAGACAAAGCATGTAAGTACAAGGTTTGTCTGATTTTCCATAGTTCAGCATGCTGTTCTTATACAGTTTTTTGCATGTGCATAAGAAGGCATTGTTAGATTTGCTGCTGACATGGTCATAAAATTGCTGTCTTGCAAAAACATGTTTGAGAAAAACAACCTGGCCTTGGGCTTATTTCAGCCCTTTTTCTTCTTTTTGCTATTAAAATGTCTTTCAGCATGTTTAACATATTCGAGTAGTGAATGTAATTTACTCGTTCGATGGTCAACCATGTGTTTTGTAATGAAACTGCTTATAGGTGTACTACTACCTTTTAGAAATGCATTTTTTAACTGCTGTTTATATGGGGAATCTTGTTTTTGATCTTCAGGAACCTGCATTCCACAGTGGTTGTTAAAACATTTTAACAGTCTAGCAAAGTATTGGTCAACTGATTTACCCTCCTGCTGTACACATTGATTAATGCAAGTCCAGTTTGCCTTAGGTTTCCATTTTTCAGAGATGCGGTCTGTAAGTCCCTTCACTTTAGTGTCTAATTTTGCACTGTTGTGCAGAAGAGATTTTTGTGCAGCGTCACAAGGATTCCAGTTGCCACAAATCATTTACCAATTTGGTCCTACAATCTGTCGAACTACTTTTTTTATTTCTTCCCCATTTAAGTTATAACTTAGCCTTATTCCTTGTAAATCTTTTGAAAATTTTCTGAAATTAAGTTTTGGATGGGGAATCCCTTCTGTAGCTTTCCAGATATTTTCCGGAGTCCAGGGTTTATACAGTAAGATAGTTGGACTTTGATCTTCCTGTCCTGCCTGAGGGTTTGGAACTTCTATGAGTGGGCATATTTCTTCTTCTACAGGTTGTTTATTCTTAACTACCTGTCATAATTCAGGGCCTTCTTCTTGATTATTTCCCTTTGTTCGGGACCTAGTTTCGATGGGATCTCTGACTTTAGCTAGTTTCAATTTTATAATGTCCCTGTCTCTAGTGAGCATAGGATATAATGGGGGTGGGTCAATCTGTCCACTTGCTCTGTACTTTGGTAAAGAAGGGGGAGGCGGAGGTGCCGATGTCACTACCAAGTTATTGTCTTTCTTATCTAAAAACATTGTCTTTGAATCTTTGTTCTTTTGGTCTCTTTTGTTTGTTTCCTTCAGCCACCTGTGTGGCTGGGGAATTCCTAACCGTCGTTGTTTTTTAACTTGACCCTTAGAATCAGTTTTGAGTTGCTTGATAAGTTTGATAAGTGAGGATTTTTCTAATTTCCCGTCAAATTCATACTTAATAACCCATTTTGAAAAGTATTTAAAATTGTCTGCGCGCTGTGACTGCATATATTTTGCATCTTCCGTTAACGGTGGATTTCTGGGTGTCTTTGCACAATTATTACCCATTTTTCCCTATTTTGTTTGCTATGTAGACTATTCAGAAAAATATTACCTGATGCCTTCAGATTTTTACGTGTACCACGGATTTTGTTAAAGTCTCTTCAGAATGACTGTCTAAAGCCTACTGATCTGTTTCACCTGATCTATGACAAGATTGTACCTTTTTTATCCCTGACTGTAAGAAAACACAATTTGATAGAAACAATACACATCCAGTCCCTGATCTTGAAACGGAAAAAGTAGATTCACCTTACCTGAGCCCACATGATTGATCGCTGATTCGCGGAAAACCCGTCCTTCAGTCGCAGATCAGAAAGTGGCTGGCCTCTTTTGATGACAATTCAGTCGGAGAAAATTTTACATAAGAAGAACCAATTTGGTTTCTTCCCCGTACGGTTTTAGCCACCTGGACATCTGATCCGAGGTGAAGTGAGGATTTCTGGTCTGAAGGACCAATCTGTAAAGGAAAACACAAAGATCAAAGCATGCAAGGTTCAAGTAAGGCACCCTTTATTACTTGCAGCAAGGAGACAAAGCATGTAAGTACAAGGTTTGTCTGATTTTCCATAGTTCAGCATGCTGTTCTTATACAGTTTTTTGCATGTGCACAAGAAGGCATTGTTAGATTTACTGCTGACATGGTCATAAAATTGCTGTCTTGCATAAACATGTTTGAGAAAAACAACCTGGCCTTGGGCTTATTTCAGCCCTCCCTTGTTTCTCACACTCCTTCAGCTGTCCAGTTCTTGATATGATACATTTGCCTAGGGTCAAGATACAACCCTGGCCTCAATACAAATTCTGCTGACTATGGTAGACTTTCAGGCATCAATTGTTCTCTTATCAAGGTCTCCTGCAGCTGCACATATTTCACACAGAATAAGCAGAATAAACGTATTAATTTCTTTTTAACCCTAAATGCATCTAAGCTTGCACATTGCAGTTATTTATTTTCTTAACAGTCATCAAGAGCATGCATGAGGAAAAGACTATTGTCCTGTGTTGCTTGACCTGACCAAGGTATTTGACACAAATCCACACTTGGGTATTACGGAGAAACTGTCTCAAGTGAGAATAAAGAACTACATCACCAAGTGGGTAGACAAATTGATCATATACAGGGCACATAATGTCAAAGTGTGTGAAGTCACCTCTAGGTAGTGTCCAGTGACCAGGTCCATAACTCCGGATTCTGTACTTGCCCCTTTCTTGTTCAGTACTTAAGACTCAGAAGTCAAGACAACCTTACACATCCTTTGTCTAACCAGGTTTGTGGATGACTGCAAATTATGGACAATCATTGAATCCAAGAATGGCACTGGTATAATACAGAAACCATTAATACACACAAAGGATTGCTGGCAGAGCCATGGAGCCATAGTAGATGAGCAACAACCATGATTAGTTCCTTTATGAAAGGAAATATACAAGCAAATTACAATATAAACAGCACACTCCTCTGAGCAAACCAAGTGGTACGTGACCTGGGTACTCAGGTAGATAGTAAATAGAACTTCCATCAGCATGTGCTCACAGTTGTGACAAATGCCTTGCATGCAGCACAGCTCCTGAGTATGGGCAGAACATCGACATCAAAGAATATTATAGTCCCATTGTTCTCATCCCTCGTCAGACCAATAATTGAGAACCATGCACACTTCAGCATGTACCTCACCACACATGTTCCAGAGATGATTTACTCAAGTGTGTATCACGTTTGCCACAGTGAGTTCCCACGCATCCTAATGGCCATACCTAAGTAGCTGTTGTGATACATAACCATTAGAAGTTGATACTGCAGATCTCCGTTCAAGGTATTGTACAGGGTGAATGTATGATACATGTTCCTGTGATGCACCCAGTACATACATAGCTCATTGACAACATTGGATGGCATGGGTTACTGTCTTGCAAGTTTGGTTTGTGGCATATATATATATATATATATATATATATATATATATATATATATATATATATATATATCAATCATAAAGTGGAAAGTCCAAATACCCGAAACCACAAAACCGCAAAACCCTAAATCCCAAAACCACAAAACCTCGAAAACACACAGCACACATTACACAACACATACAAACACAGACACACACATCTCCTGACACTGTTCAAAACCAATACAACATACACACACAACTAAACAAGCACACACATTTATCCTTATTATATGCAGGTGGTCAAGCACCCCAGGTCACACTACATACACACACACACACACACACACACACACACACACACACACACACACACACACACACACACACAAAACACCACCACACAAACTATCAAACTATATTCCTCTTGCACACACACACATCACAGTAACAACACACACTAACACACAGTAAAACCCCTACCCAACACCCTTAAACATAAACACTTAGCTGAATCCATGAACACAGCATAACCCCAGAACTGCTAATTCAAAATCTCCCACATTCAAGATTTTGAATTTCGTGCTTCTGGGGTTGCGATGTTCTGATCTTTCCACTTTATGGGCTAGAGATTTTGAAATTTGAGATTTCAGGATTTCGAGCATATAAAGTGCTTATATATATATATACGTGTCATGCAAACCTTTCAACTAACCTGGATTGTTCGTAATGTAAACGACAGCTGTAACACTGTCACTCTTAATATCTCCAGACAGTAGAAATTTGTGAGGGAGGTGTGTTTGATTACAGTTATAGATAACTGTATAATCATGACAGTTCTACGTGTGTTTTTATGAGGAACATGTATAATAACCCAAAATTACATATTTTAAGTCAATGCCACAGATTAATCGTGGTATTATTATTATTATGACACTGTCCATGATTATGCATGCTTCTGTTTACTGTTGTCTATGAGCCAATTGCTATGTGTCCCCAGTTGGTTGAGACCCATGCTGAGATTACAGTCATATTCCAGCAACTCATTTTGGACATCTTCACAATATACATGTAATCCCTATGGTATATACCCCTACTGTATATACCATCCTTGATAAATGTCCTCTCCAGTGATCATGTCATGGTGCTTATATCACAACCAGTCATCTCCATTGTTATGTGACCTTGCGTGACAGTCACATAAATAACTATGTGATGATATGACTATACCTGCACAGACGGTGTAAATAGCAGCACATACTGTATTATATACAAGTGTGACTGCTGCTCATGCAACAACTATCTTGTTTTTGTCTTTGTGGTGTGCGTCCATTAACATGCCCACATCTGGTGTACTTTATCATGTTTCACTTGTCTTATTCCCGGTTCTTCATGCCCATGTTCATGTGTGTGGTGCTTTTCAATACACAAACTTCCCAGAATAGTTGTAGTTATAATGCGTCTATGTACCCTTGATAATCAGCACCAAACCTTTATTTCATTATGCCTAAAACAGATTTGTACTCTACTCTGCACTAACTACACTATCCTATAATGTGTTAGAACTATATTAATTTCCTTAAATTGAACCTGGGTAAGTCATTGTGGCTGTCCTCCCAATCTGGCAGAACTAATTTGCCCATATGTAAACATGTCTGCATGTCTGAAGGAGTTCACGCTGCTTTACACTGTTTCCTGGCCAGCAACACTGGGCATGAAACTGCACTTGTATCCATGAAACCATGATGACTTTCATGCATACACAATTAGCACTACTATTTATCCTGCAAAAACATAAATTCTATGTAGACTTCGTGCTAAACCTACATGGAGTACATTGAATCCCCATGCTTCTCTTAATTTTGCATATAAATGCTTTATTGTATAAACAAATAGTAATGTAAATAACAGCAACAAATCCACATGTATATTGGTCCCACACTTAAAACTAATACCATTAATACAATTTATCATATTCACCATTCAGTTATTTGTATGACACTTTCACAGTGTAAGTTCTCTGAGGCATGGAGAAATGTCATAAACAGTGATCAAAGAATATTTGAAACAAGTGGATACTACTGTATCAATAATAACCGGTCTTGTTTGAGGAAAATAAATTAGATCTGTTATTATACAAGAAAGAATTATCAAGTGTCATCATCATACCTCACATTCTCTTAGAGCAAGAAATCTGGAAAAAGCCGCAAATAAATTGGTGGGGGAAGGGGTCAAAGGCCCAGAAATAGAGGCACTTTTTAAATATTGTTCTTACAAACTTAAAAAGTTGATAAAACAAGAGGTTTTGCATTGGCATGCATTTTCTGAAGGATACAAAGTCTGAAAATTCAAATATATGCCATTATTCATCAATTATCTTTTACTGAAATCATAACACTGGGATACAAATGTTAAAGTCCGTCTTTCTCTTAATATTCTAATTTTTGTTTTGGTTATACTAGTATAATGAGAATTTGCATAATTTAATACCTTATCCATTTGACAAACTTGTAAATAAGATTGAGCCCCCCTCATTGAAAGCTGCTATCATAAATGCCTTTTTTTACAAAAGTGGCCAGTCTACTACTTGTCAAAATAAGCTTTTAATCAATATTCTTGTATTATGTGCCCTTGTATTATGTGCCTAGATGTTTCACTAATGCACAACCATCTTATGCTAAAATAGAGCAAGAAATTTAGCCATAGTTACTGGTTGATAAAAGTCTTATGACTCTATCTATGGCAAAAGAATTATTTTGTTGTCTGACCATAAACCCCTTCCCAAACATATTATAAAAAAGGTCTTTACACAATGCATCCTCAAGTCTTCAAAAAATGTTATTCTCATTGCAAAAATGTGATCTCCAAGTTCAATGTAAGTTGGGAAACGGATGCACATAGAGCATACCCTGAGTGGAACATATCTGCATAGGTATATAGGTGGTTACTAGGCTAACAAACACTAGGACCCTTACAAGTCAAGCAGAGCACCTTAAACCCATTTGGATCCCAAGTATTATGGGCATCTATAGGGTGAAGGGGCACAGGGGATTTGCAAAGGATGTTAGTATAATACTTTTATTATTGACAGCCACTGTCCATAAAGGAAGTAGGGGCCAGACCAAGGGTAAATTTACAATTTTCCATCCAGTTGTCAAGGTTTTGCTTAAATAAGGTCAAGGATTAACTCTGTTTTACATGGATGGTAGCCCTACTCTATAGCAGAGGGACCCTTTTGGACACATATCTGTCTCTCTGGCATGTTCTAATTATATCATACACAAAGTTCAGATCCCTGGATCTAATGTTTCTGGTGCTGTTTTTTTTTTTTTTTTTGTTTAAACATGTGCAATAGATCCATCAGCACTGAGTCTGAGGAAGCCCTGTAAGACAATCAAAGAGCCATGCTTAGCAGCCTGTAGGAGACTGAATACAGAGATAGAGCCTTTAGATAACCAGTGTAGGACAGGGTATTCATGCCCTGAATTCTCCTGCTGAGAAACCTTTGTGGGTGTTATCACTATTGCAAGAGTCTGTTTATTTACATGCCAATGGGGGCACTGTACTCAATGACAGGTCTAATAAGGACTGAGTAGAGTGGTACTATAACTTTCTTAGACCTGGATGCCATATCCTTACTTATATCCTGGGCAACATAGAATAATTTTCTTCCTATCTTAGTTATATGTTGGTCAAAGGCCAGTTTTCTGCTACATGTGCTCCCAGAGCCCTTACTACTGGGTTGACTCTCAGTGGTTTTTATCAATAGAGTAATTAGCTTGGGTTACCAGTTTCTCAAAGGGCTCTTTAATACATTTTTTGGCATTGAACTTTAAGCCATGGCTTTGGCACCAGTCAATTGTCTGTGTTAAACCCTCTTGCAAGATAATGGTATCTTGGGGAAAATCTATAATTGTTCCCACTTTACAGTCATCTGTGAACTTGGTGAGCCACAGGCCTTGAATGTTAGCCTTGTCTTCTGAGAAGTAGATGACAAACAGGAGCAAGCCCAACACAGAGCCCTGGGGTACTCCACTTTTGACTGATCTCTTGGCGGAGGTGGTCGCACCTATCCTGACTTCTTGAGTGTGATGTGTGAGCTAGTTCACAATCCAGTGAGTTATATAGTAATTTATGAATACCTCAAAGAGCTTGTCAACAATGCCTGAATGGGGTATTGTACTGATTGCCTTAACCAGGTTAGTATACTTAGTATGCACTCTTTTATCCTCATCCATTGCCCTGGTGCCTCTCTCAAAGAAGTCTACCAGGTTAAGTAGGCACAAACTTCTCTTAACAAAGCCAAATTGGGATGAGTCTAGTGTCTGTAAGTTGCCAATTTCCTTATTTATCATTTCCATAATAATTAATTCCATGAGTTTACTTATTTGGCTTGTTAGAGTGATGGGTCTATAGTTCCCTGGGTCGATGATGGTCCCTCTTGTGGAGTAGAATGCCTGCTGCAGTCCTCCATTCACTTGGAACATAGTCTTTTATGAGGATGTAATTGAAGAGTGCCTCAAGTGGTCGTGTTAGGTCATGTTTTAGATGCTCAAGGGGTAACCAACGATGTTGTCAGGACCCATAGACGTGGTGTTCTTGGCTTTAGAAAGTGCTACCAGCACCTGGTCTCTGCTAGTAGTTGGGGAATATGTTCAAGGGGATTTCACCTGAAGCAGCTGTTGGGGAGGGGGAGGGTGAAGTTTGAGCTGAATATATCAACCAGTAGATTTGCTGTGTCACCTTCACTGGTAATGGTGTTACTGTTCACCACCAGTTCAGCACACTGCTGTGTGTTACCTTTAAGGTTCTAGACATAGCTGAGGAAGGGCTTATGATAGTTTTTAACTTGCAAGGCTATCCTGAACTTGTAGTTGGCTTTGTTGGAGTTAATTAGATGTCTTGGTTTCTTGTTTAGTTGTAAAAGAGTGTGCTTGTCTTTATGGGAGGTGCCCTTCCTGTTTTGGGCCATGAGTTTTTTTTTTATTATATACTGTATTTAGATAAGGATTCCACATGTCCACGTGTGGTTTCTTTTTAGAATTGGCTTTGGGTTCACCTCTGGTAGGTAAGGCAGCAACTTTGCAGACATTGTCCCATTTTTACGAGGACTCTGTGAATAATTCCACATAGGAAGCTTTAATCTTAGGGTTGGGATGAGCCTTGTATTTTGAAAAAAACTGTCACTTAATAGGATGTAGTTTGCTATAGAATAGTTCTGTCTGGTTTAGCTGGGTTTTCTAGGTTAATTTTTATTTCAAAGGAGAAAGCTTTGTGATCTGACCACAATAGTGATGAAATAACTTGGAAGGTGGGGGGGGGGGTACAATGCTCTTCCATGTTGGTGAGTACAGATAAGATCCAGTATATTTGATCCCCTGATTGAAGCATGCACTATCTATTCCACGGTGTTTATGTTAATATGTCCAGGAAGCATTGTTCCTTTGAGTTTGAGGCAGTGCAGTGTAGGCAGTATATGTTTCCCAGTTTATAGAGGGGTAGTTAAAGTCATCCATGAATATAGTGTTTGGTTGGAATGTCTAACCTCATAGGTAGGACATCTCTGTGTCACACAATGCAATCCCCAATGAATATTAGGTAAAGTATATGTTGCCTTATTTGTTTTCTCATAGGGAACCATTGGGTGTATGCTTATTTGAGATGCTTGATGTTGCTCTTGGTGTGTATTTTAGTGAATGCCAAAGAGCAGTATTGCCATTAGGTGGTTTTGGAGGTCTTTCAGATTTGGGAGGGTTTTTTAACTACATCAGCATAAGACAATCTATATGTGTTGAGGTGTGTGTGAGGGATGTACCATGGATATTCTTGACAACTTTGTTTGTAATCAAGAGTTTTGCCTCCAAGAAAGTTTTGTATTTACATATCTCCCATAATGCATTGTTTTCATTAATGATTAACTTGTCTGAGAACATGAGATAGCTGCTACATTGCCTTAAGATGCACAAATCTACCAAGCTATCCACAGCGATATTATTAAATTGCATACCCAAGTTGCCTGGTCCTGTAATAGTGTGTGCTGTTTAGGATTAAGGATTGGGTTTTAACAGGGGTCTCCTAGAGTAGTTTCTGAGTTTAAGGGCACAATGTTATATAGTGCTAGGATATGTTAGTGTTATTTGATGAGCTAGCTAGCTGCGGTAATCTTAATTCTTTGCAGTACCGTGCTGTTTCATAAGTGTTGGACCTAAACCTAACTTTATAGGTAAATGTTACTGTCCAGGTGTTTGCTCTATCATACCTCTCAACTGTATCAAATTCCTTGGAAAGTACCATTTTGGGGTGCAAAACAAATTCCTGAGTGTCTCCTTTAAATCCCAATTTCATTTTTTACATTTCTTGTGTTTCCCATGTGCTTGATGACATCATCATGCAGCACCATCATGCTTCGCAGTATTATGAATATGCAGTGCTGGACATGATGATGTCAGAGCCATGACAATCCAGTGTTCTGCTGCTTTTTTAGAGATTTGACAAAAAGCCAAGCAGTCAGTTATTGAAATTGAATGGGCTATAAAATTTTTCTCTTTTGTTCTACATTATTTTATTTCATATGTTTTGAGGCATCAGTCATTAAGACAAGAGTGCAAATATTACTTCAGTGGTCATTTCATTACTGTGTGAATAACTGTGAAGGAATAGTATTTGGTGGTGTAGTATATAATAAGCACACACCAGTGCTATGGTCATGTTTTGTGATGGTGATATATTTATTTCTGGTGTGTTATAGTTGGTAGCTTCAGCATACTTTATGCTATGCTATAGCAGCTCCATGTTCTGCTCCAGGACTTGAAACTTGCTTCTTTAATGCCATACACTCCTGCTAATGACAGTAACACACATTGTTAGCAGTAAGGGTAGGTTTGCAAGTGGCAAGTGCTTTATTGCCCAGGCACCACCATAAATTATATATTGCAGCCTTTAAGTACAGCAAATACTTTTAGAATACTTGCATTTGTTTTCTTTTTTGCACATTAATTATTGTTTGTAAGCAGTGTCAGGAATTCAGAAAAGAAATTACACAGTGTCAGGAATTCAGAAAAAAAAAACAAATGTAAAAGTGCATTATACATGACAAGTCTATGATATTGCAGTGTTGATGATTTTTGCCTTCATAAATTTTACTTGTCCAAAGCCAGACTGCGAACCACTACACCACTGTTACACATAATGTTGCGTTTTTTTGTAAATCATTGGGAATTACAGTTAATAATCATGCTATAACTCTTGTTCAGGTAACATACTGATGCAAAACCAATTCTATTACCATTTTTAAATAAGTCAGAGTATTAGTTCAAAAAAAATGTTCCCCGAGTTTGTGTTTTTACCTTACATTATGTTTGGCTTTGCACAAAAATTTTGACCATGTCCTGGCTGGTGAGAAAACAACGCTTTTATGATGTTAGTTAGATCAATATGCATTATGATCTATGCATACCTCTCAAGTGCACCTGGTTACTAGGAAAGTTCCTCAGTTTGAGTCATAAAAACTGCATGATGTTGCTCATTGTCCCCTCATTGAAAGCGTGTCATACAGAGTGTTAAGATTATTTAACTAATCTCCATGGGAAATATTAATAAAGCATATTAATTCATCAAAAGATGTTTTTGTAAGTAAAAAGTGACACATTTTAACTATCTTGTGAGTTTCCTAGCTGAAATAGTAAGCTGCTAATAATTATTCCACATTTTGCCCTTAACATCCAATTGGGGAGTGTTTGCCACAGATATTAGTGAAATTTAATTACAGCTGTATAATTTCTCAATGCCTGCTTCTTAGGGTAATGAATCTTAAGTAATGAGCTTAACATAACAGAATGTGAACAAAGAATGTTCACACATAGCTGATTACATGGGCCACAATAACTTCTTAGCTAACTGAAATATCTGAGCAAACCTTAACCTAGGCTACATAGATGGGTGCAGGACTTTCTGGCTAAGAGATGTATCACATAAAAATTAAATGACAAAGAAAACACTTATGCCATGGATCTGGACAGCAAGGGAAGAGATTTAAAAATGGCACCCTCTGTCCAGGTAGTTTAAATCAACTCACACAGGACGTTGTGGGGAGGGAGGGGATTGACAGCCAGGTAAAGAAAAAAAGGGGTCTGGTTGTTAGCATCATATAAATAAAATGCCATTATTCTGGTTATATTTTGTGTTACTTTGCCTGTTTTTCAGTTTGCATTTGAATGTTGGTATCCTAGAAATCCATCAGAGTGGGTGGGGTTATACCATTATGTATATACATTTTATGTTAATCATTGTCCAGATTTTTGGCCAATTGTAAAGACCAGATTTTTGAAGTTTCCAGGTTGAAAGGTATGTGCTCTATGCAGGGGACTGCTAACCCATGATGGATGGCACTGAATGAACTTGGTTGATTTATAGCACAGAAAAAAGCTTGAAAACTGACGCCTGTACCCTCTAGGCAGTGAACCACCACACTGGAGTGCTTCTCAACTCAGACAGACTAGGTAAACACCTTCTGCCACAAGATGGATGATCCTGGAACTACATAATTTAAATGCACAGCAAAAGTAGCTCTCAAAGGTAGACTAAACAACAAATAACTGAAAAATAACTATGTCACTAGCTAATTCACCCTTCTGCAAGGTGATTTGGAGACAAAGAGACCTAGAAAAGTCAACAAACAATTAAATGAAATGTGATTTTTGCCTAAAAATTAAATGACAAAACATTTATGGAAGCCCCATGCTACAGCTGCTGATGATCTGTAGCAAAGTGCTTATTCAAGTTCCTTGTTACAAGTCATTATTTCTAAAGAAGTCCTTATAAGTAGGATGATATGGACTAATAAATGTTTTCTTTTATCAACTCATTGTCTATGATTTTTTAACAGTTAAGAGCAGTAGAGCCTGTGTTTCATTTTTTACTAGTTCATTTATTTCACTAATTCTTGTTTGGATTAGTGTTATTTGTGTTACCAATGAACTCTTACAAGGACTGCATGCTGTAGTTACAAAACAATAAACTTCTGCACATATTCTATGAGAAAATCATCAATGGCTCCTTAAATGAATGCCTGCATTAAATTCACACCAACTCCTACTTATGCCACCCAAAAACTTGCTTCTGTAAGAGACTTCTCATTCACTCCATTCTCGTTATTGCTCTGTACTTCACCTTCCACAGTGCCGAAAGTGTGGCAGCTGACACACCATCATCTTCATGAATAGGACATTGAAAATGACATGTGTTGCTGTCACATGGAATTAAGGAAGATGATAGTATTACCTATCACATTGGATACAAAGGTCTGTGTAATGTTGATCATCCTTGCTATTGGGGCCTCTCACCATCTGACAAGATGCATGTTTAGAGAGTTGTGGATGACAGCCGCAAGAATCCCTAACACATGTTCCTTGATATGATGCTGCAACAATGCATATTTTGCTGCAAAAAAGAGCAGAAGGGAGAAAAACACAATGTGGCCTTCTATAACATAACTGAGTTTCCCTGAGATCCTAAAGCCATTGATTACACCCGCATCTTCAAACTTCCACCTACTACTCGACATCTGGTACATCATGCAGAAGGCCTTCAGCCCTACACTTTGACAGGTGATGTGCAATGAGCAGAGTATTATATGAAATTCATATGTATGCAGTCCAGGCAATTCCCATGATTCTTGCATCTGACATTTGTGGAGCCACTTCCAGAGTTTCATAGAAGTGACTTTCCAAAGGGTCATCCAGTTGTTAGCAATACACACACTGCCACCTACAGCATCCCTAATTGTCTATTATCATGAACTTAGAAAGCAGACTGCATGTCATGTGTGTCCACAGTTACATCATTTTAATCAGAGTTACTTGCCACTGAGACTTGTCTGCATATATCAACTGGATGCAAGATGATTTAAGTATACTTTTCCCTGCACTTATTTAAGATTTGATTCAGTAAATATTGCATGTCTTTGATTCAGTAAATATTGTGTGTCTCTGTCTATCTGCAGTTAGCTGCCTGAAATGTGAAAAAGTGTAGCCATCTGGGCTCATTGAAAGTTGTTAGACTGCTTTGAAATTCCTGTGTTAGTCTTAGCCTAGGGGGGGTTCTGCTTGCATTAAAATCTGTGTTGGTTACATTTCTAGTAATCATTTTAATTGGAGTTGCTGGCTACTGAGACTTGTCTGCATATAACAACTGGGCACAAGCTGATTTAAGTATACTTTTCTCTGCACTTATTTAAGATTTGATTCAGTAAATATTGTGTGTCTTTGATTCAGTAAATATTGTGTGTCTCTGTCTATCTGCAGTTATTTCACCACTACCCCTCCCTGTTTCCTGTTGTGGTGTTAATCTTGATGGCTTTGGAATAGCCCACCCCTGCTGTAAATCTGTTTTTGCAGATTTCACCCTGACCCATCTCATTTGCTCATTCAACTGAGTACAGTGAGATCATATTTTGATTTCAGATACTCCTACCAGTCCCATCCCCTCTGCTGTGTACAGAGAGAGCACTTGGGAAGGACATTCATCTATAGTATCTTAATCTCCGCCCTCTACAAAAAAAAAAATCCACTTCATCTGCTTTACTGTATTTGTGTTTCTTCCTACTTTATTACCTTATTTTGCTTTGCCTCTTCTTAAAAGTACTCAATTTAATTTATTCTGCTGCCTTTATTATTGCTCGTTAGTAGCCTGATTAAATTGTAACTGTTATTCTAAGGCCTTTGGTTTAAGCACTTGGGCTTCAAACAATTGTTTTACATTAAAAAGGTTTGTGGTTTGCACTGTTATGGCAGGACAGGTAGTGTACATCCTTCTAAGTTGGGAACTGCTGATTGAATGCTCAGTGTCTGTTATTCTAAAAGTGTATTAGTTCTGGGTTAAGCACTTGGGCTTCAGGCCAGTTATTTTATATTAAGAAGGTTTGTGGTCTGGACTCTTGTGGGAGGAGAGGCTAGATTCTGCCCTTCTGAGCTGGGAATTTCTGATTAAAGGCTTATTGCGCATGCTTACTTGAACTGCTTCTTTATGAAATTGGTACACCTTGTTTGCTGTAGCATGGACTAGAGTCAGGCCTGCTGGAACTAGCTTTGTTTGTATAACTTGTGCACTGATCCAGGCCATCTTTTTTGGAGAAGGTTTCTTTGTACCCTAGTGGCAGGAGTCTGCAGTTAGAACTTGTCTGATTGAAGACTGCTGGAACAGGGCTCAGTTTTGAGCTTTTTAACTGGTTAATTGGGTAAAGTGTTGTTTTGATTGTATCTGCTCTATTTTCTGCAATATATATATATATATATATATATATATATATATATATATATATATATATATATATATATACTTGTTTCCCACCATTCTGAACTAGTATAGTCCAGTTTTCAGGTTATTGCTGAATCCAGGGCTGTGTTACAAGTTTCTGTGTTGCCCATACCTTACTTGGATAGAAGGAAGTTTCTCTGTTCACCTGTGAGAGAGGGGAGCTTTGAGCAGCCTATCTGTCCCTGGAGGAGTGGTTTCAGCCCAGAAGTTAGTAGTTTATTGGCCATTTTGGGCTAATTTCTATCTCTTTCACTTCCCTGCTATAAAAAACTGCATTTGCACAGTTTGTGCGCTTGTATTCCACTCAGCAAATGCCTTCACGTGTTCTGCAGAGTCTACAGGAGTAGATAGACAAAAGAGAGACTTTGGAGTGATTAAGTATCATTTTTCTGATTTTCTTGCTGTCTTAACTAATTCCACCTAAAACGCCATTTTTTAGCGAATCTGTGATTTAAAAAGATTGTTATTGCTACATAGTGTACTTATTTGCTGCCTGCACTTGAATTAAGTAATTTTTTATATTTAAATAATCTGTTTAATTGTTGTAGGCTACACACTAAAGTGTGATAGCCTTTTCTGTGCATTTAAAGTGTTGTTTTGATTGTATCTGCTCCAATTTCTGAAAAAAAAAATACTTGTTTCCCATCTTTCTGAACTAGTATAGTCCAGTTTTCAGGTTATTGCTGAATCCAGGGCTGTGTTGCAAGTTTCTGTGTTGCCCATACCTTACTTGGATAGAAGGAAGTTTCTCTGTTCACCTGTGAGAGAGGGGAGCTTTGAGCAGCCTATCTGTCCCTGAAGGAGTGGTTTCAGCCCAGAAGTTACTAGTTTATTAGACATTTTGGGCTAATTTTGATTGCATCTGCTCTATTTTCGGAAAAAAAAACAAAAAAAAAACAAACAAAAAAATATACTTGTTTCCCACCTTTCTGAACTAGTATAGTCCAGTTTTCAGGTTATTGCTGAATCCAGGGGTATGTTACAAGTTTCTGTGTTGCCCATATCTTACTTGGATATAAGGAAGTTTCTCTGTTCACCTGTGAGAGAGAGGAGCTTTAACAGCCTATCTGTCCCTGGAGGAGTGGTTTCAGCCCAGAAGTTAGTCGTTTATTGGCCATTTTGGGCTAATTTTTATCTCTTTCACTTCCCTGCTATAAAAACCGCATTTGCGCAGTTTTTGCGCTTGTATTCCTCTCAGCAAGTGCCTTCCAGGTCTTCTGCATGGTCTACAGCAGCAGAGAGACAAAAGAGAGACTTTGGAGTGATTAAGTATCATTTATCTGCTTTTCTTGCTGTCTTAACTAATTCCACCTAAAATGCCAGATTTTTTTAGCGAATCTGCGATTTAAAAAGTTTGTTATTGCTACATATTGTGTTTATTTGCTGCCTGCACTTGAATTAAGTCATTTTTGTGTTGAAATAATCTGTTTAACTGTTGTAGGTTACCCACTAAAGTGTGATAGCTTTTCTGTGCATTTAAAGTGTTGTTTTGATTGTATCTGCTCTATTTTTTATAAAAAAAATATAATTGTTTCCCGCCTTTCTGAACTAGTATAGTCCAGTTTTCAGGTTATTGCTGAATCCAGGCTGTGTTACAAGTTTCTGTGTTGCCCATACCTTACTTGGATAGAAGGAAGTTTCTCTGTTCACCTGTGAGAGCGGGGAGTTTTGAGCAACCTATCTGTCCCTGGAGGAATGGTTTCAACCCGGAAGTTAGTAGTTTATTGACCATTTTGGGCTAATTTTGATTGTATCTGCTCTATTTTCTGAAAATAAAGAAAAAAACAAAACATATATACATTTTCCCACATTTCCGAACTAGTATAGTCCAGTTTTCAGGTTATTGCTGAATCCAGGGCTGTGTTACAAGTTTCTGTGTTGCCCATACCTTACTTGAATAGAAGGAAGCTTCTCTGTTCACCTGTGAAAGAAGAGAGCTTTGAGCAGCCTATCTGTCCTTGGAGGAGTGGTTTCAGCCCAGACGTTAGTAGTTTATTGGCCATTTGTGGCTAATTTCTATCTCTTTCACTTCCCTGCTATAAAAACCGCATGTGTGCGGTTTTGCACACCGGGCAATGCCAATTTGCTAGAGTTAAACTATTCTCGGCTCCATGAAGTCTACTCTTCCATTTTTCCCTTGGAACTAGACAAACCCTCAACTTTAGCACTCAAACCATTCATTTTACAGTCAAGCACTTTCTTAAAAATCATAGCAAGCACTAATTAACCCTAGCACTAGACCTCCCCTATACTGACCAGAAGGACAAGGCTCTCTATTCGTCCCCACCAGCCAATCAGAAAAACAGCTTACTCTACCTATTCAGGTATGTTCAAAGGGCAGTTTCCAGTGTACTCTCCAGTCCAACTGGTGAATCTGGGCATTTTGAAGCAATGTTACAACTGCCTCATATACACAGACAACCCCCTCCTCCTACCACCAAATAGTAATATATGCGAGAGATGCAATTATACAGCCAAACTGGAGACAAAGCTCTCTAAACCCAAGACTGGAATTGACAGTCAAAAGGAGAAGGGTAATACATGCGACACACTACCAGTCTCACATAGACCTAATAAACCAATACCGGCAAATAACACACATGGATACATGGAAACAGACTCGAAGGCTCTAAATAAAAATCTGCAAAAGCAGCAGAGACCTCCAGAGCAGACATCCAAGCAACCATGAAACACATACTTCACATAATCAGTGTGCCACGCAATCACAGTCCTTAAGGCAAAATAACATACCCAACACACTAGTAATAGGCAACTCTATAGTCAGGCACACTGATGTCCCACTAACTAGGCTGGACAAGGAGAAGGTTACAGTTAGCTGCCTGTCGTGTGCCAGGATCTGCCACACAAGTACTCAGGTCACTCCAGAACAAGTACAAATATGACTCTGTCATTGTCCATGTTGGTGTGGATGACCTCAGACGTACCTCCCTGAACTACATGAAAAGAGACATGGAAGAGCTCTCTGATCATGTAGCCCTGGCCGGTATGACCCTGACCCTGAGTAGCATCCTGCCCTCACCAAGAATGATGCCACAGTATAAAGAAAAAATGATCAATTTCAACAATTGGCTAAGTTTCTGGTGTCATTCAAAGGGAATCCAGTATCTGTCCACCTGGGATGACATGCTCGACAAGCCACGTTGCTTCGCAAGAGATGGCTTGCACCTATCACCCTTAGGCTTTTGAATACTGGCCAAGGCTCTTGCCGCCCCCATAGTGCCTTTTTTTAGGCAAGGCTCAAAAGACAAATCTACCACCATAAATAGCACAAGTAACCAAAAACTGAGGGTAATGCTGCTCAACGCCAGAAGTCTAAACCTCAAAATGCATGCACTAGAGGCACTCCTCACTATGGAGAACATTGACATCTGTGCAGTAACAGAAACCTGGTTTAAGGCTCCTGAGAGCACCCAGCACTACTAGGCTATAACTCATACCATACCTTTTGGCCACAGAACCAGGACCTAAACACAAAAGGTGGGGGTGTATCCATATTCATCAAGGATACCCACACCTCCAGGTTAGTGGCGCAGCACAATGCATTAGAAATCATCCATGTGCAACTAACAATGGGCAAAACTGCAATCCAAATTGTAGCTTGCTACAGATCACCCACCATGACCCAGAACCCTATTCTGCATTTCTGGAGACACTGGGAAATATGAAAGTCCTACCAAACACCCTAATACTGGGTGATTTCAATTACCCAAACATAAACTGGGAGAACTACTCAAGTACTAACTCCCTTGCCCAACGCCCTGGATCAACTGGTCAACACGCCCCCCCAGAGGGAACAACATATTGGAGCTGGTCATCACCAACATGGGAGACCGGTGTTCCACACCGGAGGTCAACCCCTTGCTGTTTAGATCAGACCACAGACTAATTACTCTGAATATCCACATTCCACCCTCATGCCCAGTCAAGGAAACCACCGTGAAAAACTTTTCAAAAGCAAACTTCACATTACTTAAGACAGAGGTGGAAAGGTTCACAGACCCCATGCTAAAGGACAATGCTGTCCAAGCTGCTGAAACCTTTACAAAGGCATCTGCAAGAATGCATGGATCATACTATCCCAAGTAAAACCAAGACTCACTCCTCCAAGAAAAGGAAACCAGACTGATGGACCCCTGCCATAATCAAGCTATACAACAGATGGAGGAAACTAGTACAGAAAAGAGTAAAATCCCAAGAAGGAAAGACATTCCTGATCAGTATCAGCAAGAAACTATGATCCCTCATTAAATCATCCAAGGTTAGTTTTGAAAGAAAAATTGCCAATGACTCCAAAGATGATCACAAAGCGTTCTTTAGCTATGTCAAGAACCTAAGTGGAAACTCTCAGATCTACTCTCTCTGAGTTAGCGCAGAATGGCACAAAATACACTGAACCGACTGATATTGCCAACATTCTGGCAGACAGGTTTAATGCAAACTTCACCCCCCTCTCACCCCCTAAAGGGCCCATAACCATACCAGAAGAATGTAGGACCCCATCAATCATCAACACACAGGCTAAAACAGCCCTATCCAAAGCCAAAAACACAACTTCAATGGGATCGGATGGTGTCCCAGGCTGTGTCTTACAAGAGCTCCAAAATGAACTAACCCCTCACCTAAATACACTGTTCAAACTCAGCCTCTCTACAGGCTACATACCCACAGAGTGGCGCACAGCAACAGTTATCCCACTCCACAAAGGTGGAGCTACAACAGACCCCGGGAACTATCACCCTTTAAGCCTGACTAGCCTGGTCTGCAAGGCTATGGAGCGTATCATCATGGAACTCATTAACATAGACATTGGGAACCTCCAAACCTTGGACCCTACCCAGTATGGCTTTGTTAAGGGCAGATCATGCCTCCTAAACCTGGTGGACTTCTTTGAGACAGTTACCAAGGAATTAGATGAGGGAAAGGAGGTCCACACAGCCTACCTAGACCTCGCAAAGGCTTTTGACACCATTCCCCATTCTAGAATTATAGACACACTCACCAGCTTGAACATAAACCCCTATGTCACGAGATGGGATGCCAACTGGCTCATGGATAGAACCCACATGGTGAGTGTTGCAGGCTCTACATCCAACTCTAAACCGGTTACAAGTGGCGTCCCCCAGGGTTCAATCCTAGGACCCCTCCTGTTCGGTATATACTTCTCAGAGGTACAGGCAAGCATAGGAGGACTATGGCTGACTAAGTTCGCAGATGACTGCAAACTAGGGGCCATAACTAATTCTCCGGCTGATACAGACACCCTCCAGAAGGGTCTCACTGAGACGGATACCTGGTGTCAAAATCATGGCCTCAAGCTAAATGCCAAAAAGCGCATAGTCATCCCATTTGGAAAAAATAAAGTACCCATGAACTACCACAAAGGTAGTAGTCTCCTAAATACAGAAGATGTAATAAGGGATCTGGGGACCCAAGTAGATAATAATCTCTCCTTTGATAATCATATTGCCAAGGTGGTTAGAAAATCCTTCTATGTGGCCCACCTAATCACAAACGGGTTTGCATCTAGAACAAAAGAGGTTATTGTGCCAGTGTGCCTCTCTACTCATCACTCATTAGACCCATTGTAGAATACAATGCCCCATTTGGGATGTACCTTACAAGACACCTGCAACAGCTGGAAAGACCACAGAAGTACCTCACCAAGAGGATTACTGGTCTTAAACAGATGTCCTATGCAGCCTGACTCAAGAAACTCCAGCTGTACTCGCTTGCATACCGCTTACTCAGAGGTGATCTCTGCCTGACATACAAGGCCATGTCCAACCAAGAATTGATGGACATGCTCCATCTATAAAAAAACAAATCCCGCAGAGCCACACACTCTACAGATATAAACCTCACCACAACGATAAATAGGACATGCTGGAGGAATAGATTCCTGTCCCAGCGACTCCCCATGCTTTGGAACAGGATTCCAATATACATCAGGCAGAGCCCCTCACTAACACTCTTCAACAGGAACCTTGATGGGTGGATAGGAAACAGAAAATTTACCCCAAGGATCACTGCAGTGGCTCTGCTGGATAGTGGTGCAGGGAACTAATGGCTCTGCTGGACAGAGGCACAGAGAACTAATCTAAGGGGGTGGCGAAAGCCAACACATTCGGGCTAGGCTTATAAATGCCCTTGGGCAGATAGCCTAGTACTTACCTATGAACCAATGAACATGTTGCAAGTAATGCCAAATACTTTTAATCAAAAATGAATACCTTCATCAACAGTCATCATAGGTTCATATTTTCATAGGTGTTTACTAGACTAAGACCACAAAGACCTTTTTAATCCTAGCCATACATCCTAAATCTCTGACAAGTTCTGGTACCCTTGCTAAGTGTAAACAGGGGCTTAGTAGTTGAAACATTTATAAGCAGGGGCCTGGGAGATTAACCATTTACAGACTGCTGTGTCCATTAGAGACATAGATGCCAAACCAGGGATGAATTTCCTGTTCCGCATCCAGTTGTCTAAGTTACACTTGAACTGGGATAGGTAGAAACTCTGCTTCACATGGATGGTGGAACCTGTTCCAGAGATTGGGTAGTCTCTGAGATACGGATCTGTCTCTCCAGCAGGTCCTTTTTATATTACAGGCAAGGTTTCAGTCTTTAGAATGGATAATTCTGCTCTATATGTATAACATTAATTTGAAGGAGCAGTTATGTAGGCTTTCATGGTTGACTACTACTGAAACAGATTTTTAATGACTTTATGCTCTGTGATTATCAGTAATAGAGATGTATATATAGCTGTGTCTTATGTTAAATTGTTGTGCGACAGTAGCACTAATGTTAAGTTATCATATGAAGTTAATACAGCTTTGCCATATATGATGATATTTGGTAGCAACTTGTTTATGTTTGTCAGCTTTTCCTGGTTAGGAGTTGCCACAGTGGAACTCCAGTCAGCTAATGATTGGCAGTTGATTTTTACGTACCGGCTTGGCAGGCCTGACGCACAACCTTGAACGAAGGTAAACCCATTCACGCATGTCTCCACGCAGAAGACGCTCTAGCTGAGAATCGAACCGAACAGCATCTTACTGTGAGGCGACAACGCTACTGCAGCACCACCACCACAGGTAGCAACTGTAGGCTCATAAATAATATAATCTACCTGAAATTCTACCAGCAGCAGTATGCCTTGTGAGCATACCATCTCCCTCCCAGAAAGAGAGGTTTGCAGGAAAAGAAGCTGTATTCTTCTCCTTCCTCACACCAGCTCCAGCAAGTGGCTGAGCCACTACTCAAACTGAAGTCACCTGGGTCATGGGCACGTCTTTAACTGCTGTTCACAACAAACCTTACCAGGGCACTGGACCAATCACAAACTTGGAATTATCATATTTATACATAGCAGTAATGTGTGCTGCATTGATTACCTGTACAAGCTACTGTGTCTCATGAAAGACTTATTCTTACAGTCTTCTGAACTAGATTCAATTGTCAGTAACTCTAGTCACCAAGGGGTAATTGCAATTTGTAAATCAGGCTGATTTTTTTTTTACCTGTACTCTGGTGCACTATGTGATTTCTACTTCTGTAATTCAAGGATCTCCCCAAACATGCATTCAACATGTTTACCCTGTTACACTGAATTGGAACAGTATTTCAAAAGGATCCCTATTGAAATATTGAGACTTGGATTTCTGAGCCACAAAATAGTAAAAGAAAAAAAACAGCTACAGGGGGAATGTCAATATTGGGCATCACTCTTCTTTTTAAACTTCTTTTTGCAAGAGAACAAGGCCTTTTACACCCTTTCCATTGTGAGGGCAAGCTGCCCATACCCCCTCAAACATATATATATCTATATATATATATATATATATATATATATATATATATATATACACACACACACACACACACACACACACACACACACATATATATATATATATATATATATATATATATATATATATATATATATATATATATATATATCTGAGATTTGTAAGATAGGCTTTCAGGCATTTGGTCTCTACAGTTCATGACTTGGTAATCAGTTCATGATGTTAGCTGCCAGTTTCAGAGATAATTGTCTGTTGTGAATGGTTTGACTACTGGAAGAATTGTTGACCTGCTAGATCTGGTGTGGTGAAAAAGAAGAAGGAAAATATATATCATGCATGCCTTTCTTTATGCTAACAGAGAGGCATGTTAAGGCACACTGGTGCTGGTAGAATTTCAGGTGCAGTCTCAGACAAGATATCACAGAGACATGTTTTTGCACTGACTTATCATCATCATCTTCTTTCGGCTGTTCCCGTTAGGGGTCGCCATAGTGGATCATCTATTTCCATTTCTTCCTGTCCTCTGCATCTTGCTCTGTCACACCAGCCACCTGCATGCCCTCTCACACCGCATCCATAAACCTTATCTTAGGCCTTCCTCTTTTCCTGTTACCTGGTAGCTTCATCCTTAGCATCTTTTTCCCAATATACTCTGCATCCCTCCTCAGCACATGTCCAAACCTATGTAATCTTGCCTCTCTGGCTTTATCTCCAAACCTTCCAACCTGGGCTGACCCTCTAATATATTTATTCCTAATCCTGTCCACCTTCGTCACACAGAGTGCAAATCTTAGCATCTTAGCATCTCTGCCACATCCAGCTCTAACTCCTGCCTTTTTGTCAATGCCACTGTCTCCAACTCATATAACATAGCTCGTCTCACTACCCTCTTGTGGACATTCCCTTTCACTCTTACTGGTACCCATCTGTCACAAATCACTCCTGACACTCTTCTTCACCCACTCCATCCTGCCTGTACTCTCTTCTTCACCTCTCTTCCACACTCACCATTACTCTGAACTGTTGATCCCAAGTATTTAAACTCATCCACCTTCGCCACCTCTACTCCTTGCATCCTCACCATTCCTCTATCCTCCCTCTCATTCTCACACACATATATTCTGTCTTAGTCCTGCTGTCCTTCATTCCTCTTCTGATTTCCTCAAATCCAATCACCTTCTTGAGCATTAAGGTTTTTCTGTTACATTAGAATGTGTAAAATTCAGATCCTGCTTATAATCATGCTGTCAGTCCTTAGATACACTCATATCAAAATCTATTGAAAATGGTGGCATTATACGATTACTGAGTCAATGAAACAGGGGTTCTCCTTTTTGTGCTACACTCTTACTAAGTACGTCCATTTAAAGCATGCTGACTACAAAGATAAATATCTCTGTCACCATACACTTGATTGCATTTCTTACATCTGCACGTAAAAGTATATACGAACAGAACTTTTTTAATGTATTTTTTATTTGCTAAGCCTAATGAATATATGTGTCCATTTTCCTGCATAATACTGGAGCATTGTTTGTTTAAATGACTGACTCAGGCTCATGCAATTTGTTCATGAGAATTGATGGAATCAAACTTAAGACCATAGAAAGACAGTCATTAACAGCCTGTAGACTCAAACCTCTGAGTTAAACTGGCAAGCAACCACCTTCATATATGCAGTTGATTGAGCTATGGAGAGGCAACTCCAATTTTGAACCAGATGGCAATCTTCTCAAAAATACCATCTTTACTCTTTCACTTAATTAGGTAATGCATAGGATTATAGGAGATTACTAGGCTATGGACCCGGAGATCATTTCAACCCTATCCATTTCATCTTAATTAATATCACAGAAATACTAGTTATTACCCAAGAATGAATTTAGTAATGACTGCCCATGTTCAGGAGGGTTGTGAGCACTATCCTGGTTAGAATTTATGGAGCCCCATCCGCTCATCCATGTTCTTTTTGAACAGTGTCATAGAGGTGCTCTGTTTCTCATGAATTGGTATCCTATTCTAAAGATGCAGCATTTGCCGGAAGACAAATCTGTCCCTCCAGCATATTTTATTTAAGTTGCAGGCCATATTTAGGTCCCTGGAACGGGGTATCTCTAGTCCCATTTTCTTTACAGATATGCAGAAAGTTGATTAGGGTTGGGTCTGAGACTGCTCTGTAAGCCAGGCATAAGTCACCCCTAAGAAGTCTATACGATACAGAGCATAGTGACAGGGACTTTATTTGGTCTGTGTAAGGCACGTGCTGGAGTCCCTTGATCTTCTTTGTTAAAAACCTCTGAGGTCCCTCCAGTTACTGCAGATGCTTTGTACAGTACATGCCAAATGCGGCGTTATACTCAATTATGGGCTGGATTAGTGCCAATTATAGAGGTGTTAGAACCTCCTTTGGTCTCGAGATGATGCTTTTACTAATTACGTGTGCTACATATAAAACCTTCCTTACTACTGTAGACACATGGTGATCTAAGTTAAGGTCGCAATCAACTTGTGATCCCAGATCTCTTACCATTTTGTGGGTACTTAGGTTATTGTTGTTGATTTGACAGTGTGAAGTGACATTGTGCTGAAGGGAATAATGATGGATTTTTTTTGCATTCATTTTGAGACTGTGACTAAAACACCAGTCGTTGGTCTACGTAAGACCCTCCTAGAGTATACCAACATCATTTGGGGATTCAGTAATTGCACCCAGTTTGCAGTCGTCTGCAAAATTGGTTAGTCACAACCCCTTAGTTTTGACTTAAACTTCTGAGAAGTATATACCAAATTGTGGGGGGCCTAGCACTGACCACTATGGCACCCCACTGGTGACAGGTCTGCTTGTCGATGTGGAGTGCCCCACTTTGATAGTGTGCCTCTGGTTTGTGAGCCAGCTGGCAACCAATCTTACAACTACAGTTAATTTTCTCACTCCTTGGATCTACAGACCAGGGAGCAAGAGAGGCATCATCTGATATGCTAAAATTCCCAAAATGCATCATTATTCCTAAGGTTTTGTTATTTTTTTCCAGATGGGCACTATCCAAGACCCTCAGTGTTGAATGACATTTTGTGTCCACTCAAAAGTTTTAAATGTATGATGTCTTAATTCCATATACAGCTGATGTAATGCAAACTTTTTAAATTCAAATTCTTATTAAGAAGTACTGCAGCTATTCTTGCTGTACATACATAACAGGATCATATGATCATAGGAATTTACTCGGCTATTGGCCCTGAGGCACTTACAAGTCTAGCCAAGAATTTAGCTCATGTTCCGATATGTCAGCACCGGATGTCCAGGAGGGACACAGGTGGAATCCCAGGGGTGTATTTTTTGTTCCCCATCCAATTATCCAGGCTGCACTTAGAAAGGGTTAATGAGGTACTCTACCTCACATGAAGAGGAATTCTATTCCACAGAAGGAGGAGTCTCTGTGACGCAAATTTGTCCTGCCAACAGTTCCTATTGATGTCACAGACCAGGTTGAGGTCACATGTACGGGTTACTCAAGTGTAGCTTGACTTGCGGATATGCAGCAGTGCCATCAAGGCTGGGTCTGAGATTGATTTGTATGCCAGACAGAGGTCACCTCTGAGGTGTATGCATGAGACTGAGTAGAGGGACAGGGCTTTTAGCCTATCTGTGTAGGGTAGATGTTTGAGGCCCTGGATTTTCCTAGTGAGGAACCTCTATGGTCTCTCCAGCTGCTGCATGTGATTTGTAAGGTACATGCCAAAAGGGGCATTGTACTCAATAAAGAGTCTTATAAGGGAAGAATACAAGGGATTTTATGACCTCCTTGTTCCTGGATGAGATACCCTTACTAATGATGTGGGCCATGTAGAAAACTTTACATATAATGGAGGCAATATAGTAGTCAAAAGTCAGTTTGCTATCAACCAGGGTGCCCAAGTCAATCACAAATGATTGTGCACTTAGGACCTTGTTATTAATATGATAATTTGTGGGGACATCACTCTCCCCAAAGGGGATGATGGCACATTTTTGGCATTCAGTTTGAGGCCATGTTTCTGGCACCAGTCATTTGTTTGGGTGAGACCCTCTTAGAGAATGTCCAAATCACTAGGGGAATTGGTGACTGTGCTCAGCTTGCAGTCATCTGTAAAGGTGGTCAGCCATAGCCCACTGGTTTTTGCTGCACCTCAGAAAAGTACATCCCAAACAGCAGAGACCCCAAGACTGATCCCTGGGGTACACTACTCATTACGGGTGTACTGCTTGAGGTGGCTTCCCCTATTTTGACTAGGTGGGTTCTATCAGTGAGCCAGTTTACTACTGATCTGGTAATATATGGATTGATGCCTAATTGAAAGAGTTTATCTATTATACCCAAGTGGGGAATAGTATTGAAGGCTTTGACCAGGTCAAGGTAGGCATTGTGCACTGTCTTCCCCTCACCCATGGCTTTGGTGACTGTCTCAAAGAAGTCAATCGAATTTAACAGGCATTACCTCCCACTGATGAAACCAAACTGTGTGGGATCGAGTGTTTGGAGGTTGCCAGTGTCCTTGTTAATGAGGTCCATGATAATTCCATGATGTTGCAGATCAGACTAGTTAGGCTGATGGGTCTATAATTTTCTGGATCGATGGATGTGCCACCTTTGTGCAAAGGAATGACAGTAGTTGTCCTCCACTTGGCTGGGATGAATCCAGTACTCAAGCTTTGGTTGAACAGGGTGCCTAATGGTGCTTCAAGTTCATGCCTGAGTTAATGTAGGATGCAGCCTGAGATGTTATCGGGTCCCATGGAGACTGTATTTTTTCCTTTGAGATGGAAGTGATGACTTGCTCCCTAGAGATAATGGGAGGGGGGGCAAGTGTTGGGGATGTCCTGATTTACTGATGGGGGCACAGAGAGGTGAAGTTTTCACTGAATCTGTCTGCCAGCAGGTTGGCTATATATACGGCATTTGTGTATGTGGTGTCCTTGACCACCAGTTCTGAACAGATCTGAGTGCTTCCTTTGAGATTGCAGACATATGTGACGAAGGCCTTATAATTGTCTTTAGTAGATGAGGCCAGTTTGGACTCAAATTTGCTTTGGAGGATTTCACTAGTGTTCTTATTCACTTGATCAGGCTAAGGAGAGATTGCTTACAATTAGGCACCTGCTCCTTCTTGATCCTGGACAGCAATTTATTTCCTTTTATTACAGAGTTTATTTATTGCAGATGTCCACCAGACAGGTTTACTCTTCCTTGCAGAGGATGATTTTGTCCTGTCTGGTATTCCTGATTCCATACAGCAATATACATGCTTGTATAGTACTTTGGTGTAGGTTTTAACATATGTGCCAGTTCCTATGGAGGAAGAGGGGGCTGTGAAGCTGCTTATATCTTCCCTCAGGAGGTTGTAATCAGCTTTGGAGAAGTTTTTTTATGCATGGTGTGTGTTATGGTGGGCAGTGGAGTACATGTGTGTTTTTGCCTCGGAGATCTCTTTTGTTTGAGTATGTTTTTGTTAAGGACCTCCACATATGTGGGTGTGTGTTGTGTAGGTGAGGGTGGTATTTGTGGTGTGGTGTTTGTGTTGACAACCTTCTCAATACCGGATACACTGGATTGTGAGAGAGACAGCATAGATTCTAGGTTCTTAATGTAATTCCGTCTCTCACAAACACAAGATGGTTGCCAGAAACACAGAAGGCAAAAACAAACAACTCTGGATGCAGTAAACCTTGCATCCAGACTATGCTACTCAATTTAAGGGTAAGAACACAGTACAACTCACAAAAATGGGGGTGGAGCCTAGATGGACAACTGATAACAGCATCTTTTTTCAGCTCCACAAAATTGTACTACAAGACAGAAAAAAATCAGCTTTATCAAATAGAAATAGAACTTTATAAAGGAACTTCCAAACTACAATCTCACCAAAGTTGTAGAAATTCTGAAGAGATTTTTCTGTCAAAATAATCTGGAGATTATTTCAACTGTTTGGAAATGGCCAGTTTAAAGAATTCTCACTCTGAAACTACACTGAAAAAGGAAATTCAACTTATGTCATCCACACTACAGGAACTATCTTTGAAAATGGATTGATTTACAGACAATTTAGAAAACCTCAAAGAAAACTGTCAAAAACAAACTGATGTTATCAAGGAAATTTTGCAGCAACAGCAAACTAAAATACTGGACATGGAAACTGCATTGAATGATATAGATGGGAGACTCAAGGAAAAAGAAAATCAGACTGAATTTCTACTACACTAAAATAACTGTTTAATCAACAAAATGGATGATCTGGAGAACAGGGAAAGAAGAACAAACATGAGAATTTTTGGTCTCCCAGAGAAATCTGAAGGTGAGGACATTATACCTTTCTTAAATTCCTGATTACCTGAAGTACTAGACCTAAAGGAGGGACTATCAAATGGTATAGAGAGAGCACACAGAGCTATAGGAAAACCTATACCTTCTTCGCCCAAAGTTCTTCCAAGACCAATTGTGGTAGCATTTTTGTCATATCTGGTCAAACTTATTTTAAAATCAGCTTGGAGAAAAAGTCCCTTATCTTCTTCTTCTTCTTTCGGCTTTTCCCGGTTAGGGGTTGCCAGAGCGGATCACCTTGTCCGCACATTGATATAAACAAAATCAAATAAGATTTGACAATGAGTACAATGCAAGAGTATTAGAATTAAGGGGAAAAAACCTGGCCATTAGTGAAACTTCTCAAACAAAACAAAATAAAAGCCCAACTTATCTATCCTGCAAAAATCAGAATTTTCTACTCAAATGTCATGGGGACATTCAACAACTATGAGGAAGCATCTTCATTCATTAAAAACAACAATATAATTACAATTCCAGAAGAAATGGACTGGTCAACAACCACCACTTTGAAAACATTTTCTGAAACAAATACTTGTACTGATTTGAGGAAAAAGAAACTAAGAACTGAACTTAAAAACCACAGAAACCTTCAAAACTCTCAAAGATTCAACTAAGATATAATCTTCATATCCAGGCAAACAAAAAGTATGCATTATTAACTTATTTTTATTGTCTATAACATACCACAGAATTATTTTTTTCTTTCCACGGATTCTTTTAAATGAACATTTAATAGAGGACAATTCTATTTATGCTAAATGAAATACGGTCATGCTACTTTAAGTAAAATGTTAGTTAATTAACATAACATTAAACTAATAACAAGCAGAATACAGAAAGCATTATCTGCTATAATGCAAATCATCTAGTAATATCTATAAAACATAAATTAGAAACAGCATTCATTTATATAATAACCCTGGTTGATCAGTATGCCTGACCAAACAGAATAGTATAATGTAGTAAGGATTCCTTTGAATGTGGCTTAACTTGGAATATTGACATACTAAATGCATTTGAATTGGTTAAAAGTAATGGCTTCTCCATTAAAAAAAAATGTGTGTACAGTTAAACATTAAAGGGTTCGGAGAAGCCGTAAATTGACAACTTTTCTACTGTGAATATTTGCGAGCCTGCACGAACATTACTTACTCAGCAGTTAAAAAGAAGAGATCACTTCACACACACATTCATTCAAAATATTCCACTGCTGATTAAATAGCATTTCAGGAAGTGCAGTGCTCATATTGGGATAAGAGGCGAAAGTCACGAATAACCTATGTAACACTTGAACTATCTTATTAAATAGAAAACTGTTAAACTCACGATACTACTGAAACATATTCTGTTATAAAACTCTACCTGTTTATGTCTTTCTAATCAAGCAAAGACAGCAAATAAGACACCAGCCGGTAGAGTGCAGATAAACATAAGAAATACGTATTAGCACACTCACATATTTCTCCCTTCCTTTTTCTCACTTTCTCAGTATTTGAAGGGGCTTTTAAGATGGTACACACCACTTCCAAATACAATTAGATGAACAGATAGTAAAAGTAACAGCGAATCATTATTAGTCATACTACAGAAAGTCAGTAGCTACTGTAAAATTCTCTTTCTCACAATATGCGAGAGACACTTATACTTGACTGCATTCACTTGGTGAGTCTGTATGTTTAAAGTTTTAATATGAAGTAAGAACAGCATTACAAAAAGGTACCCTATAGAAACAGTTTTACTTGGTAACAGTGGATTATTACACAGATTCCTGAGTCAATAGAGACCCATGGCTTATCTGCTCAAAAAATGTTTTAAATGGTAGATACTGTGAGGTTTGTTAAATCCATGCTTTGATGACTTTTGAAAGGGAGTGTATGCATGTTTATGTGGACACTGACTCACTTGTAGCTAGGAAGGAAGGGGCACTCCCACTGATATTCTTGCAGGTTCGCCTAGTATGGAGTGGATTGCTTACCAGAAGGAGTGAAGTGAGTCTGGAGATGGAAGCATGAGGTATGAATATCCCATACTTTGACATTAGTTGTTCTGGCATATGGGAGACTACTAGCAGACAGCTTAAAGGGGATATGAATGAAAATAGCAATGTGCTTATTTATTAAAAACTTCATAAAATAAGAGCAAACAAATATGAAATCACTGTAAGGAAAGTAAAGACAATTACACTCAAGTGCAAGAAACATGTACTTACACACTCATGCAATCCCGCAGGTTAGCCTGGTATGGAGTGGATTGCTTACCAGAAGGAGTGAAGTGAGTCAGGAGATGGAAGCATGAGCTATGAATATCCCATACTTTGACATTAGTTGTTCTGGCATATGGAAGACTACTAGCAGACAGCTTAAAGGGGATATGAATGAAAATAGCAATGTGCTTATTTATTAAAAACTTCATAAAATAAGAGCAAACAAATATGAAATCACTGTAAGGAAAGTAAAGACAATTACACTCAAGTGCAAGAAACATGTACTTACACACTCATGCAATCCCGCAGGTTAGCCTGGTATGGAGTGGATTGCTTACCAGAAGGAGTGAAGTGAGTCAGGAGATGGAAGCATGAGCTATGAATATCCCATACTTTGACATTAGTTGTTCTGGCATATGGAAGACTACTAGCAGACAGCTTAAAGGGGATATGAATGAAAATAGCACTGTGCTTATTTATTAAAAACTTCATAAAATAAGAGCAAACAAATATGAAATCACTGTAAGGAAAGTAAAGACAATTACACTCAAGTGCAAGAAACATGTACTTACACACTCATGCAATCCCTCTTTGGCCTCAATTTTTCAATAGAGGAGGTTTTTTTAAGGTGGCATATATCACTATTAAATAAAATCAGATGTACAGGAAGCTTACTATTTCATAAACCCCTATACGTAAAAGTAATTAAACACATACATTAACAAACCAGATGAGGAAACAATAATTACTTGCATTAAACATGAATTGATTGTAAGCAAATAGCAACAACAAATACAGGATGTCACAAAATAAAAAATAAAGAAATCATATAACAGAAACATACATTGTGAATGACCTAGGGAGACACATTGATCAATAATCAAGTGAATTGGGAAATAAGGATGATATACGAAGGAAGTTACATAGTGCAAGTCCGTAAAGTATTTAATTTTAATCTACAACAATAGTAATGAGCCTTTCATGACTTGTAAAATGCACAAATCTTAATGGATATTTTAATTAAGAGGGAAAGTCAGACGTTACTTCTGTAAACAAGAATTATGTACAGAACATGTTAACACTCAGTAGTTGGAACTCAGAACAGCAGCCAGACATTATGAATGACCAGGAATATCACTCATATGATATTAATAAAAACGCAATATATGCTTTGTCAAAGCACGCTAATATAAAATTGATGTTATAATAATTTTTTAACAGCACACATAGCCTATAGTAGGAAAAGGTCTTAGACAAAAGAACTGCAGTGAGAACAGATTCCCCAGATGGATGTAAGCACTGTAAATTAATAAATCTTTATGTTGGTGAATTCTGCTATTGAAGAAATAATTCTAGAAAATGGTACTACTCAAATAAATGTTTTAATAATATGAATTCATACTGAGTAAAACAATACTCAAAAATGAACAACAGTTGCTATGATCTCACACTTGGTAAGAGGAGAAAAGGGGAAAAACAGACAAAAAAAGGAAAAGAAAACCCATATCTTAAAGTATACTTCATTAAAGCTGTACTGAAAAAAAAATGGTTTATTACCATATTATAAACAAAACTCAACCATCACACATGTATTATAAACAGAAATAAGTGGAATGCATTATCATACTTGTATATAAATGATATTGTATATAAATGATATCAATCATTAGTAAGACTGATGATGTTTCAAGCATAAGGTATATAAGAAACATTAGTGCAAAAAATAAATTTCAAATAAATTCATAGAGTTATTACACTGTTGCACAATTCTTTTATCAAATATGCATTTTAGTAATTGTATCTTAAGGGATTATCATCTGTTCACAGAATGATTGTATGCGTGATAAAACTTGGTTTTAACCATGTTTAAGGTACATTACAAAAAAGTACATAACTTGTAAAGAGTTAATAACTACATTTGAGAAGATGTGCAAACTCCATACTTTGGTTATATTTAACATTAGATCATTTGTGACTTTACTCTAAACTAAACATTGCTACTTTCACTTGAAGCCAACATATCTCCAGAAAATTTTAATTGGATCTCGGGTAATGGCAAATTCTCTTTTTTCTTGGTAGATATGAAGATAATCTGATAGAATATTTTTTGTCTATCAGATTAGAAGTGTATATCACTTCATGTTTACAGTTGGGATTATCAAAATGTTTGATTACTTGGTTGTTTTATGTATTTAATCTTGAATCGTTTATTTTTTCTTTCTTTTATTGGCCTGATCTTTGACATAAACTATGTTTTTTAAATGAAAAAGACAGTCTCTCTGCAACAAATACAATCAACAGGGATGTTACACAATTTCCATGTCAAGAAACAACATGAAACGCATATTAAATCATAAACTCCTTATAAATACAGTCAAAAGGAATGGCCTTAACCATACTTTCTCTAAATACCAATGGATTAAATAACCCAAGGATAAGATCAACTTTATTAAGATACCTTAAATTAAATAAAGCACAAGTAGTATTTCTTCAAGAAACTTTAAAACAAACAATAATTATATATGGAACCCTAATGAATGCATAAAATGATCACATTCATACAAAAAAAAAAAAAAAGATAAAAGGAGCATTAATCGTATGGAGAAAAAATGTTACTAACCCTCAAACCTTATACAACTATGAAGACAAGAAAGGACTTATAGCAATTGTAATAGTGAAATTTAACAATAGAATCTAGACACTAGCAAATGTGTACTGGTTTCCAGGAATAGGGGTTGGGACAGTTAAAAAACTTATAGATCTAATCACCAAAGTATATAAGGGAAACCTAATAGTAGGTGGGGATTTCAATTGCATCTTGGATAATTCAGAGACTACAAATAAAATAAATCTTTGTATTAGCCCTATAGGGAAAGCTCTTATGAAATGACTGAACATCTAAATCTAACTTCTTCTTCTTTCGGCTTTTCCCGGTTAGGGGTCACCACAGCGGAACTCTGGTCTGCTAATGATTCATACAAATTCAAAGAGAGTAATTCTTTATTATTCTCTCATCAAGACAATATATATGGTACTCAAACAAGAATAGGCAAAATATTTATATCTCAGGAGCTAAATATAAAATAATAGATTTTTCCATAATTCCATGCCCTATTTCAGATCACAACTCATTAATTCTTAAATTACAAATTGATTATAAGAAATTACTCTTTACGAGAAGAATATCTGCGTATATCACAAAAATAAAACAATTCAAACCTTGGCTAGATTCAGAAATACAATTCTTTTTAGATACAAATCACATTGAGGAATCAAACATATTAATCTTATGGGATACTTTAAAAGCATACTTGAATGGGAAAGTCCTTTTATGGTTTAAAACTAAAACAAAAGAATGGGAATCAGAACTACATAACATCCAAAAACAAATCACAGAACTTAATAGCAATGAATCTAGAATCTCAACTACCAAAAAAAAAAAAAAAAAAAAAAAAAAAAAAAAAAACAATTGGGGAACTAAACAAAAAATATAATGAAATTCTAACACATAAAACTAACTTAGCAATAGAGAAATTAAAACTTAATTTTATGCTACATCATCTAAACATAGGCATAATTTAGCAATAAGAATTAAAAGACCAGCTACTGAAAACAATATCACAAATATCATACATGAAGGGAAATTAAAAAACAAAAAGTATCAGACATAAGTGACATTCTTGATGCTTTTAAATGTAATTACACTGAACAGTATAGAGATGATAAGTCCCAATTTAATCTCTTAGATATGGACTTAAATTTTGCCAAAATAAAAACAATACCGAAAAAATAAAATTAGATATTCAAAGACAAATATCACAAAATGAAGTTATTGAAAAAATTAAGGAAAGTAAAAGCAATAAGGCACCAGGAATTGATGGAATAATAAATGAAATATATAAAATATTCCCAAATTCAGCAATATCATTATTTCATAGAACATTGAATGAAATACAATCACAAAGCATAATACCACCCTCATGGATCTATTCTCTAATCACACCCATCGTAAAGGAAAATAAGGACCCTAAACAATGTAATTCCTATAGGCCAATTTCATTACTTAACAATGATTATAAAATCTTTATGTCCATATAAGTCAACAGAATTAAAAAATCCTCGATACTTATCATAAATGAAGATCAAAAAGGTTTCATATACAATAGACATACCCAGAACAATATTCAAAGAATTTTATCTCTTATAGCCTTCTTAAACAGAGATAATCAGGGAGCTCTTATAGTTAAATTAGATGTAGAAAAAGCTTTCAATGCACTTAGATGGGATTATCTTTTCAAAGCATTAGAACTATATGAATTTCCCCATTACTTCATTACACTGATAAAAAAATATATAAAGACAAACTTGCTTACGTAAAACTTGGGTCATTTACTTCAGAAGCCATTGAGATAACTAAAGGTGCAAAACAAGGTTGCCCAATGTCTCCCATTTTGTTTGCGTTAGAGATGGAATTATTTGCTTCATTAATACGTTGTGATTCTAAAATAAAAGGTATTGATATATATATGGCCAATTTAATTAAAAAAATATGTTATTCATTGATGACGTTGTACTCACCCTATCTGTTTCAGAAGAACCTTTACAAGAAATACATGAGCTAGTGGATACGTTCTATTTTATTTCTGACCTTCGTTTTAACAAAAGAAAGTCCAATTTCATGTTCTTGGACAGAAAGGTAGACTTTCTGTCAAATACAAACCATATAATTGGTAAACAGGTTCTCACTATAAAATATCTAAGAATAATCCTATGTGAAAATATGGATTCAACTTTAACCATAAATTATAATAATATTGTAAATAGCATAAAAGCACAAACAGTAAAATGGAACAAAATATATCTGAAATTTGAAGATCAACTGCAATTAATAAAAAAAATGATCCTTCTTCTAAAAATAAATTACATAGCACAGGCTATTCCTATGATACCAAATAAAAAAATTCTAAAAGAAATAAATAAAAACTTTTTAAAATGTCTTTGGTTTCCAAAAAGAAATAAGATAGCTTACACACATCACATTAGGCCTTGAGAAATGGGAGGAATTAACTTTCCAGATATAGAGACATACATAAAAGCTTCAATTTTTAGAACATTCATAAATTGGATAGACCACAATTATTCTTCTTCCTAGAAAACTTTTCATGCTATTTTTTAAATGAAAATAAACTAAAAAAAATCTCATGTTAAATGAACAAAATAACAAGCTTTGGCATATATTAAGTGTCAAATTTCAATATAATGTAACTAAACCAACTAATTTAAACTAAATAATGGAAGGTGGCCTAATGGCTATGGTGCTTGCCTTACAAGCACAAGGTGCAGGGTTTGAGCCTCACAAGGGATAATTGGCTAGGCCTAAAATGGCTTGCAAGGGCAGTTAGCTTAGTATGAACCTATTGAGGGTTGGGAGGGTGGCATAATGGTTAAGATGTTTGCCTTGCAGAGTTTGAGTCTCACAAGTGATAATTGGCTAGGCTTAAAATGGCTCACAAGGGCAGTTAGCTTAGTACTAATCTATCTATATAAATTACTTTTACAATCTATTAAGATTTATTCACACTAACACAGACATGCAATTATGGATAAAACTATTAGTGCCTTTTAGAGCTACAAAAGATTTCTTTAATAAGATTCATAAAAATACTCTTACTAATTGGGAAACAAAAAACTTCACTTGTTGACAACATTGTATAGAGAACCAAAGAGTACTAGACAGCCAACAGATACAAAATATATATAATATCTTAAACACAGATTGGTTAGTGTTCCAAAGCAAAATATCACATGCATAAGATCTATGCAAAATAATTAATAGTTCTTCCTTTAAAACTAGTCCTAAACTTATAAATTATGTCTAATAATTACAATTGGACAAATCAAACATTAAAAATATATAAAATCTTAATGAATTACAAAACAAAACCCAATCAACAAATTTGGAAAGTCATTACAAAAGGACATTCAACAAATGTATCAACTGAAAGTAAAACCAATCTGTTGTATTCTATTAAATTAACATCTAAATTACAAGTATGGAAGATATTTATGCATAGAGCATTTATTACTCCTGACAAATTAGCCAAAATCAATTCATCCAATGATGTTATTTGTTGGAGATTTTCATTAAGATGCAAAGCAGACTGGATACATATTCTGTATGAATGTATTAACATACAAAAATGGTAACAAATCACTAAATTTCTTCAAGCTATTTTTACAGATTCCTTTGTACTAACTAGATCTCTATTTTTTAATGTTAATGATAGCACAGAAATGAAAAAAAAAAGATTTATATTTTCTTTGGACTATACTTGCAGTAGCAAGAAAGTGTATAACAAGAAAATAGAAGTAATCACATGAACCCACTATCGAAGAATTCCTGAAATTGATGGAAGAAGCAATGCTATTGGAAATTAAAGTCAAAGAGCTGAGAATCACTTCTAAAACATGAATTAACAATCCTTGGGAGAAAATTATTTCCCTTATTGAGAGAGTTAATGTGTAACCTAAATGTCTTCACAGATTGTTTTTTTTCTCTCTATTCTCTTTTTTTTTTCTCGCTCAGGCCATTTTGTAAATATTGTATATAGAATGTTATAATATCTTATCTAGACAGATGAATGTAATTCTAGCTATCATTTTATTTGGAAAATAATAAAAAATAAAAAAAAATAACTGTTTAAATGAAATTCTTAATACTGGAAGCTCCAGTGTGTGTTCAACAGACATTAAGTAATTAAAAAAAAATTAATTAATGGAAAACTGAAAACTCACAAAATACACAAATAATCACAGACAAAACAGAACTGACAGTATTAAAAAATACAGTTAAATAGGTTCATAATTAAGTACTATGCTAACTATTCTTGCAAGCCATTTTAAGCCAAGCCAATTATCCCTTGTAAGGCTCAAACCCTGCACCTTGTGTTTGTAAGGCAAACACCTTAGTCATTAAGCCACCCTCTTTGGTAATGGATTGCAGTAAAATGCAGTTAAGCAGTAATGAATTGCAGTAAATAGCAATGAAATACAGCTAAACAGTAATATAATGTGGTTAATCAGTACATTTCTTTAAAACAGTGCAAATGTGATAAATTAGCTCACAATCACAACAGGAAAAACAGCTCAAGTAAAGCAGCAATTCAGTAGAATACTGTTACAAATTTAATCAGGCTACCAACAAGCAGTATCAAATGTGCAAACTAAATGCAGTTGAACACCTAAGCACAAGCAGCAAAATGAAGTAGGAAGAGGCACAATATTTTTTTCTTTTTTTGTTTAAGTAGAAAGTGAGGAGACAGAAGATAATTCAAGGTTAGGAAGCTAACGTGATGGGCCTTTACAACTGATCACACTGTACACAATAGAATGAGCTGAAGCAATGGGACTGGGATGATGTCCAATATCAAATTTATAATCACACTTCCTAGTGATCTATGACACTGGCCTTAAGGAAACTAGGAATAAAGTCACAAAATATATGGGGAAATAAATGCTGTTACAATGCCAAGTGCATTGCATGAAAATAATGCTTTCTGATCATTCCTTGTGAAAAAGAGAAATAAACCAAGTACTGCACTCCAGATGACCCATGTTCAAAATGCAGCATGGGCATTGGGAGAGCACAGAGGGAGAATAGGAGTGAGTGGCCAATTTTGGCTTGTCCATCCTGAGAGCAGAGGCAGCTTAGGCTCTCTGCAATACGAAGCATATGAGACTAGCGAGCTCCTTGCTACATAAATATTCAGCCACTTAGCAGATAGATATAGGGAATGTGTGTAGGAGGTTGTAGATGTGAGAAAGCATGCATGCAATTCCCAAGGGTAGTGATTGCGGAGCTGAAAAAGCTGTTTTGAAGTAGGGGGAATTAAGGCACACTCTCCAGTACCAGTATGATGCTGTGCAAGCTTCCTCATTCCTCTTACCACCCAAGGATAGGGGTCATGCTTACACCAGTGGAGGCTAATGTGGGTCTGTAGATTCAGAGACAGAGAAAATGAACTGATGATTAGCTGCTGGGAGAAAGAAAAAAATGCCTTCTGTGTTGATTATTGATACTTTGTCCTATGGCTATAAATTCTTAGGTGTTTTAGCTTTGCCTGATGATGACAAAACAGAATTTTCTGACCATTAAACTTTCTTTTATGAAATTTTCCAAGCTTAGATTCAAATTTATCACACTTTTTGCTTCCTAAGCACTTCTTGTAATCTGAGTACAATGGAAAATTAAACCAAATAAATATAGAAAATGCAGTATTATAGTATGAAAATAGTCTACCAGCTAGTAAAAGAATTTAAATAGCACTATGTAAAAGAACAATAGTTTAAGTAAAATACTAATACATTGTTATATAACATCAATCAGACTGAAGAGTTCCATCTCTTTTCCAGTATTGACAGATAACCTTTCAGTAACCATGAGCACATCCTGCCTACTAAGATTCAAATAAGTCCTGCGCCATACTGAATGCATACAAAAACATAAGAAAAGTCTCACCCAGTTTTTCAGTTCCATTCCTCAGCCATTGAAGGGTATCATATTATTTGGTTATTACTACTATATTTCATATTTCTATCTTTACAGCTTTTATACACTGGTCAATAATATGAAAATAGAGGAGACACCATATGGCAAATGCACATAATCACAAGGCTAGAATCTAAGCTCCCAAAACATAGATCATGAATTAATCTTTTTGAAATATATTTATGTAACTGTGCATACACTATGGTAAGAGTGGACTTGTAAAGTGCTCAATTGTTTTACCTATTAGTAGGTTGCATGCTGCTTACTGATTTTGTAGTAAGTGAAAAAGCGCAGTCAGGTCTACATTTTCTCTTGATCTTGACATAAACAATGTGGTTTCTGTGCCTAAATCTCTGTCAGAAGTAATAAAAACAATTAAATTATCTGTGGAATCCCTTTCTACTTATTATTCTTCTGCTGTCCAACGTAGCTGATATGGGGCAGATTAACACTGTTATAGCTAAGCTTAAGCATCATCTAGAGCAGCTACAATCCACTTTGAACAATCAGCAGGTGGAGCTGAAAGAGCAAAGTGCAGCCATCACCATGCCCTTACATATCAGGATATTGAGAGTTGTGCTAGGAAAAATATGTTATTTTGGATGTCTGTAGAAGGTAGAATGCATATATCCATTAAGTTTTATTAGAAAACAACTTTATATGCTATTGCATTTGACTAACCCCCTCCTCAGTTATTGTACAGTTGCAAATATTAGTTTTACAATATTATAATTTTTATCCTTGTCATTTCACTTTATGATAACTAGATTACAATGAAAAAAACATCATTTTTAATGACTACCTGGGACTTGACATTTTGTTTGTGTCTTTCGGCTTTTTGCGGTTAGGGGTCGCCACAGCGGAACTCCGGTCCGCTAATGATTGGCAGTTGATTTTTACGTACTGGCTTGCCAGGCCTGATGCACAACCTTCAACGAAGGTGCGCCCATTCATGCATGTCTCCACGCAGAAGACGCACTAGCTGAGAAACGAACCAGACAGTGTCTTACTGTGAGGCAACAATGCTACCACAGCACCACCACCGCCGCTACCTGGGACTTGACATATAACTTGAAATTAGTGACTTGTCTGTGTATTAAAACTGTACCTGGATACAGTGCTGCCTTTTCTAATACGAGGAAAGCTCTTTCTCATTACTTATGTCTAGGCTGAGAGATGACATTTATTATGATGTTATGAAATCCTGCCAAACTAGTTCTTAAAAAGTGCACACATAACATTTCCAACTTTTCCTTTCAATTTCCTCATGTTGTGGAATATTTTCTAAAAGACTTGGAAAATTTTAAGAAGTAATATGCTGAGGTTACAAAGACAACATATATCACCTTCAGTGGACAAGAAAAGGATAAACCTCTTTCATCTTCACTGTCTAAGTCTCCAATGAGAAAAAACAAAATTGTATTAACCAGTGAACCAAAGGGGAGGCTTAGTTTTCTTTATTTTTCCCTTGCCCACAATGTGCTGGCCATCTGTTATCTCAACCAGGAGTATTAGAAATTTTAATCATGCTGGAAGACTTAACAAGAAATTGAAGACAGCTGTCTTCAACACCGAGACATGTAATTAAGCTCTGCTATGACTAATTAACTTTGAAGTCATTCTAGAACCTTAATATTATTTTCTTTGGAATTATTTAGACTAGTGGTTGTCTTTAGCGTATAGGTGTTATTAAGTATCATAAGTCATTAGGGATAATGATCATACTTGGATAGGGTGAAGGTTATCTGGTGAAAGCATGGTCTATATATTTTCTTTTTCCAGTGTGTGTGTGTGTGTGTGTGTGCGCGTGCACGCAAGCCCATATATTACTGGTATAGCAAATTATATGGATTGTCTTTTATGTGTTTGTTCACAATCTGAAATGTAATAAAAGTGTAATAAATGGCTTGCTAGTAGAACCTAATGCTTCTTATCTGTTTTTTTTCATACAGCTGTCCATCCACTTCATATCCACACAACTAGATAATATTTTACTTTTGCTTATCTGTGTTTAGAGGAATTAGAGTGGATAGTAGATTTGTGTATGTGAAATTATTATGACTTATTTGCTTTCCCCTTTCCCTTACACCTCCTGCAATTGACAATATGTATCAGACTTTTAATAAAATGGGTTGGTTATGTATAATAGGTCAGCCAATGTGGTTATCAAACCTTACCCTGGACATCTGCACTGCATGCTATTCTGGTTTGTATTGGTTGACCACTGGGAAAGGGGAGGTGGATACTATCCAATGGGATGTTGGGTTTTGAATCCTTGTTTCTGTGGTGATAATTATTGCTATCCAGGTTTCACAAGGCACTACACCGGGTAGTAATTACCACACAATGCCTGGCATATTTACTTTGACAAAGATTTAGTAATTGTTTAATAAACAGTTATATATATTTGGTTATGTGGCATTCTACAAGAGTAGAAGTTTATATAGTGAAATCAGAATTGCAATTTTGGGACAATGAAGATAATTCATTATTTATCAGGTAGATGTGATGTGGTAACTTTGAAAGGGAAAGTTAAAACCTCATGGGCAAGTTGGGCCTGTTGTTATGATATATTTAAATGTAGAATTAATAAGTGACCCAGTGAAAGCCAAAGCTGTGTCAGCTTCCATTAAGAAGAATAAAGTGTTCAGGTAGTTAGGATGCTGGAAACTAAGCTTGATGAAACTTCAAATAGATATTTCAATAACTGGTGGAGGGATATTTGCAGTTATGCTTCATCAGCCAGGAGAAAAATAGCTGTTTTGCTATGTAAGTCTCTTAGCTGAATGGTGTTATGCACACATAATGACAAGGAGAGGAGTACGGATTTTCTGAGTACTCCAATGGCTTGAATATTTTTACTGCTATTACAGTCTTGCAAAATATGTTGGTGTATTGTATTGTATTTTTTCAACCTTCCCAGATTAGGAGTGACCACTTCATTCTCTTCCCTGAGCCGGTTATGAGGTAGTGCTGCTCGACTCGCCTCCTGTACTCCTCTCCTGAAGGTCCCTCCCAGCCTATAGAATATAAGGACTTCTACCTGCAAAACCTCTGATGTTTTTTATTCCTGGATATTTCTGCCTGCTAGTCTGGGCCAAATAAGAAAAGAGCTTCTGTGTGGACTCCCAAATCTAAACTTCTGTGAATTACTCCTCTCCTGAAGGTCCCTCCCACCCTCTAGAATATAAAGACTTCTACTTGCAAAACCTCTGATGTTTTTTTTATTTCTGGATATTTCTGCCTGATAGCCTAGGCCAAATAAGAAAAGAGCTTCTGTGTGGACTCCCAAAACTAAACTTCTGTGAATTACTCCTCTCCTGAAGGTCCCTCCCACCCTCTAGAATATAAAGACTTCTACTTGCAAAACCTCTGATTTTTTTTATTTCTGGATATTTCTGCCTGATAGCCTAGGCCAAATAAGAAATGAACTTCTGTGTGGACTCCCAAAACTAAACTTCTGTGAATTATTCTACTCTTGAAGGTCCCTCCCAGCCTCTAGAATATAAGGACTTCTACCTGCAAAACCTCTGACATTTTTCATTCTCGATATTTCTGCCTGCTAGCCTGGGCCAAATAAGAAAAGAACTTCTGTGTGGACTCCCAAAACTAAACTTCTGTGAATTACTTCTCTCCTGAAGGTCCCTCCCAGCCTCTAGAATGTAAGGATTTCTACCTGCAAAACTTCTGACGGTTTTTATTCCTGGATATTTCTGCCTGCTAGCCTGGGACAAATAAGAAAAGAACTTTTGTGTGGACTCTCAAAACTACACTTCTGTGAATTACTCCTCTCCTGAAGGTCCCTCCCAGCCTCTAAAATATAAGGATTTCTAACTGCAAAACCTCTGACATTTTTTATTCCTAGATATTTCTGTCTGCTAGCGTGGGCCAAATAAGAAAAGAACTTGTGTGTGGACTCCCCAAACTAAACTTCTGTGAATGTATGTAGCCTTATACTAGATTTAATTACCTAAGACTACATTTAATTGTTAGACTGCCCTTCAATGTGTGTGAATCAGCAGCCTACCGCAGAGCATCAAACACCCTCCCCCGCCCTGTTTGGCTTGATTTCTAGTCCCTGAACACTATCTAGTATAACCTATAAGAGACCTGGCCATTTTATTTGGCCTGCTATTCTTCCTATTTTCACTAGGTGGCAGCACCTATCAGCCTAAAGCCTATATAATATTAAATCCCCTTTGTCAAATATTATCTCTTCATGCTTGCAAACTAACAAACTTTCCCAAATCCCACGCCACACTCTCCAAATCCTGATAATAACCACCACCCCCTACATTAAACTATCTAAGGAACAAAACTCCAAATAACATTTCTTACAAACTGTAAATCTATTCTTCCCTACAGTCTTTCATAGAATAACCTACTTACCTCAACCTTGAACAACAGTGGCTGATACTTTTTTCAGCTAGTCTCTCTCGTCCTGCTGTTCTTCCCTTCCTGGATTCTCCCCTGCCTCCCACTTCTCCCCTCTAAAATCCCATTCTCGCCCCTCTGTATTTTTATCCCCTCCCCCTCAGCAAATCCCCTCCCCTGAGTTTACTTCTAGATGCCAAGATCTATTTGGTACCATTTTCAACCTTCCCAGATTAGGAGTGACCACTTCGTTCTCTTCCCTGAGCCAGGTACGCGCTAGTGCTGCTTGACTCACCTCCTGGTAGGTTTCTGAACAGTGAATTATTGTATAACAGCTGCTGTTGGAACAGACATATGTACTAACTGCTACTTCTGCTAAACTCATGATGTATGTGTTTTAGGATAGTTTCCCATCTTTTGTATGTGTATTAGAGTGACTTAGAATGCCTTCACGTCTTTCCAATATCGTACTGTGATAAAGGGCTGTTTCCTGGCTTGCATAACCTCGCTTCAGCTCTGGGTTTCCAATACTCTTTTGGCGCCTTAACAGTGGCTGTATTCTTTACCAACCTGCTCCTATTATGTGCCACATGGGGTCAATCTGTTTGGTGAGTGCTGAAGGATTCCTACATCCCTGCATTTAATGCAGTTTCTTCACTCGCCTTACTAGGAATGCCATGCAACAGGCGTTGTTAGAAACTAATCCTAAGCCAGCTATATATATTTTTTTCACTAAGAATGTGAGTGCTGAGTGCTTTCACATCTCTGTGCTTAATGCAGTTACAATGCCCACCTCACTTAGAACGCCATCCAACAAGCATTGTCAGAAACTATACCTCAGACAGCTTTTATTTTTATTTGTATTTTTACTTAGAATGTGAGTGCTGAGTGGCTTTTACATCTCTGTGCTTATCGCAGTTTCATGTCTCGCCTCATTAAGAACGCCATCCAATAGGTGTTGCTTGACATGAAACCATAGCCTGCTTTAGTTTTTATTCTTTGCTATGAGCGCCATGCAATAGGCATTGATAGAAACTAAACCAAAACAAGCTTTATTTTATTTTTTTTCCGTGGGGTCAGTCATTGCGATGAGTGCTGAGTGATATCCACTTCTGTGTGCTTAACGCAGGTTCAGCACTCGACTTACTGAGAATGCCATTCATCAGGTGCTGATAGTAATAAATCAAGAATCTGCTTTTTCTTTGACCCACATAGTGAGATAGATTTGGACTCAGTGTTTTGCACTAGACTCACTAATGGGTTTTATACTGCGGCTAGTGTGAGAACGCCAACTAAAGTGCGTCGGATAACTACCTGGTATTTCTGTTTACTGTTTTTTAAATCTCTGCACAGTTTTTACCTGAAAGCTGTGCTTATGGCTCATCTTGATTACTTCCACATGTCCTGATAATTGAAAGCTATGTCTATGGCTCTACTTGGTTAAATCTATATAATTTTGTATGCATTTTATTTGTAATGTCTGCCTGATTTAGTGCTGTTCACTTGTTTCTACTAATGTCTAATTCCCCCTACTCAACAAATGAGCTGGGTTACTGCATTTACTGTGGTCTAGTGTGATATGATTGTAGAGTGACTTGACACTTGGAAACTGTAGCATATGTTGCCTACTCCTGCTTTCTCCTATAGCTGTACCTTGATGTCTTCTCCATTCTACCTCTTACTCCACCTCTCCCTCATTATATACCCCCTTTCAAGACCACTTCCTACATCTTTCTACTTCTTATGTTTTACTTACTTAATTCTCTCCTACTGACTATTACTCCTTTACTTCCTCTATTTCCTTCCTCTCTACCTGTATCTTTTCCTATTAAATACCTAAACCAATATGTTTGTCCTCTCTCTTTACAGTACTCCTCTCCTGAAGGTCCCTCCCAGCCTCTAGAATATAAGGAATTCTGTCTGCAAAACCTCTGACATTTTTTATTCCTGGATATTTCTGCCTGCTAGCCTGGGCCAAATAAGAAAAGAACTTCTGTGTGGACTCCCAAAACTAAACTTCTGTGAATGTATGTAAGCCTTATACTAGATTTAATTACCTAAGACTACATTTAATTGTTAGACTGCCCTTCCATGTGTGAATCAGCAGCCTACCGCAGACCATTAAACCCCCCCCCCCCCTGCCCTGTTTGGCTTGATTTCTAGTCCCTGAACACTATCTAGTATAACCTATAATTGATCTGGCCATTTTTTCTACCTGCTATTCTTCCTATTTCTACTAGGTGGCAGCACCTATCAGCCTAAAGCCTGTATAATATTAAATCCCCTTTGCCCAATATTATCTCTACATGCTTGCAAACTAACAAACTTTCCCAAATCCCACTCCACACTCTTCAAATCCTGATAATAACTACCCCCCTACATTAAACTATCTAAGGAACAAAACTCCCCCTAACATTTCTTACAAACTGTAACTCTAGTCTTCCCTACAGTCTTTCATAGAATATCCTACTTACCTCAACCTGGAACAACAGTGGCTGATACTTTTTTCAGCTAGTCTCTCTCGTCCTGCTGCTCTATTCCGCTCCGTTCACCCTGTAGGCTCACTCCGCTCCCCACCCTACCCCCAAATTCCATCCAACCCCAATGCTCCTACATTCATTCTCCTCCTGATATCCCTCCCTCTCACCACCAACCAATCCACAAACACTTTTCCCCCGCCCCATCCTCCAGTCCACCTGACTGTCACTACCAGACCCACCTCCCTCCTAAGTCCAATTACCCTCCTCTCTATTACATCTTACTGGTTCCACCTATCATGCTCTCTCTTACTCCAAAAACCTTCAATACCACATCTCTCCACATCCTTTTCCTACTTCCTTTATGTCATGCCACCTCCTATACCCACTTACATCTACACCCTTCTTCTCTTCCTCCCCACCTCTCCCACACAACACACTTCCATAACATCTCTGCCTCTTTAGTCCACTCCCACCCTATCCTCCTCTTAAAAGTAAAACTTTTCCCAATCTCTACTAAATGCCACAAACCTAAACCTATTCTCTACCAGACACTTTTATCCAAGTCCAAACCAAAACAACTTATTCCTCTTCTCACTTTCCTTTGCTTAGCCAGTGACATTCACCCTATTCCAGGACCAAACTTCTCTCCAACAAACCACCCTAGCCCTTACAATAAATCCACGGGTAAATACCTCAAATTCCTCACTATCAATGCCCAAAGCTTAAGAAACAAATGAACACTCTTTCATGCCTGGCTCAACCACAACTCACCTGACATTGTAGCCATCTCTGAAACATGGCTAAAACCTCATATAAGTGACTCTGAATTCCTTCCCCCTGGATTTCAATCACTTCAATCCGACCGCTTAAGTAGAAGAGGTGGAAGTGTAGCATTAATCTACTCCAACCAGCTGTCCATTACTCCGTATCCTAATTCCATCCCTTCTTTCAATAATGCTGAACTTGTAACTGGCCTACTAAAAATAAACAACCACAAAAGCATCTGCTTCATTTCACTATATATTCATCCAGGAAACAACACCAATACCTTGGAAGACATCCTCTCCTGGGCCTCCTCAAATATTAAGCTAGAGACCTGCATATTGGGAGATGTAAATATAGACCGGAACAAAATCAATAACCCTAATCCCACCATGTCTATCAATCTATTAAACTACACTCAACTTAAGAAATCCATTACTAGGCCTAACAAAACCAACCCCACAGGCTCCATACTAGACTGGATCTTAGTATCTCATCCCAATAAAGTCATAAAATCTGGTGTAATTCCTTCCCCATTAGGAGACCACCTCCCTGCCTTCACCCATAGAGCTACCCTCACTTCCCCTCACTCTCACCACTTCATTCACACTCGTAACCTCTCTTAACTTTAATCCTACTGCCTTCTCAGATTCCTTTAAGCATACTAACTGGAACCCCTTAAAACTCTCCCATTAGACTCAGTCGTTGACTTTTTCAGCATAACATTCTTAAATGTCCTTAACTCCCTAGCTCCAATAAGGACAATAAGAGTAAAAACTAAGACTGCCCCATGGCTTACCAAAGACACCAAAAAGATTATGCTACAAAGAGATAAATCCTAGAAAACATACCACCAATATAAACAGCCAGAAACCTTACTTAAATATAAACAGCTGAGAAACCTAGCCAAAAAAAAACAAGTTATTAAAGATAAAATGTCTTACTACATCAAAATCCAAATAAACCATGCAAAAAACCCCAAACAATTTTGGAATTCAATAAATTCCCTCCTTAGGCCAGGGACTAAAAACAACCTCTGCCCCAACACCAGCAGATCTGACCTCGAAATTGCCTCTCTATTCAATACCTTCTTTACCACTTCTATTGCTGAGCTAACCAAGACCTTTACCAACAATAACCCTATACCCCTCCCCACTCAATCTTCCTCTTCCTCTCCCCCCTTACTTTCAAACTCAAACCGGTCTCCACCTACCTAATAAAGAAACTTCTCTCTAAACTAAAGCCTTGCTCCAATGCCCCTGACAACATTCCTTCCTCCTTGTTAAAAATAGCCTCCGATTGTATTGCTCTTCCTATTAGCATCCTGATCAATAGATCCCTACTTGAATCCTATTTTCCCAAACTATGGCAAGCTGCTTATATTCTTCCACTTCACAAGGGTGGCAAAAACTGTAATGTTTCTAATTTCTGCCCCATAGCCATCCTCTCCCCGATCTCCAAATTTCTTGAGAAATGCATCCACCTTCAGCTCCTGCCATTCCTTACCAAACAACAGCTACTCTGTCCTACCAAACATGGCTTCCACCCAGGACACAGTACCAACACCTCCCTTCTCTCCTTCTTACATATGGTCAGTTTAGCCCGTGACTCTGGTAAAATAGTATCCGCAGTTCTGCTGGACTTATCTAAAGCTTTCAATATCACCTCCCATATCCATCTACTAAATCATCTGTCTAATCTCAGTCTCTCCCACAAAACACTTTCCTGGTTCTCCAGCTATCTTTCAGATAGATCACAGGCTGTAAAATGGGGCCAGGGCACCTCCACCTTCCTTTCTACCCCCACTGGAGTACCCCAAGATTCGATACTTGGCCCAGTACTATTCAATATCTTTATTAACAACTTTCACAAAGCCATACCTAACACCAATATTGTGCAATATGCTGATGATTCTACTTTGATCTGCTGTGCCTTTAACCTAACAGATCTCCAATTACTGACACAAACAGCCTTCTCTACCACCAAAAACTGGATGCTCCAAAATTGCCTCTCACTAAAGGCTAATAAAACTAAAATCCTTCTGTTCTCTCATTCAAAATCCTCCCCTATTGATAAAAATTCATTCCAAATAACCAGCCTTACCAACTCCATTATAGAGGTCGTTCCCTCTGCCAAACTTCTTGGAATCATCATAGATGAACACCTAAAATTTAATACTCATGTCGAGCTGAACATAAAAAAAACCCACATAAAACTCGGCCTACTTTATAGAAACAACTACTTCCTCTCTCCTGCTAACAGACTAACTCTCACCACAACCTATCTCCTTCCCTCTCTACTGTATGGCACCCCTCTGCTTACTAATTTATCCACCACACTCTCCTCCAAACTGGATGTATATTACAATAACATCTCCAGATTTGTTACCAAAGCCAACTCCTCCTCTTATCCCTGTTCCTCCCTTCACTCATTAAATTGACGTGAACTCCCCAACCAACTGGACTTTTTCCAAATCACCACCAGCCACAGATTACTGTTCCAACCTACTAAGTGTCCTGCACTATCCAATATCCTACAACTATATATCCCACACAGAACCCTTAGATCTACCCAACAATACCTAATCATCATTCAAGTACCCAAGCACCCAGCTGGTCAGCTTCTGCTATCCTTCTCCTTAGCTAAAAAATGGAATGTGCTCCCCCCCTCACTAAGGACCTGTGACAACCTTGAAAACTTTAAAACTCTTCTTCATTCCTACCTTTATTTAAACAGAAAATACAACTGTACTCTTCACCCCATACCTCTTATGCTTTCCTCCTCTTTTACACCTGGCTAACCTTCTCACCTAGCTAACTTATTTCACATATGTACATTGTATAAATAACTGAACTGTAAAATCTAGCCACCAGGCAATATGCCTGCCTTTCATACCTAAACAAAATTGCAATTGTTGTTCTCTTTTCTTTTTGAATGCTAACTGTTTTTTTGTAATGCAAAGTTTCTTTGTAATTATTCTTGTAACTAAACTATGTATTGTGGAGCTTTTCTCCCTGGGCCTCCACTGAAAATGGGCTCCCCGAGCCCAGTGGACCTCCCTGGTCATTAAACTGGAATAAATAAATAAATAAATAAATAATATTGTGAAATTGTCTGGCAGCTGAGTTAGTTAAATGTAAAGCTTACATTTTGCGATTAGAGACAGAAGATTATAATATGGTTCTGGATAAACAACTGGATCATAAGCCAGCAGGTTTTGTCAGACATCCAAAAATGGGATTGGTGAAGTGATGTTAATTTAATCCTGACACATGTGATTATGTTTACCTTAATTATAGGGGGGGTTAGCTATTAGAATTAATATGTGGCTAATCCACAAATCCTTATCTAATGTGTCAGATGTTCAGATTTATCCTTGTGGATATTTTGAATATCTTTTTGTATTATCATTATGGGTGGTTCTTTTATGTCTTGCAATATTTTAGAGGAAATTTGGCCCCTTATTGTTGCTGAACCAGACTAGGACCTAATCTGTTTATAGTTAGTTAAAGAAGTTTTAAAAACAAAATAACCCTGCTTCTAAGGATATTTTTGGTTTTGGCTGCAGTTTAAAATTAATTAAAAAAAGAAAAGAAAAAAAAATATATATATATATAGATATATATATATATATATATATATATATATATATATATATATATATATATAGATATAGATATATAGGTTCTGTACTAAGCCCCGACGCAGTTTTTCCTGAAGCACTCATGGCCAAACATACTTACTCAAAAATGCTGTTCACTGAAGCAGCATTTTTGCGTAAGTATGCTGTTGTGGAGGCTGTACTACAGTGCGGATAATGGAAGATTTCCTTTTCCCCACTGTAGTGCAGTCTCGGAGTGAGAAAATTAAAGTAGGGGGGCACACTTTTTACTTTTTTTTTTTTACACATTTTAACGAAAGTGCTTTTTCGGTAAAAGCGCTTTCGTTAAAATGTGTTCGGTGATGCTGGGTTCGGCTATTGCAGTTTCGCGCACTAGTCCTAGACCTATATATATATATATATATATATATATATATATATATATATATATATATAGTTGTTTGAAGCACCACTGGATACACAACCATGTCTGGGGTATAGTGAAGACAGCTTGAGAAGATTAAATAAAGGGTCCAGCTGCTATGGTAAGATTGCATTGAGTCAATTGCTTAACAATTAAAAAAGATACTGAATGATGGAGATAACTCATATTCAAGAGATGTGAGTGCAGTGTAGCATGTTATTTATTTATGTATTTTTTTGCTGGGTTGGTGGGGCTAAGGATCTTAAAATGATAAAAGTGATTGCTTAGGAGGGTGGCCTAATGGTTAAGGTGCTTGCCTTACAAACACAAGCTGCAGGGTTTGAGTCTCACAAGGGATAATTGGCTAAGCTTAAAATGGCTCACAAGAGCAGTTAGCTTAGTACTAAGCTATGAGCTTACAGATTTCAAGAGAGAACACAAGAATTGGTTATTTGTGGTTGTCTCATCTACCAACTTGTCAACCTAGGTTTAGACATAGATATACTGGGCCCCTTGCTGTTCTCAATTTTTACAAATAATCTCTACTCAGCTGCAAATAGTTCAACCCTTATCCAATATGCAGATGATTCAACTATAATATGCAGTGTCCCTACCCTAGCAGATCTACACAAAAAAACCCAGGATAATTTTCACTCACTCGAAAACTGGCTTACTGACAATAGCTTGATACTTAACCCCCAAAAAAACAAACTCCTAATATTTCATCCCTCACTAAATACTGCTCCTACCTCCTCCTTCACTATTTACTCTCATAATGGTACCCCTATCTTACTTGAATCCCATACAAAACGTCTAGGTATTACCATTGATAACAAGCTAAAATTTGATATACACATAAATCTGGCTATTAAAAATGCAAACAAAAAGCTAGGTAGTCTCTACAAACACAAGTCCTTCCTGACCCAAAATGTTAGATCCACAATTGCTCGTACCCACCTTCTCTCAACACTACTGTATACATCGCCAGTCTTGACCTATCTATCCAAAACAGAAATCAACAATCACCTACTATAATCAGATAGCCAAATTTGCTAATAACAGCTCCTTCAGAACACATCACTGTCATAACCTAAAGCAATTGGGCTGGCTTGAACTGCCAAATCTACTAATCTATAATCAGCTGATCATCACTCACAAGCTACTCTCCCAACCAAATATATCACCTTCCTTAAGTAACATAATCCAACAATACTCCTGCCCTGGACAACTCCGCTCCACAGACAAGCTACTGTTAACAGTTACTAGAACACACAACCATGCTGGTGACTCCCTTTACTCTTCTTATGTCACCAAAATCTGGAACTCCCTGCCTGCATCTATAACCCTGGAAACCTCCCTACCTAAATTTAAAGAATCTATCAAAAGTCACCTAAGCAACAAATGGCTATATCCCTGCTCCAAACCAGCCTAACCCCAGTACCACTCCTATACTAATGCAACTCTTGGCTTAAACAATGGTCTCTTGTTTCATCTGCAGAAAATTGTACACCACAACAAAAGAATGATGGTAATTTTGTGCTAGTTTGCACAATTTATTGTTGTTTATAAACCTATTGATAACTGTATCTGTCTATGGCTTAAGTCTTATATGTGTTCTCAACTAGTTACCCTTAGTGGACCTAGTTGAAATACGTATCTAATAATTGTCTTTATGCCATGTTAGTATCTACTAATTGCCTTTATGTCTTGTAAATGTGTCTCCTTGGAGCTTTTCTCCTCGGGCCTCCACTGAAAATGGACATGTATCCAGTTGGACTATCCCGGTTAAAACATGTAAAATAAATAAATAAATACATTGTAAAGATAAGCAGTGCAGTGTTACTACAGTTTCCGCTATGATTAATAATATTCAAGTAAATTAATTTGAGACAAGATATTACCTAATTTAAAATACTGTTTTGTTTATATAAATAAAAGTATATTGCCCTCTTTGTATGACTATCAAAAAGGGGATAAGATAAGTCAATTTCCTCAATGGAGACTTATGCTGCTATATTTAGTTAAATGGACAATCTTTACATGAAATTTTACAAAGATTATAAAGAAGTAATGCTTGAAGCCTTTGCAGCACTTTTCATGCAGTAGAAAGAGCAGACATTTTTACATAAAAGTCAGATAGAGTCAAGGTGATTTTTTTTCTTCTGAAGCCTTGGAAGAATTCAACACTACCTGAAATTGCAGGCTGATTTCACTGTTAACAATTAAAAGATAAAACATTTGCAAAGTTTTTGCTATTTGGATAGAAACTATCCTCTGAAGCTTAATTTACTTGAACCATCAGAGGTTGTTATATTAGTGCTGAGGAAGTTGCATTACATTTGATAATGAGAGATCTAAGATTTTGGATGTGCCTTTGCCAGCAATTTATTTTTGTTAAAGGTAGGATGGGGGGGAGTGGACTTACTCTGACTATAACTTAATATTCAAAGGCAAGAACATAAATGAAATATCCACTTAGAAGTATTGTCTGATTTGCAAAAGCCTTTGAATCTGCTGAGTAGAAGTGCAAAAGGGCCTTCCTTAAAGTATAAGGTTTCTCCTTGGCATTTACTGGAAAATATATTTTTATATACTATCTTGTCTATTCAAATCTGTGTAACACTGTTTTATTCACACAGATAAAGCTTTCTAGACACACCTGATCTCCTGTGTTATTTTTCTTACTGGTATTTTCATTACGTTCAGTATTCCATGATCAACATCTTGGAGATGATATGCAGCTTCTGCCATCATGGTTTGCAGATTATTTGGTTTTGTGCTTAGCTCACACCTGTTGAGTATTCCAACAATTCCTAGAATCTATAAAAGGGGATTTCCAGCTGATTAGAACTTAACAATAAATCCTCAGGAAATTAATATTTTCCCTGAGTACAAAAAAAGGCCCAGATAACCTACTTTTGATTAACAGCCTGCCACTGTAATAGCTGATAATTGACCATTAGAGAGTCAGTGATGGCTCACCAATCCTGCATAATAATGAACAAGTCTGTTCATCTGGAAAGCTAATTATGATGGTGCTGCAGGAGTACAAATCTTACACTATAGACTAGATTATTATACCCGGCCTTGCTAAGCTATCTTACATGTTATCACTTTGTGACAGCCATGTATAGTAACTTAAAATCTTGACCCAAGCAAGTTCAGTTTTGTCAAGGGAAGATCCTGCCTGCTTAACCTAGCCAACTTCTTTGAAATAGTTACAGATGCAAAGTATGAGGGGAAACAGTGCACTTGGCATATCTAGACCTCACAAAGGCAACTGACACTTCACCACACCACACTCCAGTATTATTGATAAACTCTCCCAGCTAAATGTTAATTTAGATTTAACTTGATGAATATCAAACTGGCTCTCAATCAGAATCTGGTCAATTATGGTAGGAAGAAAGAACAGATGGCCCTAATGAAGATGTCAGCCTCATTAAGTGAATTAAATAAAAACATTTAAAAAGGTACTGAACATTATGTGGGATAATTTATTTCTTACTTAATTTGTCAGTGTTTTGATATTCTGATGAGATACAATAGCACATAGATTAGGGATCTAAGCAGATAGATAAAAAAACAGATTACCAGGCATGTATTCTTTATTCAAAATGCAGTGATAAAATTGTTCATTATGAGATGTTAGATGAAGTATTACTACAGAGAAAGAGTAAGACATCTAAGCATGACTTGGATGAATTAAAAATCTCAACACATTGAAAAGCAAAAAGTCCCACTCAGAATTTTTTTTTAGCTTAACACTTTCATTACCTTTAATTATCAAGAAATTTACTTACTTTCACATCTAACTTCTCTAGTGCACACTGCAGTGTGCATTTTTTTCATCTTACCTTTAAGCATCCATGTGACTAGCACTTGCTCTAATACCTGCTGGAAAACACTAGGAAGCCTTAAACTAATACAAGCACTCAACTCTCCTTGTTGATAAAGAGAAATTAATAGTAGGCACTAAACAGCATATAATTGCAAAGTACCTTGCTAAGGTAAGGGAAAACAGCTCCTGTACTTTACCAAAACAAACAAAAAAAAAAGCACCAAACCAGGCATGTCCAAGGGTCAGCTTCCGGTGATTTCTCCTGTCCACCTGGTGAATCTGGGCATACTGGCTCAATGCAGCAATTGCCTCATGTACACAGACAACCCTCTCCTCCTACCACCCAACACTACAACCTGTGAGAGATGCACTTACATAGCCAAAATGGAAGCAAAGCTCTCTCCACCCAAGATGGTGCTAGACAGTCAAGAGGAGAAGGTTAACACCCACACTACACCTCAAGCAACACATAGCCTTTCTAAACCCACACCACCAACACCCACATATAGCAACACTAACTCCACATATGCAGAGGCCCTTAACTGCAACCTGCCCAAGCAACAAGGACCTCTGAAGCTGAAAAGCCAACAAACACCAATCACAACCAAAGTGTCACATAGTTCACAACACTAGTGTGCCACCCAGCAACAGTGCCTAAGGCAAGGCAATGTACCTAACACTTTAGTCATAGGTGACTCTATAGTCCGGCACACTGATGTCCCACTCACTAGGTTGAACAAGGAGAAAATTACAGTCAGCTGCCTATCGGGTGCCAGGATCCACTACATAACGCATGCACTCAAGACACTCCACAACAAGTACAAATATGACTCTGTCATTGTCCATGTTGGAGTGAATGACTTGAGACGTACCTCCCTGGACTACATGAAAAGAGACATGGAAGAGCTCTCGGATCATGTGGCCCAGGCAGGTATGTCCCTAGCCCTGAGTAGCATCCTGCCTTCGCCCAGAATGATACCACAATATAAGGACAAAATGATTGACTTCAACAATTAGCTAAGCTTCTGGTGTCATTCAAAGGGGATCCAGTATCTCTCTGCCTGGGATGACATGATCGGCAGACCACGATGCTTTGCCAGAGATGGTCTGCATCTGTCGCCCCTGGGATTCAGGTTACTCGCTATAGTGCCTTTTTTAGGCAAAGTTCAAAGGACAAAACCACCACAGTAACAGGTACAAGCATGCAAAATCTGAAGGTAATGCTACTCAGTGCTAGAAGTCTAAACCTCAAAATGCACTCTCTCGAGGCATGCCTAAAAATGGAGAACATCAATATCTGTGCAGTAACTGAAACCTGGTTCAAGTCCATTAGAGAGTCTAAGTCCATTAGAGAGTACCCCTGCAATACCAGGCTACAACTCTTACCACACTTTTCGTCCACCAAACCAGGACTGAAGCACTAAAGGTGGAGGAGTGTCAATATTTACCAAGGATATTCACACCACCAGGGTAGTTACCCAACACAATGCGTCTGAAATTATCCAGGTGCAACTAACACTAGGTAAGACTGCAATCCAAATTGTAGCTTGCTACAGGTCCCCCACCATACCCCAAGATTCTCGCTACACCTTTCTAAACATACTGGAGAATATTAAGATAGAACCAAACACCCTAATACTGGGTGATTTTAACTACCCTGCCATTAACTGGGAAAACTACTCATGTACCAACACCTTTGCCCAACGGTTCTTGGAATTCATAAATTCCAACGCCCTGGATCAATAAATCCATAGTCCCACCAGGGGCTCCAATATCCTAGATCTGGTCATTACCTGGGAAATCGATGCTCCACACCTATGGTCACCCCCTCATTAGTCAGGTCTGACCATAAGCTAATCACCTTTAACATCCACATCCCACCCCCACCCCCCCCCCAGTAAGGAAACCTTCATAAAAAAACTTCTCCAAAGCCAACTTCATGCTACTCAAGTCAGAAGTGACAAACTTCATGACACCCATGCAGACGGGAACTGAAGGTTCAACTGGTGAATCCTACACTAAGGCACTGTACGACCACATCCACTCATGCATGAATCGTGCCATCCCAAATAGAACCAAGATGCTCTCATCCAAAAAAAAGGAACCCGATCTGGTGGGCCCCTGCCATAAACAAACTTTACAACAAAAGGAAAAAACTGTTCCAGAAAAGAGAAAAATCCCAGGATGCAAAAAATTCCTTTACCAGCCTCAGTAAGAAACTGAGATCCCTCATAAAATCCTCCAAACCTAGTTACGAAAATAAAATTGCCAAAGATTCCAAAGACAACAACAAGGCATTCTATAACTATGTCAAGAATCTAAATGGCAATGATCAGATCTGCTCTGAGCTAAAACAGAATGGCATTAAATATACTGATCCCAAGGATATTGCCAATATCTTGGCAGATCGATTTAGAGCCAACTTCACTCCCCTCTCACCCCCTAAATGGCCCATCTCAATACCGGAAGATTGCCAAATTCCAGTAATAATGGCCACACAGGTAAAAAATGCACTCTCCAAAGCTAAGAATACAGCATCCATTGGACCAGATGGCATCAAAGGCTGTGTACTACATGAACTACTATATGAACTGGTACCTCACCTAAGTGTCATGTTTAATCATAGCCTCACCTCAGATTTCATGGCCACTGAGTGGTACAGAGCTACAGTTATCCCACTCCACAAGGGGGATCCACCTTGGATCCTGGAAACTACCGTCCCATCAGTCTGACGAGCCTTATCTGAAAGGCCATGGAACGTATTATCATGGAGCTTATAAACAAAGACGTTGGCAGCCTTCAAACACTGGACCCCACCCAGTTTGGGTTTTTGAAGGGCCGATCTTGTCTCCTGAACCTGATTGACTTCTTCAAATCAGTCTCCAGAGCCATGGATAAGGGTAAGGTGGTCCACACAGCCTATCTAGACCTTGCCAAGGCCTTTGAAACCATCCCCCACTCTGGAATCATAGATAAACTTACTAAGCAGGGCATTAATCCCTATATCACCCAATGGGTTGCTAACTGGCTTACTGATAGAACCCACACTGTAAAAGTAGCCGACTCCAAATCCAGCTCCAGACAAGTGACAAGTGGAGTACCTCAGGGTTCAGTCCTGGGACCACTCTTGTTTGGCATCTACTTCTCTGAAGTACAGGCCAACACTAAGGGACTCTGGCTAACAAAGTTCGCAGATGACTGCAAACTGGGAGCCATTATTGAATCCCTAAATTATGTGGATACTCTACAAAAGGGCCTTACAGAAACAGATGCTTGGTGCCAGAGCCATGGGCTCAAGCTCAATGCCAAGAAATGTATAGTTATCCCCTTTGGGAAAAACATGTACCCTTGAATTACCATATAGGTGGCAGTACACTAAACACCAAAAGTGTGATAAGAGACTTAGGGGCACAGGTGGACAGTGGTCTCACCTTCGATAACCCCATCACCACAACAGTCAGGAAATCCTTCTATGTGGCACACCTCATCACTAAGGGGTTTTAATCCAGAAAAAGGAGTTCATTGTCCCACTGTACTCATCCCTCATTAAACCTATTATAGAATACAATGCCCCATTTGGTATGTACCTCTCAAGACATCTGCAACAACTGGAAAGGTCACAGAAATACCTCACTAAAAGAATCACAGGCCTAAAGCAGATGCCCTATGCTGACCACCTTAAAAAACTCCAGCTATACTCTGTCGCATATCGTCTATTCAGAGGCGATCTCTGCTTAACATACAGGTCCATGTCAAACTCAGAGCTGTTGGACATGCTACACTTAAAGAAATCCCAATCTCTCAGAGCCACACGCTCCAGGGATCTAAACCTTGTCATCACAATAAACAAAACATGCTGGAGGGATAGGTTCCTGACCCAGAGACTCCCCAGACTCTGGAATAGATTGCCCATGCATGTCAAGCAGAGTGCCTCTTTGGCAATCTTAAAAAGGAACCTTGATGACTGGATGGGAGAAAGGAAAGTCACCCCGGGGATCACGTCAGTCGACCTGCTAGACAGGGGTCCAGGGAAGTAAATAGTGTGGGAAGAAATAGCCAGAGAATTGTTATGGCTAGGCTTGTATAGGCTCTAGAACCGATAGCCTAGTACCAACCTATGAACCTATGAACCTTTAATAACTACATCAGAAACAATCTACAATACATTCCTCTGATTTTTTAATATCAGTGCAATAAAGAAAATCAATTAATTATTTAATTAATTAATCATTTAGAGGGATAATTTTTATGTTTCCATAAAGAATTTAAAACACATACAAATAAACAGGAAAAACACACATAAAAACAGCATTTAAACCTTTCAACACATAATATCAGTTACTTGCTTAAATCCTCTGTGAATTCAATAATCATTTAACATTGTTTCACTCAAGCCTGGCTTTTTATCTGCAGCTAAAATAATTTGCCATCTAACTTCTTTGCATTCCAATTCATTGTAAAAATTACCTGCAAAAGCTATAAATGCAACATGATCTAACACACACACACACACACACACACACACACACACACACACACACACACACACACACACAGACACAAAAAAAAAAACGTTTTAAATGAAGTACAGTCATTCAGGTATTTAGGTAATGTGTTGCTATACTCATTTTTTTTAAATAGCTTTATGATGTTCGGATATTCTACAAAGAACTGCCATCAAACCCTAATTTAAAGGTTATGAAAGCAGATAAGAGCAATGATATTTATAATGGATGCATATGACTATTAAAGAAAATACAAATTATGTTAAGTGGTATTGATTGTTATCAAATAGTATCTTAGGAATGAATCTATGCATAATGACATGCATCTGGAGTGTTTCTCCCCAGGCCTCAGCTGAAAGTAGGCTCTGCCCCAATCAGACATTTCTGGTGAACAAATGCAAAATAAATAAATGTTTTTTTATACATGACATTATCAAATTCAAAAAATATATCATCTGACACTAATTGGGAGGGTGGCTTAATGGTTAACGTGTTTGCCTTGCAATCATAAAGTGCAGAGTTTGAGTCTTGCAAGGGCAGTTAGCTTAGTACTAATCTATGAACCTATGAATTGAAATAATAAATTCAGTGTGTTGATCAATTCATTAGTAGAATCTGTAAATTTGCTTAAATAATGGTATTGTTTTAATGTATAAAACTCTCAAAGAAAATTAAAAAGTACATTAAGTGAAACTTAACGTACATTTTAGTTTTTTTTTTAATAGGCATATGCATCTATTATAACAATACCATTAACTTTATCTGCTTTCATAATCCTTAAATTAGGCTTTGATGACAGTTCTATGTAGGTCAAACTATGAGGAAACTGTCTTGTAGAATATATGAACATCATATATCAGTTAAGAAAATATATCACTAGATATAACTTCTGAAGAAATGCATATCTTTCTTAATAACTCTTGAATAACTTCCACTACCCATGACTTAAATTATTCTATTTTTAACAAGTAGGTGGGGAAGTGCCAATGTCTCACACAATATTTACTTAATTACCCTGCATTTTATCTTAGTAATTATTGGTGCATGATCTGAAGTAGTTATTGGAAGTTATATCTAGTGAGTGGAATAACATGAAAGTGAGTTTAAAAACAGGTTTGGAAGTAAAAGAAAAATAGATATGGTTAAGAAGTATTAGGAATTATTATGAGTGACTGACAAAGGTTAAAGTATTGCAGAGTAGGAGAAATCTCACAGAACAAGAAGAGGCACAATAGCAGAGTTTTAAAGAGAAATAAGGGAGTATCTGGATAATATGCATGCATTTGGAAGGACTGGTGTTAAGCAATTTTTTAAATGCTCATGTTCCTCTGAAATATAATTCTGTCTAGTCTAACCCGGTTATTGTACCTTGGGGAATAGTATGGAAATTCTATCTGAGTTGCTACTACTAAATTCCCTTCCTCCATACCAAATACTTTCATAAATTTCTTCAGAAATCTATCCTTTTTTATTATATTTTCCTTCTAGGTCCCCCAGACATATTCCCACTGTTGCAAATCAAGATCCAGTCCCCACCTATAAATAATATTCCCCTGCTGAAGGCTGGTTAGTTTTCCCAAAAAATTCCTTAAACTCCATTATAGCAGTTTTAGTTGGAATATAAATAAATGCCAGTGTAATACTCCTTCCTTACTAGTAGCTCCTTACTACCACAATTATACCATTGTAATCTTTTTTCCCTCTTCTGTCACTATTGGAGCTTCTGTCTGTACTAATTAATATAAGTTCTCCCTGTTTCATTTTTCCCTGATATTCTCCTGAGTATCCATCATGAAATTACTTTTGTATTAAATTCACATGATTGCTTCTAAGTGTGCCTCCTGCAGCATTCCAAGTAGCACTCTGCATTTATTACATAAATCAGTACTCTACCTTTCTGTCTATACTTGTAACACAATTTATGTTCCAAAATAATATGGACACTGTAGTCATTATGATAAGAAGTTATTATTCCCACCTGTTATAGCTGACAGCTTTTTCAAATGTCTATTTCCAGCTTTTGTGTTACATGCAGCAACTAATGTTTGATATGTTGAGCTTTTATGCAGCTTTTTCTTATTATCAATATTAAAACCTATGTCACATTTTACAAGACTTTTTGCTTTACTAAAAATCCTCAAAAAACTAAAACACTCCAGAACACCCCATAACCTATTAATTTAAAACATACACACAAAAGTATGCACATCTTGACGTAATTAAGTTTAACCCTCCTGATAGTAAAAATTCTCCCAAATCAACAGCTGCATCCAGATACATTACCTAATCTAAAATTAAGGTTATTCTTGCAAATGTGCATGATACATGCATTCTATGCTCCTACTTACACTGATTGCTGTCTGCTCTTGTCTTATCATTATTCTTTTCTCAGGTGTGAAAAACAGTTTGAATGCTTTCAGAAAACATTACATTTTAGCCATAAGAAAAAGTACTCTTGGCTTTGTTTAAATAAAACTACATTTTATACTGTTGTTCTAAATACACTGAAGTATTTAGGTACCAGGAAAGATGCTATTTCTTTTTCAGTTCCAATAATTTCAAACTTTATTTTTGATAAGCTGCCTGCATTTGTACCTTTTATTTTTATGATTCCCCTCAACAAATGATGCCTAGAACACTCAAGATGTGTTTCCAGCAGCTGTACTCAGCTTATCTCAATGGAAACATAAGAACATAATGAACAGCTGCCCCCAGACTTCTCAACTCACACGGAACATTTATTTACTAAAATACAACTTTTCATTACATTCACAGCATTTTCTTATTTTTAAAGCAAACTTGCTTACATACACATACAAAAAAACTTACTAGATTAAGCCAAGTACACTAGTCCAAACATTCACCTATCTAAAAGTAAGACAACACATCTTAACTCTCTCTTGATATATATATATATATATATATATATATATATATATATATATATATATATATATATATATACATGTATGTATGGATCACCTTCATTTTGTCAACAGTTCATTTCAATGACACTCAATCAGCAGGCCCAATTCACTGAAAGTTCATTTCACTGACACTCATTTCGTCAACAATTATATATGGCCTATTCCCCACTGTTGACTGACCCTGGAGTTAGAATACATAGTAAGCAGGGGGGTGGGGGGCACAGCCTCCCACAATGGAGGGTGTGGGGGGCTTTGGCCCCCACATACTGAGGTTCTATCATTTATTTTGGAAACAATTATTCATTGCACTTGTAAGAATACATCTGTATACTGTGAAATGTTTATGATATGTGTGGGGCTTTGCCCCCCACACCCCACTTATTATCTATTCCAACTCCAGAGTCACTCAACAGTGGGGAATAGACCATATTTCATTGTCGACAAAATGAGTGCCAGTGAAATGAATTGTCAGTGAAATGAACTTTCAGTGAATTGGGCCTGCTGACTTGGTTGTCAGTGAAATGAACTGTCGATGAAATGAAGGTGACCGATATATATATATATATATATATATATATATATATATATATATATATTTATTTATTTATATTTATATATATATATATATATATATATATATTTATATATATATATATATATATATATATATATATATATATATACACACACACACACACATATATATATATATATATATAAATTTGTCTCATTTCTATTATTAATGATTTTTCTTCTTTTTTTTTCTCTTTTAAACTGGTATATCTCTTGTTTACTTGTTATGTTAATATAAAAAAATGGACTATTTGTTTGATTCTGTTATATACAACTCTTCATGCCCTATGTTATCTACTGTATTTGTTAATTTGTATATTGCATGTATGTCCATTATTATATCTTGTTAATATTTTTTGTATAGTTAATCATATTGTATTTGTTTTGTGGAGCTTTTCTCTTCGGGTCTTCACTGAAAATGAGTCATGTGGCTCAGTTGGACTAGCCTAGTTAACAAAAGACAAATAAATAAATATATCAGTGCACTTTTACACCCAAACCCCCATTCAGATAGCCGAAGATTACATCATATTAACTTAAACATGCTTTTGTTTGGCCTTTATTCTCTTTTTTTACATTGTAATGCCTGCATTTCTTAAAATTAAAAAAGAAAAAAAGTACTTATTAACTTTAGTAAGGTTATCATATGCAACAATCACTAAAAATGCTTTACTATACACAATGCTATTTATATTACTAAATGCTTTATACAAATATTGTTAAGAACAGAAATTGTTTTATTTTCAGTTACTTCCCTCTTTTTTCCTTTTTAGTTTCTTTACAAACATTAATGACATTAAGTGGGGTATATGCTTTTCAGTTGGCCCACAAGATAACATAGTCAATAAAAGTCCATTCTTTCTCAGACACTTTCTTGTAAATCAATACTTAACAAATATGATTGATGCTTTATAGTCTTACATTTATTCATAAATTTCCATGTTGCTGGTGTTCTTCCTTTTCATCTCCATCTCCCAACACCTGACACTCATTCAAGTGTAAGGTACTCCAGATTTTTCTAGTCAACTTATGGGCTTTTTCCTGTCTCTCAATGATTTTTCTTTGTAACATTGGAAAAGCATTCACTGGCAATGTCTCTCTATGAGCTTTTTTATAAGAAGAATGAGAAACAGTGCCCCCTTCTGTTTGATGGCTCAATTTTGGTTGTTCAAACTTGTGTATTTCCTCATTTTGTTTGCCTATTCTGCATCAATTAATGACTTTGATCCTCTAGGAAAAAATATTCGGAAGACATCTGGATACAGCAGCTTGAATATCATACCACTTCTCAACATTGCCTACTTCCTGGGATAAATTTCCTTCTCTTTGCCAGGTATATAGTGAATAATAATTTTCCACAAATAGTCTACTGTCTCCACTGTTTAATACTTTGCTCTTCTGTCACAGTTTTGCTAGGATTAACTTGTTCTGCTGGTATGATTGCATCATTACTAATATAGGACTTGAATGGTTTCTCATGGTCAGATTTGGAGCATACACATGCTGTGCCTTTTCCATTACGAAATCCTGCTGTGGAGTACCAGTCCAGTTGATAATCTGAGTGTTAATAAAATTAATACATTTTCTTACTTCAAGTGCAGTGGAAAATCTCAGGTCTTCTCCATGTGCTCTGTCCTCTAACTGTATATTTTTTGAAAACAGCTGTTCTGAGCAGTCTCATATTCAGCTGGCCTTTTCTTCATTTTGACATCTGATTGTTACCAATTTTTATCTGTTCATCTGAATAACCATATAAAACTTCATCCATTTTTCCAATCTTTTGTTGTTTCAGTTTATAGACTGCTTCAGTGTTTCATTTATTTTACTCAGTTCTGAGCACATTTGATTTATTTTTTTACTCTAAAGTACTGGAAGTTATCTCTTGCAGCAAAGCTGGAGCTTTAGCTGTTTTTTTTTTTTTTTTTTGCTAGACAGTTGCAGGATTCTTCACAGTCAGTGTTTTCCTTTCACTTTTGTAGTTGATTTTCTTTCAGACTCTCTAAGTTTCTTCATTACTGCATCCAGGCCATGTACTTATCAGACAGTAACAGAACTTTGCTAAAACTGGCAGAATTACTAGCACCCATCTCTTGCTTTCTTTTTTCGTGCATGTAGAAGTTAAGCAGCTGGTCAGTGTGCAGCCATCTTGGAAGTTCACAATGATGGAAATGTTAATGGTACTTAATGATTGCAGAAAATAGATTATATGTATTATTCTGTAATAATAGTTAATTTCTGATTGGAATTGAACTGGCACAGATAAACTGATTTCTGCATTGCCTAATGCAATAAGCAAGAACTACTGCAGCAGGCATGTATGCTAGATATATATGTAATATATATATATATATATATGTAAGCCTACTCAGTTGTGTGTGTCTCAAGTTCATATGGACTGATGCCCTGAAATGCAGTAAATTTAAAAACATTTCTGATGTATGGTTTTCAGTCATTCATGTCTGAGCCATACTCATCCAGTGTCTCCCTGAGGCATCCAAATTGTTCCTGATGTGATTCCGTATTCTGGGCTGTCTCTTCAGAAGCTGTACAGAACATATAAAAAAATTATAATGAAATACTGCATATCTTGATAATCCATCATACTTTATTTGTTGGTGATGGGTCACTTCACTTACGCAACTCAGGGGTGTTAGCAGTTGTAAATTCTCCCTCCCATTGATTTAGGAGGTCCTGTTTTCACCATTTCATGTCACTATAAAAGTGGCAATATTGTTCTGCAGTACATGGAATGTCAATTGCACTGGTGATAGCCTTGGCCAAGCTTTTCCAAACATTAGCCTTGAACGAGACCCAGTAGATTCCTCCTGTAGAAGCCTACAACTTTAGCACTTTATGAGGAGTGCAACAAAGATCCTGGACTGCTCTAGACACCACCTTTCTGTTCTAAATGGATCATTACCCTCCCCATCGCCTGCCATGTTTACTCAAAGATATCTGGAAATATCCCATTTGAGATATCACATGTACTAGCCTGTGCACAACAACAGACAATCTTGCCAACTGCACTTGTGCAACAGAATGGGGCAAATGGTCTGTCAAGAAATTGGGCATGATTGCTTCAATGTATGCTGCAGGTGTGAAACATGGCAGTGAGATGTGTCCATGTGTTATGCTTAAAGTATTTACACATGTTCTACTGAGAAATAATCAAATGCTTTTTGCTGATGATATCTTATTTGCACTTGAAATTATATACTGACAGCTGCACCATGCTCCCAGGTATGGTGGAGGGTAGTTATATTTATATATATATATATATATATATATATATATATATATATATATATATATAATATCTATCTATCCATCTATCTATCTATCTATCTGGCTATCTATACCCCCAAGAATCCATACTTGGCCCCCTTCTCTTTACAATTTTAACTAACAACCTCAGCACTTCAACCCAACTAGCCCCCATAGTCCAATACATCAACAACTCTACATTAATCTGCACAGCCCCCACCCCCCAGGACCTACAAACAAAAATGCAAAAATCTTTCCAGGACAGAAAAAACTACCTCACTAGCCATCAACTCATACTTAACCCCAACAAAACCAAGTTAATTGTCTTCAATTACAATAAGCCCAAAACATGTCTGACTCCACTTTCTATCCTTTCCACAAATGGAACCAAAATAGATCCCACCAGCTAAGCCAAACTTCTAGGTGTCACAGTCAATGATAAGATATGGTTTGACACCCACATCTCCCTCACCATCAAAAATGTCCACTCCAAACTTGGCACCATTTATAGAATTAAACCTTACCTTACAGACAATGCCAGACTAACCACTGCCCACACACATCTACTCTCCACCCTCCTCTACGGCTCCCTAGTATTTACAAATATTCGTAAATCTGACCTAAATAATCTGGAATTATGCTACAACAAAATCAACAAGTTTGCCACGGGCCACCCCTACAGAATCCACCACTGCTCTGTACTCTCCCAACTTAAATGGTTAGAACTACTAACCATCCTAACATTTAACCAACTGTCCATAGCCCACAATATAATTCACAAACCTAACAACTGCCCAGCACTCACCAATCTACTCCAACCCAACAGCAATCCTAGAGTTCTGAGATCCTCAAACCAACTATTGTTAAAGATTACCCAAGCCCACAACACACAGGGCAATGACCTTTTTTCCCATAAAATTGCCAAACTGTGGAACACTCTTCCTCAATCTATGGCTAAAAACCCCAGCATTCATGAGTTTAAAAACCTCCTTAAGAAACATCTAGCAAAACACTGGCTCTGCACCTGCCATACTCCTGGTTAAGCTACCTATGACTCCCTTACATTACTCTAAACTTCTCACAGCTACAACTTTTAACTTCTGAAAGCTATCTTGATTCTACACTCAGTTTCAGTTAGCAATGTATACACATATGCTGCTTTGTCTTTAACTGTTATGTAGACTGCATTTCTCTATCTTGCAATTACGGTATTATACTGTTCTCACTATTAACTCATGCGGCCAGTTTTTATCACTAACTGTGCCATTTTTTCTTAAATTTGTTAATTTATTTGTTAATAATTCGCTAATTATTGTAATATAACTAATTTCATTTATTGACTTGCTTTGTACATTGTTGATTAAAATGTGTTCAATTTGATTGTTTAATAATGTCTATTTGTATGTATGGAGCTTTTCTCGCTGGATGGTCACAGAGAATGGGCCTCATGCCCAGTCAGACATTACCCCGTAAAACAAACAAAATAAATAAATAAATACATTTTATATATATATATATATATATATATATATATATATATATATATATATATATATATATATGTACAGAGAGAGAGAGAGAGAGGGAGAGAGAAACTAGATATACATGTATATATGTATAGTCTTGAGACAGATATAACATGAGATTTTCAATAATGTTGGTTATATATACATACATTTGCATACTCTGTAACATAATGAGTTGGTGGGACATGCATTTTAGAAACTGCAGCTGATAGTACCTGGGAACTGAACCCATGGCGAAAAAGAAGTCTGACCTGTAATATTCTGTTTATTAACTGTTAACACCACTGGAGAACAGATATGTTTGGCTTGTAACCTGAGATGTAATAATTTTAACATGGATGAAGTTCTAAATCTGACAAGCCTGTATATGTTGGAGTTGGTATGTTATTGGACATACATTTAGAGGCAGATGTTTATTGCTGTAACACAATTGCATTTGCATTATTTTGTGTGATCTCAGGAAAACATGTTGATGGTGTGGCTATACCTACTTTACATGGCAGACTGTCCTGCGTACCTAATAATGATACTTCTGATGAGTCATACTTTATTCCAATAAATATTGGTAACAGTATACATCTGCAAATGTAGCTTAAATTAACTATGAACACACTTCACAAAGAGTATATTTAATGTATTCAGCATTAATTTCACAGAGGTGTGTTGTAACTTTCAGTTTGCAACTTGACAGTTGCACTTTAGGTTGAATTAATAAAAACACAGTGACAATAGTTTTTCTGAACTCCCATTGTTTAACAACCTGTATTATGGATTCAAGCCCTGAATTACTTCTGCTGTTATTCAGAACTTACTCTATTAACACATTCAACTGGTATATTCTCTGCACTCATGACTGTCAAGAGTGCTGACTGAAGCTCACTGGTGCCATTCTTAGTTGCACTGCTACCAGCTATGCCTTTCCACATGCCAAATAAAATGTTGAGGTTTTGCCTTCAGAAGTTAATTGCTGTTCACTGTTAGTGACTGACAGCAGTCAACAGTACATAATGGCAAATGTCATGCAAAGGCAGAGGAAAAAAAAAAAATAATAGACTAAAAAAAATTAACAAAAATAAACAAAATGGAACAACGTTAAGCAGACTGCTTATTTATCGAAGTGGAGGCCATTGAACCCAGCAGTTGGGGCATTACTTTAATAGTGTTTGCCACATGATAACTTGCATTATTGTTACACCTCATGATGTCTTTATGTAACGATTTGTTGAAGAAGGGTCCGCACAGAAGCTTATGTAAGGTCATTTTGTACACAGCATATACGAGTAACATTTATACCTGTTTCAAGGAAAAGTCTTACTTTCAAGACTGTATATTTACAATGTTTTTGATTATGGATCTGTATTTCATAATTTGTTCTATTTTTGATTCTACGTCCTCACACTTCAGTCCACAGCATATTTGTAACATCCCTGAAGAGCACTGGTGCCACGCTTATTTGTGCTACTGATGGCATTCCAAATTACATTTTTGAGATTATGCCTTGGGAAGTGCATGCCATTCACTATTATTGACTGCCAACTGTCACCAACAAGCAATACCAAGCATCTTGCAAAGGATGAAGAAAAAAAAAATAAAAATACGCATATCTCTTTGTGATGATTACTCAACTCTATTGTCGTATACCATTACAGTGAGGACATTAAAAATCTGCACTTTCACCTAGAGATCATTATCTCTAGAACTGAACCATGAAACAATAGCATTATCATAAGATATTGACAAGGTTAACAGTTTTTGCCACATTAACATATACATTATGAGGTAGAGAAAGTATGCAGTAATATACCCAGATTTCTAGTCCTAAAATGTGACATTTAGGTAACAAGAGAGCCCTGTTCTCATGCTGTCCTTTGTCCACTCACAGTAAAAGTCTGGCTAAATGGAACAATTGCAGACATTAAGCTACTAAAGTATGTAATATTATTTATAAATGTATGCAATGTAAGTGTATGTTCTTCCTTTTTTGTGACAATTAGTTTTGTATGCATTTTCAACATGACTGCATTATAATTTGTCTTAATTTTTAGCATCTATGTCTGTATGATCAAGTTTTATGTACATGATATAACTTGCAGACACTTTTTATTCAGAGGCATATTTACCACATAAGCATATTTTCATAAATGTGGTATACAGGCTATCTCCTAAATCAGCCAAAGTAATCACAAACTTTGCTGTAAATCTATTCTCCCTGACATACCCACTGTAAGTGTACATCAAAGTAGCAGGAATGTTAACACTTAATTAGTCATGAAGTGTCAGTAATTAGTCACACTTATAAACCACTACCTAGTCTTACTACTGTATGCTTGCTCTTCTATCTAGGGCATGTGCATGACATTGTATAGGTTCTCATACCATCCCCTTGATTCAATAAAGTAAATGTTCCATGCAGGAACAGTGTAGCCACTCTTCTACAGAATATGGCCACTGAGTGATCCAATAAACTACTGTTTTGACGTGCACAAGCCTGCCTACACTGTTCTTGCATGGAAACCAGTGCAATATGCTAATTACCTCATTTGCTGGTAAAACCCATGCAAATGAGGTGAATTAGGGATTCAGCAAGGAGGCAGGTATCTGTGCAAGAACAGTGTTAGTTGCAGAAATGTATTTGGTTACTAACCAAATTCATTTCTGCAAATAACAAAACGGAGACATGACAGCTCCAAGAAAAGCATGTATTATAGTATTTAGGCATGCCAATGGCCAAATATATGGTCATTGGTATGGAAAAGTGCTTCATTTTTATAAAAATCAAAGGTTTTTTTTTTGGCCGATCTTGGCCGTTTAAGCATAGGGCAGCGGCGCGCAAACGGAATCAAGTCAAAAATATAAAAAATGTGAAAATTCAATTTCAAGGGAAATCTGCATTTTACCATTATAGTCTATGGCATGCAGAAGCATGACAATGCCAGGGAACAGTGGTTGTCAAGGAGAAAGGCTCTGTGTTAGTGCAGTAACTATGGACTAAGGCAGTGGGGTATGTAAATGAGGGGAAATTTACTGAATCACAAAAATCTTCTAAGTGCCAAACTGCACCTAACTGTATAGGGGCTATAACATGATTGTGTAACTAGGAGGAGCAACAGACATGAAGGGGGGGTGGGGATGTCAGGCATGCTGTAAGCACACTGGAGCCCTATGGCACATAGATAAGCTTAGCAAAGCACAGCTAAGTAAGGGTGTGTGTCTGTGGCTGTATTGACTTATTTCATTAAATGAAGAGTGTGTTCGTGTCCAAGGAGGGCCATTTCTTCATGTTTACATTAGCAAAACATGTATGCATGGTGTGCACCAAGTCTAAATCAAAAACAAAAAAAACCCCAGAAATAGCAGGACTGTTTACATTTGGGCTCCGGGATTGTGTGGTGCACCTCTGGGCTTAAAAGGTGAGGAAATGGGAAGGGAAAAAATAAAAAAGGAAAATAGCAAAATAAAAGCAACCAAGAATAAATTACATAGCTAGCAGGTGGAATGCCTTATAGTCAGCCAATCATACAGGCAGCATCTGTAGCACAACAATATAAACTATGGAAACACCTTACAGTCTGTTTTTTCCCACAAGCTCTGCACCATTGGTGTACACATGCAGGGGAATTTTATCAGAAAAAATGTTAGGGACTGCCATTTCTTTGATCTATCAGTATGTGCTAGAGGCTGAGGGTGGAGAGGAGGATAATGCTGACAACCGCCACATACAGAGGAGGAGAAGAGTGTTCAGACCCAGGGTAACTTACCAGGGGCTACATGATCTGGAATAGTAGAGGGCTACTGGGTGGACAGAGACATACTTCAACAAATTACCAAGTTGTGCCAGCCTCAACTCAGACCTAGAGCCAACAGAGGGGAACCCATCCCAGTGGATACCAAGGTATGTGTGGCCTTAAGAATTTTAGCTACAGGTACTTTCCAAAGACATACTGAGGATATCAAGGGGTTCTCACAGGCATCTGCATCCAGGGTACTCCACTAGTTCCTGGATGCCATGCTACCACATGCAGGTAATCACATTTACTTCCCTACACCCATGAGGAGAGGACCAGCAATATGCATCTCTTCCACCATGTAGCAGAATACCCAGAGGTACTGGGTGCAATAGATTGCTCTTACATCCACATCAAAGCACCACCTGATGAACAGGTAGGGTCTAGATAAACCACAAGGGATTCTCCTTCATCAACTGCCAGGTTGTGTGCAATAACCAGGGCATTATCATGAATGTGTGTGCTGGCAGCCCTGGAAGCTATCACAACTCCCACATCTGGCATTTGTCACAGCTGTACCAGGTGTTTGCCAGTGGGAGCATCCTGTATGGCCATCTGGTAGGGGATGCTAGCTACACACTGAAGCCGTGGATGATGACACCCATCAGAAATGCACACACACCCACACCAGAACACCATAATGAGGCACATGCACAAACCAGGATCATTATCAGCATGTGTTTGGGATGCTCGAGTCACAGTTCTGCTGCCTTGACATATCTGGTGGAGCCTAGCAGTACTCTCCATCCACATGTGCACACATGTTTATAGTATGTGCCATGCTACGCAATATGATCCTGCGGAAACAGCTGCAGCAGGAACAGCATGGGGAAGGCCCACACAGCCCACCACCATTCATAGGTTCATAGGTTCATAGGTAGGTACTAGGCTATTGGGTAAAAAGCCTAGGTAAGCCTAGCCAACAAGGATCCCTGTCTTATGCCACCCAAAGAAGTTAATTTTCTGTGCCCCTGTTGAGCAGAGCTACAGAAGTGATCCCGGGGGTGTATTTCCCTTCCACTTTTCAAGATTTTTCTTGAAAAGTGCTAATGAGGAACTTTGCTTGATATAGATGGGTAGCTTGTTCCAGAGGATAGGAAGTCTCTGGGACAGGAATATATACCTCCAGCATGTCCTGTTTATTGTAGTGAGAAGGTTTAGGTCCCTAGAGTGTGTAGCATGGAGGGATTGGGATTTCTTTAGGTGCAGCATGTCCAACAGCTCTGGGTTTAACATAGCTTCACATGTTAGGCAGAGTTCTCCTCAGAATAGGTAATATGCTACAGAGTAAAGCTGGATTTTTTTGAGATGGTTAGTGTAGGGCATCTGTTTGAGGCCAGTAATCCTCTTTGTGAGGTCCTTCTGTGGCCTTTCCAGCGGCTGCAGATGTCTTGTGAGGTTCATTCCAAAAGGGCTGTTGTACTTTATAATGGGTCTAATGAGTGCCGAATAGAGGGGAAAAATGACCTCTTTTTTCCTGGATGAGAACCCTTTTGCGATGAGGTGTGCCACATTGAAGGATTTCCTGACAACTGTGGCAATGTGATTATCAAAGGAGAGACTACTGTCCATCTGTGCCGCAAGGTCTCTTATCACACACCTGGAATTAAGTAGACTGTCGTTTATGTGGTAGTTCATGGGTACAGAGTTTTTACCAAAGAGGATGACAATGCACTTTTTGGCATTGAGCGTGAGGCCATGCCTCTGACACCAGGCATCTGTCTCAGTGAGGCCCTTCAGTAGGATGTCCAGATCATTTGGGTACTCGACTATGGCTCCTAGTTTGCAGTCATTTGCGAACTTCATTAGCCAGAGGCCTTCTGTGTTAGTCTGTACTTCAGAGAAGTAGATACCAAACATGAGAGGTCCCAGGACTGAACCCTATGGTACTCCACTTGTCACTGGTTTGACGTCAGATTTGGAGTCTGCAACTTTTACAGTGTAGGTTCTGACAGTGAGCCAGTTGGCAACCCATCTTGTGACATAGAAATTTATACCTAGTTTAGTGAGTTTAGCTATAATTCTATAATGGGGGATGGTGTTGAAAGCCTTGGCGAGGTCCAGATAGGCTGTGGGAACTAACTTACTCTCATGTACGGCTTTGTTGACTGCCTCAAAGAAGTCAATCAGGTTCAGAAGGCATGATGTGCCTTTCACAAACCCGAACTGGGTGAGGTGCAGAGTTTGGAGGTTACCAATGTCTTTACTTATGAGTTCCATGATGATACATACCATGGCCATGCAGACCAGGCTCATCAGGCTAATAGGGCAATAGTTTGCAGGATCAATGGTGGCTTCCCTTTGTGGAGTGGGATAACTGTTGCTGTGCACCATTCAATGGGCACAAAGCCTGACATGAGACTATGATTCAACATGGTGCTTAGGTGGGGAGCCAGTTCATTCTGAAGTTCATGTAAAATGCAGCCTGGGATGTTGTCCGGTCCCATGGATGCTGTGTTATTGGTTTTAGAGAGTGCACCTTTTATCTGCATAGATGTGATTATGGGACTCTGCATTCTTCCTGTATAGATATGGAGCCTTTAGGGGGTGAGAGGGGGCTAAAGTTAGCACTGAACCTATCTGCCTGGATGTTGGCAATATCAGTTGGTTCTGTAATTTTCATGTCATTGTGCTGTAACTCAGAGCAGATCTTGGTGTTGCCATTAAGATTCTTAACATAGCTATAGAATGCTTTGTGGCTGCCCTTAGAATCAGTGGCAATTTTGTTTTCATAGCTAGCTTTGGAGGCTCTTATAAGGGATCTCAGCTTCTTACTGAGGCTGACCAGGGAGCTCCTCCACTCATGGAATTTGACTCTGTTTTGCAATAGTTTCTTCCTTCTGTTGTAGAGTTTGTTTATGGCAGGGGACCACCAGATTGGCTTCCTTTTTTTGGAAGATAGCATCTTGGTTCTGTTTGGAATAGCACGATCCATGCATTCGTGTAAGTGCTTATAGAGTTTATTTGTGTAGGATTTGGCAGTTGTAACTGTATTGTCCATCCTCGTGGGTGTTATGAAGTTCACCACTTCTATCGTAAGAAGCATGAAGTTGGCTTTGGAGAAATTTTTTACTGTGGCTTCCTTAATGGTGGGTGGGGGCGGGATGAAGATATCTAGGTTGATTAGCTTATGGTCGGATTTGACCAATGAGGAGTTGATTTCAGGTGTGGAACACCGGTAACTCATGTTGGTAATGACTAGGTCTAGGATATTGTTGCCCCTGGTGGGGGAGTGGATGAGTTGATCCATGGCATTGGAATTTATGAATTCCAAAAAGAGGTGAGTGAAGGAGTCGGTACATGAGTAGTTTTCCCAGTTAATGGTGGGGTAATTGAAATCACCCATTATTAGGGTGTTTGGTTGAACCCTAATATTTTCCATTATATCAAGAAAAGAGGAGTGGGAATCCTGAGGCATGGTGGGGGATCTGTAGCAAGCTACAATTTGGATTGCAGTTTTGCCCAGAGTTAGTTGCATGTGGATAACCTTGAATGCATTATTCTGCATAACTAGCCTGGAGGTGTGGGTATTCTTAATGAATATGGACACACCTCTGCCTTTGGTGTTCTAGTCCAGGTTAGATGGCCAAAAAGTGTGGTATGAGTTATAGTCTGGTAATGCAGGTGGGCTCTCTAGAGCTTTGAACCAGGTCTCAGTCACTGCACAGATATCGATGTCCTCCATTTTAAGGAGTGCCTCGAGTGAGTGCATTTTGAGATTTAGACTTCTAGCATTGAGTAGCATTACCCTCAGTTTTTGCTTGCCTGTTGCTGTTACGGTGGTGAAGTTGTCATTTGAACCTTGCACAAAAAGGCACTATAGGGGCAGCAAGAGCCTTAGCCAGTATCCAGAATCCCAGGGGTGACAGGTGCAGGCCATCTTTGGCAAAGCATCGTGGTCAGTCAACCATGTCATTCCAGGCAGACATATTCTGGATCCCCTTAGAATGACATAAGAAGCTTAACCAATTGTTGAAGTCAATCATTTTGTCCTTGTACTGCAGTATCATTCTGGGCGATGGCAGGATGCTACTCAGGGCTAGGGTCATAACTGTCTGGGCTACAAGATTGGAGAGCTCTTCCATGTCTCTTTTCATGTAGCCCAGGGAGGTACATCTCAGGTCATTCACACCAACATGGACAATGACAGAGTCATATTTGTACTTGTTGTGGAGTGACCTGAGTGCGTGGGTTATTTGGTGGATCCTGGCACCAGACAGGCAGCTGACAGTAACCTTCTACTTGTTTAGCCTGGTGAGTGGGACATCAGTGTGCCTGACTATAGAGTCACCTATGACTAGTGTATTGGGTACATTGGTTTGCCTTATGGGCTGTGGTTTATTAGCACACTGAGTCTGTGGGCTATGTGTCATTTGGGTTGTGTTGGGGGGTAGAGGTTGCTTGTGTTTCTGCTTTGGAGGTCTCTGTTGCTTGAGAAGATTATTATCAAGAGCCTCTGAGAATGTTTTTTATGTTTCTATGTGTGGATTTTGGTGGTGTAGGTTTAGTGGGACTATGTGATGAGTGTGGTGTGGTGTAAGTGTTTACCTTCTCCTCTTGTCTCTCAAGGTCCCCACAGGCAAAGAGGGACTCAGAGGAGGAGACCCCTGAGCCTGATCCTGTAGGCAGATGGAGGTGTGCCCAGTATGCTTAGGCCTTGGAAAAGAGGAAATGCATAGCCCACACACTGACACTGTAGGGACTCCAGGGACTGTCACTGACACCTCTCTGACTGGCACACACAATAAAATGAATGACACACATCACATTACCTGTAACTTAACATGTATAGGCAGTGTACTGTGTGCATCCAATATAGGTGGCCCTCAAGCACCGTCCTCAAAACTGCCACAAGCACAAGGTAAGTCAGTCTTCTTAACAAAAAAAGAATGGATTAGTATGTTTTTCTAGCATATCTATGGTAATGCTGCATGCATGCAAGGGAATGGGGTGGCTTACTGGAATAGCACCACACAATTGGCAGCTATGTGGAACACCAGAATATATCTGGCCAAAACTGGCCTCCACACACTATGCAGTAGTACCCAAGGTGGCAAATACCACTGCAGTACATGTGTGTGGACAACTAACTGGTGTGATCATAGGTCACAGTCATGGATGTCAGTGTGGGGGTACCATACCCACCCCTCAAATCCACACAGCAAGTCAGCTGTAAGAAACCACAGAGAAATGTCTTATAAAGGCACACAAATGGTGGCAATGTTGAATTACCCCCTACAGACTCACACAGTGATAGCACAGCAGGACCCACAGTTGCAGTAAGGCTATGAAGGTTAAGAAGTCTGAAACTCAAATGTATGCCTTTACAGTCTGACCTGTGCTCTTTACTGATATGCCTCTAGTCCCCAAGACAGGGCATAATAGTATGGTAAAGGGAACCAAAATGTAAAGCAAATATCAGCACAGTCTGTGCAAATGTATACAGTTGACAGGTGTCCCCTCCCATATACCCACACAAATGCAGTAACATGTATGTTTGCAAGGAAATAGCAGCATAGCAAACATTGGCAGGGCTGTCCGATACACATGAAAACTTCTTGCCTGTCCACAATATGCAGGGGTCAATGAGCTATGTGTGGTTAATAGTGTCAGGATCTGGCCAGCATGTTCTTCTGGCAGTTGTCTTGTAGTGCCGTAGGTACAATGCTGTCTTTGACAGGGCCATGTGCAGATAACTGCAGTGTCAACTGTTATGTATGTCAGTGGCACCCACTGCTCTGCCACTGACATACCTGGTAGTCACAGTGCTATGTGGAATATACTACATGTATAAGGGACATCTTGAAGAATGTGTAGGTGAGGTGCCAAGGTTTTTGTGAATATAAGTGCTTTTTAGTACTGCTGGCAGCAGTTATTCTCAATAATCCTGTTTTCTTATGTTTGCTTTTACATATAATGGAAATGTCTGAATAGCAGAATGCACTCTGTACCCACACCCATAACTCCTAACCTCTGCCAGCAAGATGTCTGGACAAGGGCAGAAATAAAAGTGGAACAAAAGCACAATGATTGGCATGTGTTATAAATATCATCCTTACATACTGAGAAAGTTGGTAGGGTGAGGGGTTTGCAGTAGTGGGAATTGTCTGAAGGTTATGTAGTCTGAAACAGTAATATCTGTCATTATTTTGTAACATCACTCTTCAATTATATGTAACTAATTTGCCATAAAAACACAAGTTTACGTAGACATGATGAAACCTCTAGCCAAACACCTGGACAATCTGCCAAAAATGTTCAGGTGAGAGTTATGCCCACACAAGGATATGACATCTCAGGTTAGAAAGATACCACACAAGCAGGAGCTCCTCAGCCAGTATATTACCAGTTTGCTGGACTGTTTACATAGCATGTCATTACACAACTGGCTGTAGCCACACCTCAAAAATGGCCTTGTTGGAAAGAATGTACATAGCTCCTCTCATAATATTGGTCTATACATCATACAACTAGCATTCCTCTGGTAAAGCATTATGATGATCTGAGGATGTCTGGCACTAGGTAATGACACAATACATTGCAGTGTCAGGCAGCAGACATGTCATGAAATGTCTGCTAAACAAAGCCAGTACACTGAGAAAAGTCTTGTGTACTCCTGAGAGGTATGTCTGCAGCACACAAAACCCTGGACTGGAGTACACCTATCTCTGAAATGGAATCCCACTCTAACTATAAAAGGTCACACTGGGCATGCTCCTACACTTACAGAATCACAGGACATGTTGGAACCCACATCAGAATATATGACTGCATTGTGTATATATGTCTGTGCATACAGAAAGCTATGTATGCCTCAACTGTCCCCACACACACACACATCAGACAGGATTACTCTCAGCTAGCTGTAGGTGGCCCATATGTGATATATTTGCACCTGTTGCATGAGAAACACACACTTATATATGGGCAACAGATAACATATGTCAAGCATATACACACATAGATGTGGGGAAGTGAGAGGCACTGATAGAGAGAGAGAGAGAGAGAGAGAGAGAGAGAGTGGGACATAGACAGAGTGAGTCACACACATGGATAACCTGAATTGCATACAGTGATGTCCTGCTGTGGACAGCGGCATACCAGTTGTAAACAGTTGCACATGCCAGCATAAAAGGTGAGCCCGATTGTGTAACAGTACTGAAGTTGGGTTTATAATATTACATCACGTGTGTGTGTGTGTGTGTGTGTGTGTGTGTGTGTGTGTGTGTGTGTGTGTGTGTGTGTGTCTGTAGGTCTAAGTATTAGGAGACTGTTCCCACTCAGTACACTTCACACTGCCCTACTTCACAAGATTTGCTGCTGTCATTCACCTTAGACGTACCATTGGACACCTATCACCCCTCTAAGTTCTGTAGCACATGTGATAACTGAGTAACACTATAGTACAAATAACTAGATATGTATGGGTTCTACTCTCAATACTAGCAAATATGTTTGTGTGTGTGTGTGTGTGTGTGTGTGTGTGTGTGTGTGTGTGTGTGTGTGTGTGTGTGTGTGTATGTGTATGTGTGTGTGTGTGTGTGTGTGTGTGTGTGTGTGTGTGTGCGTATGTGTGTGCATATATGTGTGTGTGTGTGTGTGTGTGTCTGTGTGTGTCTGTGTGTGTGTGTGTGTGTGTGTGTGTGTATGACAGTTGTGTTTGTGAGAGTGAGGGAGTATGTGTTTGTAAGTGAAACAATTTTAGACCGTTCCCACTCACAACACTTCCCAGTGTCCCACTTTATTAGTCCTGCTGATGTCATTCTCCTTATCAGCACTTTGGCCAGTTTTCAGCCCAGTAAGCTCCGAAGCGCATGCGATAATTCTGTAACACTATAGTACAAATAACTAGCTTGGTAGGGGTTCTAATCTCATATCTGGCATATGTGTGCAGGAGTATAAATGTGTGTGTGTGTGTGTGTGTGTGTGTGTGTGTGTGTGTGTGTGTGTGTGTGTGTGTGTGTGTGTGTGTGTATGTGTGTGTGTGTGTGTGTATGTTTATAATAAGAAGTATTTTGATAAATTTCCCACCCAATGCCTTACTTTATCATTCCTGATTATGTAATTCCCCTTATCAGCACCACTGGCCAGTTGTCAGCCTTGTAAGCTCTGTAGCAGGTGTGATAACCGTGTAATATTGTAGTATAAATCACTAGATAAGCAGGGGTTCTAATATCAATACTGACAAGTAGGCATGTGTTTTTGTATGAGAATTATATCCTGTGAGGTTTGTACCATTTTGAGTTGTGTACCACCCTGTACACTTCCCATCACCCTACTTTACAAGTCCTGTTAATGTCATTCTCCTTAGAAGTACCTTGGGACAAGGTGAATTCATATACATTCCATGGCACATCTGATAACTGTGTAACACTGTAGTAGAAATAACTAGATAGGTAGGGGTTGTAATCTCAATACTGGCAACTCTGTGTGTGTGTGTGTGTGTGTGTGTGTGTGTGTGTGTGTGTGTGTGTGTGTGTGTGTGTGTGTGTGTGTGTGTGTGTGTGTGTGCGTGCGTGTGTGTGTGTGTGTGTGTGTATATATGTATGTGTGTATTTGGGTTGAGAATCATATCCTGTGTGGGTTATACCATTTTGAATTGTGTACCACCCTGTATACTTCATATCACCCTACATTACAAGGCCTGCTGATGTCATTCACCATAAAAGTACCTTGGGAAATGATAAATTCATATAAGCTCTGTGGCACGTCTGATAACTGTGTAACATTATAGTAGAAATAAGTAGATAGGTAGGGGTTCTAATCTCAATACTGGCAAATGTGTGTGTGTGTGTGTGTGTGTGTGTGTGTGTGTGTGTGTGTGTGTGTGTGTGTGTGTGTGTGTGTGTGTGTGTGTGTGTGTGTGTGTTTGTGTGTGTGTGTGCGTGCATGTGTAACCACACTCATGCTTGGCTTGAGAATCATATCCCATGTGAGTTATACCATTTTGATGTGTGTACCATCCATGCCTGTTTACCACCTCCCAATGACATTACTTTATATAGCATGTTAATGGCATCTGCCTCACATGCAGCATGTTAACCCATTGTACAGGCTATTGCAGTCATCTGCACAGATGTCTTCAGAATATCTGTATGCTTGCAACCCATATGTGGTCTGTGCTCCCTAACAATGGCAATGCATGTGATATTGTTGCCAGTTAGTGTACTGACACACATGCCAGTATCAGATATCATACCTGACATCATACCTGACTGAAAAGTCATGCTGATACAACATATGTTACCCTATCACTTGTCCAGGCTTGTAGGAGCAATAGATGACTCCAGCTGCTATTCCCAGTGGGTTATCTCACTATCCATGAAGACATTCACAACAGTACATGTTGTAAGAGGTAGTGGGTTATGTCCCATGCATATAATCTGTGTGGGGCATGTCATGTGTATGTAGCACTTTAATACATGAAAGTGGATATGTAGCTTTACTAATCTGTCCATTGCAAACTGTGTTTGTGTTATTGTATGCACATCCTCTGTGTCAGTCTTTACTGTGTGTATGCAAAGGATATACCATTTTGTCTCCCTGTTCCACCCTGTGAACTCAAGAATACATACCACAAACCTGTCATACACAGAACTATGCATGCCCTCACCAACTGCATCAGGGCTGAGTGTATGGTAAAGAAATGACAGAGGCAACAGGTGCTGACATGTGACTCTGTTGCAGTCAATATAATGGCTAAGCTGGTGTGGGACCTACTAACAGTACTCCAGTAACCTGTTCCACATTTATGAGCCTGTGGTACTACACAACACTGAGGTGACATGTCTGAAGGCAGTGTCTGCACTCACACCAGACATAGTCACCACATTAGCCTTTTCCATGCTACCACCTACCAACTATCCATCATCTGTGGCTTCTGGGGATGGGGCATGTGTGGGCATTGTGACTGTGTGCGGGGATATTGTGGATGAGTGTGGGATGCCAACCGATGGCACAGATTCAGCCCTTGACAACACCACCTGTACCCAGATATGACCATCATCATTGCCAGAGTCTGCAGAGACACTGACATCAGATACTGAACGGGAGGGACTGTGACCAACATGACCATCTGTGAGGGAAAGACAACATATGTAAATTAATATCTGCACTAAACCATTTGCTGCTACACATGCACACACATGCACACACACACATGCAAATGCATGCACACACATGCACGCACATACAGGTGAGGTGGCAGACAGGCATTACACAGACCTCACTATAGCCAACTGGTGACATTCACAACACAATAAGACCACTATATATACCACCTGGTCAGGCCCTCAGCATCATGCAGTGCAGCCCTTTCCACTTCGTTACAACTTATATACACGTCTGTGATATGTGAGTAGTGTTAGTAGGTGATTGGCCATCAAGTAGCACACACTGCACCCATGTACACATAATTGCTGTTCATCTGTATAACACAGTGGCAACTCCTACATAACATACCTCTCAACAGTGCAGAGTGTTTCTGAATGTCTACATGTGTGGCTCATATTTCTGGTTTGTTCATCATAACTCCTGTATTTGTCTGACACATTACTGGGATGATATGAGGACTGATGTCACAAATTAATGACATATTTTGAGTCTCACACTTCAAAACCTGCTATACAGGTATGTCACAATAGAACCAGTTACACTAACAACCTCCTATGCTTGCAGTGGACATTATAAGTGTAGACACCTCTGTTAACATGCCAGGTTTGTCTGATATACAACACGAGACCACAGAAGTCATGTGATAACATTGCCCAATTTTAATGTAACCTATAGCCTGTTCACTCCAATTGAAAAACAAACACATCAGTTAGGGGTAACATGTAGAAGTATAAATATGTGCAATAGACTGGTTGCATGACTGTGCACACCCTTAAACTAATACTTTGCTAAAGCACCTTTTGATTTTAGAGCAGCAGTCCATCCTCTTGTGAAGGTATGTATCGGCATGGCATATCTTGACTTAGCAATATTTGTACACTCTCCCTTGCAGATACCCTCCAGCTCTGTCAGATTTGTGAGGGCATCACTTCTGCACAGGCCTCTTCAGGGAATCCCACAGATTCTCTATTGGGTGCAAGTGTGGACTGTGCCTGGGCCCTTCCAAAACATTGATTGTCTTCTGGTGAAGACATTATTTTATGAATTTTGATGTATGATATGTGTCAGTGTTGTGTGGAAAGGTATAAGTCCTCTCTTATAAGTATTTTGCTTCAGATTATTTATTAAGTTTTTTTTGCATTGACACCTACTTTTGAGCATTTTCTGGCTTGTTAAACTTGATTTCTGTGTTGGTAACTGTATTTAAAACACAACCTAGAGCTGATTACTGAATTTCCTGCCTGCACTTATTTATAAAATCATTTTTTTTTCTTAAAACTTGCATTTTATCTGTCTCTGGCCTAGCACTCAAGTGTGGGGTCATTTACTGCACTGTTCTAACTTGTTGATACTTGTGAACCTCTGCTTTCCTTAAAAAAAAAACAAAAAAACAAAATTCTTGCTTTTTCCCCACGTTTCTAAGATTTAAAAAAGTTCAGTTTCAGATTTACTGATATGAACTGTTTGTAAGTTTCTTAGAGGCCATTGTTTGCTTGGGCTAAAGGGAAGTCTCTGTGTTCATCAGTGGCAGTGATTAACATTGAGCAGCCTGCCTGCCCCTGTGGGAGTGGTTACTGCCTTGAAACTGTAGTTTTATTGGCCATTTTGGGTCAATTCCTAACTCCTTGATCTCCCTCTCTTAAAACCCGATTGCCTCGTGGTTTTGGCATCTTTTCAGACTTGTTGGCTGTTAGTGAAGCACCCACCAAGAGGAGAAAATGCTGAGAGAAGAAAAGAGCCACTTTTGAGATTTTAAGTATTTTGCTTCAGATTATTTGTTTGCCGCCTACTTTTGAGCATTTTCTGGCTTGTTAAACTTGATTTCTGTGCTGGTGACTGTATTTAGAACACAACCTAGAGCTGATTACTGAATTTCCTGCCTGCACTTATTTTTAAAATCGTTTTTTTTCTTAAAACTTGCATTTTATCTGTCTCTGGCCTAGCACTCAAGTGTGGGGTCATTTACTGCACTGCTCTAACTTGTTGATACTTGTGAACCTCTGCTTTCCTTAAGAAAAACAAAAAAACAAAAAAATCTTGCTTTTTTCCCACTTTTCTGAGATTTAAAAAAGTTCAGTTTCAGATTTGCTGATCTGAACTGTTTGTAAGTTTCTTGGAGGCCATTGTTTGCTTGGGCTAAAGGGAAGTCTCTGTGCTCATCAGTGGCAGTGATTAACATTGAGCAGCCTGCCTGCCCCTGTGGGAGTGGTTACTGCCTTGAAACTGTAGTTTTATTGGCCATTTTGGGTCAACTCCTAACTCCTTGATCTCCCTCTCTTAAAACCCTCTTTTGCGTGGTTTTGTATGTTTTTGCGCATAGCACAACATCGGGCAGCACCGCCTAATTGGGTTTAAACTATTCCTGGCTACACGAAGTCTGCTCTTCACTTTTTCCCTTAGAACTGCTCTATCTCTCAAAGCAAACATCATATTCTCATTCTAAGGCCCCTCACTGGTCCAAATAAGTAATTGTACAAGTTAGCACTAATAAACCATAAGCACTAATTACTCTTATACTCTCTATGATTACCTTGTCCCCTATTGGTCCGTTTTAATTCAGTTCCCTATATTATTCTAGCATGTCTAAAGGTCAGTCAATGATTTCCTCTCCAGTCCAGCTGGTGAATCTGGGAATTTTGAGGCAATGTTACAACTGTTTCATGTACACGGACAACCCTCTCCTCCTCCAAACAGGTTTGAATATATGTGAGAGATGCAACCATATTGCCAAACTGGAGGCTGAGCTCTTTCATCTCAAAACTGGTGTAACCAGTCAGGAGGAGAAGATAACCTCACACAACACAATTCCAGTATCACATAGTCCCACCACAACAGCGAACCAAACACATAAAAACACAAAAACGTACTCTGAGGCTCTAAATAAAAATCTACCTAAGCAACAGAGACCTCCAAAGCAGACATCCAAGCAAACGCTACCCCAAAACAAAACACGTACAACACATAGCACACAAAGTCAGTGTGCCAAGCAGTCACAGCCCTTAAGGCTGAATAACACAACTGATACTCTTGTAATAGGTGACTCTATTGTCAGACACACTGATGTCCCGCTCACCAGGCTGAATAAAGAGAAGATCACAGTGAGCTGCCTGTCGGGTGCTAGGATCCGCCACATAATGCAAGCACTCAGGTCACTCCAAAGCAAATACAAATATGACTCAGTCATTGTACATGCTGGCGTGAATGTCCTGAGACGTACCTCCCTCGACTACATGAAAAGAGACATAGAGGAGCTCTCTGATCATGTAGCCCAGGCCGGTATGATCCTGACCTTGAGCAGCATCTTACCGTCACCTAGAATGATGCCACAGTATAAAGACAAAATGATCGATTTTAACAATTGGCTAAAATTTTGGTGTCATTCAAAGGGGACCCAGTGTCTGTCAGCCTGGGATGACATGCTCGACAAGCCACATTGCTTTGCTAGGGATGGCTTGCACCTGTCACCCCTGGGCTTTCGGATATTGGCAAAGGCTCTTGCCACCCCCATAGTGCCTTTTTTAGGCAAGGCTAAAAAGTCAAACCCACCTCCATAGACAGCACAAGGAACAAGAAACTAAGGGTAATGCTGCTAAACGCCAGAAGTCTTACCTTCAAGATGCATGCACTTGAAGCTCTCCTCAGTATGGAAAACATTGTTATCTGTGCAGTGACAGAAACCTGGTTCAAGGCTCCAGAGAGCACCCCAGTACTACCAGGTTATAACTCATATCATGCTTTTCGGCCCCAAAACCCGGACCGAACCACAAAAGGAGGGGGAGTTTCCATATTTATCAAGGATATCCTCACCTCCAGGTAAGTGGCATTGCACGAAGTATCGGAGACCATCCATGTGCAACTGACAGTGGGCAAGACTGCTTTTCAGTTTATAGCATCCTACAGACCACCATCTCAAAGTCAGGAATCCCACTGGGCTTTCCTGAAAACATTGGAGAACATGAAGATCTCTCCGAACACCATTATATTGGGTGACTTCAACTACCCAAACATAGACTGGGAGCATTACACAAGTCCTGGAATTTATAAACTCAAATGTTATGGAACAACTAGTCACCACTCCCACAAGAGGGGAAAACATACTAGACCTGATCATTACCAACATGGGGACTCTGCTCCATACCAGAAGTATATGCCTCATTGGTAAGATCAGACCATAAATTAATTTCACTGGATATCCACATCCCGACCCCACCCCCAGCCCAGAAAACCACAGTGAAAAACTTGTCAAAAGTGAACTTCACACTTCTCAAAACCGAAGTGGAATCCTTCAAGGCCCCAGAACCAGTGGAAACTATGGCCTAAACTACAGAATCCTATATAAACGCATTCTACAGACATCTCCAGGAATGCATGGATCATGCTATCCCAAACAAACTCAAGACCCAATCCTCCAAAGGCAGGCATCCAGTCTGGTGGATCCCAGCCATAAATAAACTGTACAACAAAAGGAGGAAGCTACTACACGATAGAGCAAAATCCCTAAAAGGGAAGGCATCTCTGATCAGTACTAGCAAAAAAAATCCTCCAAGGCCAGCTTCGAGAGAAAAATTGCACAGGACACTAAAGACAAGGCTTTTTTTCAGTTATGTTAGGAACCTGGGATGCAACTCCCAGACTTGTTCTAAGTTGATTCTAAACAATAAAAAATACACTGAACCCACAGACATCGCCAATATCCTGGCAGACAGGTTCAGTGCAAACTTCTCCACCCCCTCCCTCCCCCCCAAAAGAGCAAGTATCTATCCCAGCAGAGTGCAGCCTCCCAAACATCGCTGATGCTCAGGTGAAGGTCACCCTCTCCAAAGCAAAAAACACTGCTTCCATGGGACCAGATGGCATCCCGGGTTGCGTCCTACAGGAACTCCAAGAAGAACTAATCCCTCAAGTAAAACTGCTGTACAATCTCAGCCTCACTACAGGATATGTGCCCAAAGAATGGCGTACAGCAACAGTGGTCCCACTCCACAAAGGTGGCACCTCTGCGGACCCTGGAAACTATCGCCCCATAAGCCTGACTAGCCTAGTCTGCAAGGCTATGGAGAGGATCATCATGGAACTCATAAACAAAGACATTGGGGACCTACAGACACTAGATCCTACCCAATTTGGCTTTGTCAAGGGCAGATCCTGCCTTTTGAACCTGGTCGACTTCTTCAAAACAGTCATCAAGGCCATAGATGAGGGGAAGGTAGTCCACACAGCCTATCTGGACCTCGCAAATGCATTTGACACAATACCCCACTCGGGCATCATAGATAAGCTACCCAGCCTAAATATAAACCCCTATGTCACAAGATGGGTCGCAAACTGGCGCAAAGACGGAACCCACAGAGTCAGAGTTGCTGGGGCCATGTCAGACTCGAAACCAGTCATGAGTGGCATCCCACAAGGTTCTGTCCTGGGACCTCTCTTGTTCAGTATTTACTTTTCTGAGGTACAGGCCAATGTGGGAGGACTATGGCTCACCAAGTTCGCAGATGGCTGCAAACTGGGCGCCATAATCAACTCTCCGGCTGACACAAACATCCTTCAAAAAGGTCTTGCAGAGATGGATAACTGGTGCCAGAGCCATGGTCTAAAGCTAAATGCCAAAAAGTATATAGTCATACCCTTTGGCAAAAACAATATGCCCACAAATTACCACATAGGTGGTAACCCATTAAGTACAGAGAAAGTAATTAGGGATCTGGGGACCCAAGTTGATAGCAATCTCTCCTTTGACAACCACATTGCCAAAGTGGTTAGAAAGACCTTCTACATAGCCCACCTCATCATGAAAGAATTCACGTCTAGATCAAGATAGGTAATCGTGCCCCTTTATTCATCCCTCATCAGGCCCATCATAGAATACAATGCTCCCTTTGGGATGTACCTTACCTGATACATGCAGCAATTAGAAATACCCCAAAAGTACCTCACCAGAAGGATCAAGGGACTCAAACAGATGCCATATGCTGTTTGGTTAAAAAAACTCCAGCTCTACTCAGTTGCATACCGCCTACTTCGAGGCGATCTATGCCTGACGTATAAAGCTATGTCCAACCCAGAATTAATGGACATGCTCCACCTCAATACATCTAAATCCCTTAGAGCCACGCGCTCGAAGGACTTGAACCTCAGCACAGAAATAAATAGAACATGCTGGAGGGACAGATTCATAACCCAGAGGCTCCCTTTGCTCTGGAATAGAATTCCAATTCATGTTAGGCAAAGCACCTCACTGACTATCTTCAAGAAGAATCTTGATGAGTGGATGGGGGTTCGCAGGTTTGTCCCGGGGATTACTTCCGTGTCACTATTAGACAGAGCCACAGTAAACTAAACTTTAAAAAGGGCACAGTATACTCAAATCAAGGGGTGGCGTAAGCCAAACACAATCGGGCTAGGCTTATAAATGCCCCAGGGCAGATAGCCTAGTATGAACCTATGAACCTATGAACCTCTATCCACAACTTTCTATCAGACACAGGATGATTTTGGACCAAAATGGACTGGTATTTTGAACTCTTACTAATCTCCTCCACATTGGCTACAGGGCCACATCCAGCTTATGGATAGCAACCTCAAAGCAGGGCACTGCCATCACCATACTTCACCATGGGGATGGTGTTCTTTTGCTAATGCACAGTGTTGTTCTAGTGCCAAACAAACTTTTAGGTATTGTGGCCAAAAAGTGCAACCTTGGTCTCATTACACCATAACACTTTTCCTCACAGACTATTGGTGGAGTTGATGTATTTTTCTTGAGATAGCCACCAGACCTGGATATTGTTCTGTGTGTGAGAAGGTTTCCATCTTTCAAACCTACCCCATAGGCAAGGCAAGTGGAGAATATGCAAGATTGTTGTCACATGTAATATACAACTGGTAGTTCCCAGTGATTCCTGCAACATCGGTAATGTTGTTTCTGTAGGTATCCTGGCAGCCTCCCTGACCAGTTTAGGTCTTATCTTTTCCACACATTTGGAGAGATGTCCAGTTCTTTGCAATGTCACTGTTGCCCCATATTTCCACCACCATGTGATGACTGTCTTCACTGTGTTCCATGGTATATGCAATGCTGTGGAAATGTGTGTGTACCCTTCTCTGGGCTGATACCATTCACAAATGAGATTCCTTTGCTGTTTCATAAGCTGTATGTGAACTATGGCTGTTGCTGTAGCAGGCAACTGACAATTTAGGGTGAGTCTGTTAGGACAGCTGATCATTATTTGCTGTTAATCAAAGGCTCTCTGTAACTGATGGCAGGTGTGTGCCCAAGAAGATAAAATGCTGTAATAATATCCAAAGCACCTTCAACACAGTATTAGCTTCAGCCTGTGCACGCGTATGCATGCAGATTCTTGTAAGTTTTGCATGTGTCATAATTGTTGCACTACCAGATGTGTTTATTTTACAATTGGATTGTACAGGTTATAGGTCACATGAAAGGTCAGAAGGGTTCAGTAATGTGTTATTGTGATCTCATGTTTGTATTTCACAAATACCTGGCATTCTATCAGGTGTATGTACACCATTTATATTCACTGTATAACACTAATGTATAAAATATGTCCCTAGTTTTGGGCATTCATCCCCCCATTTTGTCAGTCTTTGTCCATATTTCCTGCAATGACAGGTTGTGAGGTATGCTGCAGATATGCGACATCTCCTGCAAATGGGCCCTTGTAATTACCACTGTGATACAGTGCAGTTAAACCCACCACAAGTGAACATGCAGTTATTGCAAAATAGCTGAGAGTAACAGTTGTGTGCATGGTCACATGCATGACCTTAACATTCCTTGGGTACTGGTGAGCTACAACAGGAAAATCCCATACTCACCAGCTTCAGGCTGCTGCCCCACATGCAGACCAGAGGGATCTATGTAGCTGTGGGGGAGAGGTATTATCATCAGACTCACATTTGGCTTTGGTCCAAGATGAATGCAACGTATCTGCACAGGTACAGTACACACTATGATAGTACACAGTTTGCTGTCCTGCGCCATAGATGTGCACTTGTGTGCATTAATAAACCCCACTCACAAATGCAGTTTGAACTGACATATTCATCTAGATACTCTACTGAAGACAGTATGACTGCTACATGCTTAAATTGATGTGCATTGTGGCCTTAACTGGATGCTCCTCGCCTGTTGCTTGGGTGCCGCTCACCTCCACAACTGGTGTTTCATGTGTTGGTTGTTGTGTGGGGGCTGCCCCAAGGTTGGCAAGGAGCTCCTCCATTGGTGTAAGTGGGGCCTGCATAGCAGGACCCCCACCTGTGGTGGAACGGTTCCTGTCCGCAGCACTAGCCCTTTGCTGGGCACTACATATCAGGTCAGTTGCCCAATGCCTGATATGATCATATGTGCAGCCATGGTGGCCCAAGGTGTTCACTCTGTGGTGAAGGTCATCCCACAGGCAGGCCGCTCCTGGCAATTTTTGTCGGCCCTGGCCAAACAGCACCACATGGTTCTGTATTATTGCCTCTGTAATGGCTGCATTTTCCTCAGCAGTGTACGCCTGCTGATGCTGAATAGCACCTGGAAGACATAAACAGGGAAACACATCACAGGACCTCAGACATTGCTCAGAGTTATTTATTTTTTATTTATTTTTATTTATTTGCAGTTGTTTAACCAGGATAGTCCATTGGGCCCAAGGAACCCATTTTCAATGGAGTCCTGGGGAGAAAAGCTCCACATACAGATTATACAAAGATTAAGTTCCACACATAGATTACTTGATGATTACAGAGTAAACATTATACAATTTCAGGTTATAATCATGTCAAATATATTTGAATCAAAAGTAATACATGCAATAGTATTTAATGTAAAATTTTTTAATGTAAATTTTTTTTTTTTTTATATAGGTAGTTAGATGCAGTAGGCTGATAGGTAGTTAGATGCAGTAGGCTGATAGGAAGTTATATGCAGTAGGCTAGGAGATTGTTGGGTATAAGTAGGAAATTATATACTACAAGCAACCTTGAAATGTCTATCTGGGATTTGTAAGAAGGGGAAGAGAAGAAGAGTGGACAGTAGGCTATGGGGATGGGAGCAGGAGCATTGCCATGCTGATGTTAGATGACAATGAAGTTGTTTTTTAAAGTATGAGAGGCTAGTGGTAGTACGAATGGAGGGGGGTAGGGAGTTCCATGAGCGAGCTAGTGAGAAGGACAGGAGGTTTTGTCCTGGGGTGCGGAGGGGTCTGTAAACCTCAATAAGGTTTTGATTGTTTGATCTTAGAAGTCTTTGGGTGTGGTGCATTTTAAAGGTAGTTGAGAGGGAGGGACAGAGGTATGGTTGGAATATGAGTTTATGGACATAGGTAAGCTGAGTGTAGGAAAGGTAGTACATCAATATTGCCTGTCATAGCCACCACTTACAACCACATCATACCCCTGTCATCTATCAGCACAGTATTAACCTGCATTGCACTCCTGGTCCTGATGTGTCATGTTCCCTCCAATAAGGACCTGTACATTGCATAAACCACCATTCATTATTCATGTTTGTGTAGGGGGATGACAGTAGCCATCTTCTTTGTAGATGGTATGTTAGTGATGCTCAGGCATTGTTTGCATACAGTGTGCAATGGAGCTGGAAGCATATGCCCGAGTTCATGTAGGATGCAGACAGGAATGTTCTCAGGTCCAATGGAGACTTGCTTTTTTGACTTTGATTAGGCAGTATGCACCTGCTCCCTGTTGACGAGGGGGGGGTGCACTGATGGTGAGCCAGGGGGATGATGTTTGCCCTAAACCTGTCTGCAGCAGGTTGCCTATAGCTATGGTTTGTGTGTACATGGTGTGATTGACCACCATTACAGGGTGGGTTGTGTTGTCACCTCTGAGATTGCAGACATATGTGAAGATGGCTGTGTGATTGCCCTTGGTGGATGTGTTCAATTTGTACTCATAGTTAGCCTTACAGTAATCCACCTTATATGCTTGTTCAGACAAAGGTTGACTTGTTGCTAAGTTGGTGCCTGCTCCTATTCTAAACTGTACAGCTGACATAGTGACCAATTATGTGGTTTGTGTATTGCTGCTGTCCAGCAAAGGGGGCTACTCTACTTTGGTGAAGACAGGTTTTACGGGTAAGGTATTGCTGAGTTTGTACAGCTATGTTGGTGGTTATATGACTGTTTGTAGTAGGCATGGACACAAGGTCATAACATGGTTGGACACCTCTGAAATTTCAACCTGATAATCATGCTTATTCTAATATCCATGTCAGTGTCAGGGCAATGGAAAAACCAGTAGCTGTAGAAACTGAGATTACACACATGTACATGTGCAGCTTATTTACCTAAAATTTTGCATCTCATGTCTGTTGTTATGAGGCAGCCAGATACACCTACTCATACATAGATGTGCACAGGTAATACCTGATATACATTTCTGTTCTATGTCAGTATGGCAAACTGTATTTACACTCTTGCTGCTCAGTCATTCCTTTCAACCTGTTAGAGAAGGATATCTGGAGGATGCCACACATACATGGGGGGAGATGAGCCAAAATTAGTGACACTTTCTTAATATTGCTGTAACATACTTAAGTCATTTGATAGCACAGTATCCTTTGCATTCACTGACATAACCTGGAGGATATTGATGCTCATATGGCAGGAAGAGAGGAGAAAGGCTAGGAGTGTGTTAATGAGGGTAGGAATATTTAATGTTGGCATTATGACTGGTATGGGAAAAGAGCTAGCTGATATGATGGACAGAAGGAAGGCTAATATATTGTGTGTGCAAGAGACCAATTAGAAGGTGCATGAGGCTAGGTGTATCAGAGTCGGGTCCAAATAGTTCTATCATGGTGTGGATGGAAGGAGAAATAGTGTAGGGTTTATCCTGAAAGAACAGTATGGCAAGGGTGTTTTTGGAGGTGAAAAGAGTGTCGGATAGAGTCATGTTAATGAAGCTGGACAATGACGGTGTAATGATGACTGTTGTTAGTGCATATGCTCCGCTAGTTGCGTGTGTGATGGATGAGACAGAAAAAATTTTGATTGAGTTGAATGAAGTGGTGATGACTATACCCAAGGTTGAGAGAGTGGTGATTGGAGCAGCTTTCAGTGGGCATGTTGGTAAAGGGAACAGAGGAGCTGCGGAAGTTATGGGTAGGTATGGTGTTAAGTAAAGGAATGCAGAAGGTGAGATGGTGGTGGAGTTTGCAAAAAGGATAGACATGTCTGTGATGAGTACATATTTTAACAAAACAGAGGAGCATAGGGTGACATACACGAGTGGAGGAAGATGCACACAGGAAGATTATCTCATATGCAGGAGGGCTTGTTTGCAGGTGATTAGAGACTGTAAATTGGTGACAGGGAAAGTGTAGTTAGGCAGCATGGAATGTTGGTCTGTGGGATGACATTGTTGATCAAGAGGAGGAGGAGGAGTGTGAGGGCAGCATCCAGGAACAAATGGTGGAAACTGAAAAAGGGTGATTGTAAGGATGAGTTCAGGAAAGAGTTAAGACAGGCAGTGGGTGGTAGTGAAGAGTTACCAAATATCTGGGTTACTACAGCACAGCTAGTAAGGGAGATGACTAGAAATGTGCTTGGTGTGATATCTGGACAGAAGAAGGAGGACAAGGGGACCTGGTGGTGGAATGAGGAAGTACAGGGGAGTAAACAGAGAAAGAGGTTAGTGAAGAAGAAGTGGGATTGTCAGAGAGATGAAAAAAGTAAACAGGAGTAAAAGGAGATGGGGTGCATGGCAAAGAGAAAGGTGGCAAAGGCTAAGGATGAGGCATATGAAGGGTTGTATGAAAGGTTGGACACTAAGTATGAAGAATAGAACCTGTACTAATTGGCTAGACAGAGGGACCGAGTTAGGAAGGATGTGCGTCAGATAAGGGTGATAAAGGATAATGAGGGAAATGTACTCACAAGCAAGGAGAGTGTGTTGAGCAGATGGAAAGAGTACTTTGAGGTGCTGTTGAATGAAGAGAATGGGAGACAAAGTAGGTTGGATGATGTGGGTATGGTGAATCAGGAAGTGCAACAGATTAGCAAGGAGGAAGTAAGGATAGCTATGAAGAGGATTAAGAATGGAAAGGCTCTTGGTCCAGATGACATACCTGTGGATGCATGGAGGTGTTTAGGAGAAATGATAGTGGTCTTTTTAACCAGATTGTTTAATGTAATCCTGGAAAGTGAGAGAATGCAGGAGAGGTGGAGAAAAAGTGTTTGATTACAAATTATAAGAATAAGGGTGATGTGTGGACCTGTAGTAACTACAGAGGGATAACATTGATCAGTCACAGCATGAAGTTATGGGAAAGAGTAGTGGAAGCTAGGTTAAGAAGAGAGGTGAGGATTAGCAATCAGCAGTATGATTTCATACTGGGAAACAGCAGTACAGATGTGATGTGTACTCTGAAAGTGTTGATGGAGAAGTACAAAGAAGGACAGAAGGAGTTGCGTTGTGTCTTTGTGGACTTGGAGAAAGTATATGACAGGGTCCCTAGAGAGGAGTTGTGGTATTATATGAGGAACTCAGGAGTGGCAGAGGAATCTGTAAGAGTGCTACAGGATATGTACAAGCTAGTGTGAAAGCGGTGAGTTCTGCGGTGGGAGTGACAGGTGCCTTTATGGTGGAGGAGGTATTACATCAGGGTTCAGCTCTGAGCTCTTTCTTATTTGCAGTGGTGATGGACTGGCTGACAGACAAGATCAGACAGGAGTCCCCATTGACTGTGATGTTTATAGTTGACATTGTGATCTGTAGTGAGAGTAGGGAGTATGTTGTGGAGACCCTGGAGAGGTGGAGGTATGGTCTAGGGAGGGGAGGAATGATGGTCAGCACGACTAAGACAGAATATATGTGTGTGAATGGGAGGGAGGATAGAGGAATGGTGAGGATGTAGGGAGTAGAGTTTGCAAAGGTGGGTGAGTTTAAATACTTGGGATCAACAGTTCAGTGTAATGATGCGTGTGGGGGATAGGTGAACAAGAGAATACAAGTAGGATGGGAAGGGTGGAGAAGAGTGTCAGGAGTAATTTGTGACAGATGGGTGCCATTAAGAGTGAGAGGGAAGGTCTACAAGATGGTAGCGAGACCAGCTATGTTATATGGGTTGGAGACAGTGACACTGACAAAAAAGCAGGAGTCAGAGCTGGATGTGGCAGAGTTAAAGATGTTAAGATTGGCACTAGGTGTGATGAGGGTGGGCAGTATTAGGAATATGTATGTTAGAGGGTCTGCCCAGGTTGGTTGGTTTGTAGACTGAACCAGAGAGTAGCAGGATGATGTTGGTTTGGACATGTGCTGTGGAGGGATGTGGAGTATATTGGGAAAATGATGGTAAGGTTGAAGTTGCCAGGTAAGAGAAAAAGAGGAAGGCCTAAGATAAGGTGTATGGATGTGGTGATAGAGGACATACAAGTGGTTGGTGTGACAGAGCAAGATGCAGAGGACAGGAGGAAATGAAGGCAGATGATCCACTGTGGTGAACCCTAATGGGAACAGCCAAAAGAAAGAGAAGGAAATGTTGTGATGTCAGTCTTCACAGTTTGCCAATGATTTGCCAGACATAACACAACTGTATGAGTAAATGACTACAATTATGACGCACACATATGGTCAGTGTGCATAACACTGAACAGTTGAATGGTATGAGCTCAGTGTATCACATGCAGTTCAACAAACACATCTGCAACATTATTTCATAGGTTCATAGGTTCGTAGGTAGGTACTAGGCTATCGGCCCAAGGGCCTACGTAAGCCTAGCCAACAAGGTTCCCTGGCTTACGCCACACAAGAAAGTTATTTTCCTGTGGCACTGTTGAGCAGAGACACAGAAGAGATCCCCGGGGTGTATTTCCTATTTCCCATCCACTCATCAAGATTTTCACTATGCAAATACCCTGTATAGGTCTCTCACATTTCTGTGACAAACATGTATATCATAGTTGTATTCACAATTAACATATTGATATCTATGACATCCCAGTAGATGGCCTAGCAGTGTCACAGAGTCAGTATTGTTCAACACACACTCCAGTAGTAGTCATATGTGAGTCATCCTTTCCTGGGGTGACTCAGGAACCTGAGCTGTGATCTATGTCACTGCAGACAGACCCAGTTGCTATGGTGATAGGTTCTGATCAGCAATATATCAGTGCAGGAAGTCTTGTTGAGACATATTTGTTGTACTTCCTATTTCCCATTATTTCATACCCCCCACTGCATTCTATTACATGCTTACTTGTTTGACATACCTTTTTTTCCAAGTATGGTTGGTTTATTTCCACTATATGTAGCTTGTTTCTTGGTCTGTGTGTGTGTGTGTCTCTCTCTCCCCCTCTCTCTCTCTCCCAGATTAGGGTATA